>NC_080170.1:118082165-118407165 GCF_950295315.1 Erinaceus europaeus
TTCCCTTTCACTATCATAGAATCATCACATTTGCAGCTGATGTAATTTCTAAACTGGAAACAGTATCTGCCCAGCCTGTTTCCTCCAAGATAGAAAAAAAAAGAAAAGAAAAGAAAAGAAAAGGAAAGAAAAGAAAAAAGAAAAGAAATGACCCATCTTGGGATGAATAGAGAAATCCCAACAGTTTCCTCTAACTCATCCAGACACACTTTCATCATAAGATGGACTCCCCCATCAGTTCAGGAAAGAGAATTTTTAGCAGACAACCTCACCAATGTGTCTTGAAGTCCACCTCTCCAGAGCCCTACCCCACTAGGGAAAGATAGAAACAGGCTGGGCGTTGGGGGGGGGGGGGGTATTGCCAACATCCACGTGCAGTGGAGAAGCAATTACAGAAGCCAGACATCGCATCTTCTGCACCCATAAAAGGATTTTAGTCCATACTTCCACAGGGATAAAGAATAGGGAAGCTTCCAATGGAGGGGATGAGATATGGAACCCTGGTGGTGGGAATTGTGTGAAATTGTACCCCTCCTATCCTATGAGTCTTTTCTATCAGTATTAAATTATTAAAAAATAAATAAATAGGGAATCAGGCAGTAACGCAGTGGGTTAAGCGCACGTGGCACAAAGCACAAGGACCAGCATAAGGATCCTGGTTTGAGTCCCCGGCTCCTCACCTGTAGGGCAGTCACTTCACAGGCAGTGAACCAGGTCTGCAGGTGTCTATCTTTCTCTCCCCCTCTCTGTCTTCCCCTCCTCTCTCCATTTCTCTCTGTCCTAGCCAACAACAACTACATCAATAACAACAATAATAATAACCACAACAATAAAATAAGGGCAACAAAAGGGAATAAATAAACTTTTTTAAATATATAAATAAATAAATAAATAAATAGCCTAAGCATACAACAACTTAACTTATCCATGTCACTTGGGGAAAAGACTAATGTTTATTAATTTTACCTTTTTTGTTATATTAAAAATTGTCAACTTATTATTCTTTAAAAAAATGATTATTTCAGTACAACACATGTGCATTCCCATAGGCATATAGAATACCTACTCCCATTGTTTAAGGATTGTAGCAAAGGGGGAGTCGGGCGGTAGCGCAGCTGGTTAAGCACAGGTGGTGCCAAACTCAAGGACTGGCATAAGGATCCAGGTTTGAGCCCCCCGGCTCCCCACCTGCAGGGGAGTCACTTCACAGGCGGTGAAGCAGGTCTGCAGGTGTCTATCTTTCTCTCCTCTTCTCTGTCTTCCCCTCCTCTCTCCATTTCTCTCTGTCCTATCCAACAACAATGACATCGATAATAACTACAACAATAAAACAGCAAGGGCAACAAATAAAAGGGGAATAAATAAATAAATAAAATTTAAAAAAAAAAGAATTGTAGCAAAGACAATTGTGGAGATTTTGAGGGAATTTAAGGCTTTGTTTGGTTTTTAGTGCTTGCTGTCTTCTGAGGTTGGGAGTGGGAGACAGGAAACAAGACCAGCCTCTTTTTTTTTAATCACTTTATTGGAGGGTTAATGATATACACAGAGATAAAATTTCCTCATCACTCCAAAAATACTCTCACTTCCAAATTAGTGCTTTTCCTCCACCAAGCACCAGGATCCTAAACCCCCTCCATGCCTCCCCTGTCCCTTATTCCCCAGATCCTTTATTTTGGTACCACACCCAGTCCAGCTTTTATGTTGTGTTTTCCCTTACTAATACCAGTAAGGTTTTTTGTTCTTTTTCCTGTGTGTGTGTGTGTGTGTGTGTGTGTGTGTTTTGTTTTGTTTTTAGTACACCTCTAAACAAGATTATCAGGGAGAAGGAAAATGTCTTTTATATTTGCAATGCAATCTACTAAATATGGACTGGTTTTAAGGTAATCTATTCCTCTTTTTATTTCAAAGAGCAGATGAAAACGGAAAAGTGTTAGCTATTCTAAGATTCACATAATCATAATTATCAATTTGAATTCCTATTGCGAAGGCTCACAAGCGGAGTGAAGTGATTTATCATCAAATCCATCTCAGGGTTTTAATTGTGTGCACTTGAATGTATTTGCATATTCCCCGCACACTTTATCATTTTCACCCCTGATAAAGCACTTCAAACTTAACTAGTCTCTGTCGGTCCTAAAAGCCATTGTTCTTGCATATTCCCCAAAATTATGGGTACTTGTGAGTGTTCTCTGAATACATTTAGGATTAAAGGTAGCCTGAATTTTATAAGACGGTACAATGAGGCGAGGGGCTCAAAAATGTGGATCTCAGTGTCCAATAATTAATGCCATCCACACCCACTCTCAGTACACTGACTGGAGGATTTCTACAGTTGCAGTAGACACTGGGGCAGCAGTATTGGCCTTGACAGTGACGCTTCCTAAAAACCTATCTCCTCCCTGCCTCCATGCAAAATCTAGAAGCTACAAGCAAGAAAGCTGATGTTGGGAAGACTCTAGTAGACATAAAAGACTCAGTGAATTGGGTTCTTCTTTCTGACTCCCTTGACTTCCTTCCATCACTGACCCAAGACCCCCAACTTCAGAATGATTTCCAAGAGTCGTGAACCAGCCAATTATATCTTAAATCAAAGCAAGAGCAAGCTTATATATTTTAAAATATTTATTTATCCTCTTTTGTTGCTTTATTGTTGTAGTTATTATTGTTGTCATCATTGTTGGATAAGACAGAGAGAAATGGAGTGAGAAGGGGAAGACAGACAGGGGGAGAGAAAGACAGACACCTACAGACCTGCTTCACCGCTTGTGAAGCGACTCCCCTGCAGGTGGGGAGCCGGGGGCTCTAACTGGGGTCCTTAGGGCAGTCCTTGCTCTTCGCGCCACCTACGCAAAACCTGCTGGCTACCACCTGACTCCCAGTAAACTTATATTTAAGAAACCCAAGATGAGTTTACCACAACTAAAACCAACAGAGCTAATAACTTGCACAAAGGCTATGGGCTTTATTGTTTATACATTCCACTTTCTCTGATACTTTGTTTCATTTGTGCATATAAACAGTATATTAATATGAATTCTTTGGCATTGAAAGTATTATTGGCAGAACTAGGATTCTTCACTAAAAGCCCTAACCTAGTCATATGTGTTAACTTAGTTTTCCTAGACAACAGTACAAAAAGAAAGTATTAGGACGCAACACCGACATTAGTTCAAAATATGCAAAAAAGGGTGGGGGGTGAGGGGCAGAGTTACAGCAGGAAAAGTAGCAGTACCATTTGATGCTAAGGAATTATTCTGATGCAGTCTCTGCCCCCAGGTTTTACCACACCCTGGGAAATCCTAGCAGTGTCCCCCTTCAACCAATCCAGCCCCCACACGTCACCCCTGGTTGTTGCCCAATAAAAGCTCTCTCACTTCCCCCCCCCCCATTCTCTCTTGGCTCTCTCTGGGCTCTCTCCGCTCCCTCTCTCTCTCTCAGCGTCCCTTCCTTCTTGCCCGGTGGTGAGGTAGTGGGGACGGCCATTGTCGGCTGACTCCACGTGGCCTGAGCCAACCCCCCCATCCTATAATAAAGATTCGTGTACCCCATTTGCTCTGGACCTCCTCTCTCTCTCCTCTCTGTGGCGCAGCCCGACACCTGGCCACAACCAACAACCATTACATAGCATACTTGTTCCAGTAAAATCTCAAAAACAAAATTAACCGTAAGGACACAGATCTGAACACTACACAAAACATTACCTAGTATTATTAAATTTTACTTATTAAATTTAATAGGGTTAAATTCCTCAGAATGCGGGAGTAGGGCGGTAGCTCACTCCCGCATTAAGACCATGTGGCGCAAAGCGCAAGGACAGACAAAAGGATCCGGTTTGGGTCCCCGGCTCCCCACCTGCAGGAGAGTTGCTTCACAGGTGGTGAAGCAAGTCTGCAGGTATCTTTCTCTCCCCCTGTCTGCCCCTCCTCTTTCCATTTCTATCTTCTCTAACAACGACAACAATAAAAATAAATAAATAAGGGCAACAAAAGGGAAAATAAATAAATATAAAAAATAATAATAAATTCCTCAGAATGCACAGTCTTTTCAAGACTATTAAAATGTTTATTAAGACAGACTATTTACCAGAATAAAAGTAAGCTTTAAAAAGAGACTTTGAGGGGGTCGGGCGATTGTGCAACGGGTTAAGCGTAGGTGGAACCAAGAGCAAGGACTGGCGAGCCCCTACAGATTCTATCTCTGTCTTCCCCACCTCTCTCCATTTCTCTCTGTCCTAGCCAACAATGACGACACCAATAACGACAACAACAATAACTACAACAACAATAACTACAACAACAATAAAAAAGAGCAACAAAAGGGGAAAAGTATGTATATATAAAAAGAAAAAGGAGCAGTTGAAGAACTATTATAGCATACATTACTTTTTCACTACCAACGAAGTATAAAATGGTGATTTATAATAAGGAAAATATGAGTAGAAATCCTCCCTATGTGTTTGCAAATTAAAAAGAAAAATTAGGGAGTGGATGGTGGTGCACTTGGTTAAGTGTACACGGTCCTACATGCAAGAATTTGAGCAAGGACCCAGGTTTGAGCCCCTGATCCCCATCTGCAGGTGTGAAGCATGTCTGCAGGTGTCTTATCTTTCTCTCTCTCCTTCCCTTCTCAGTTTGTCTCTGTCCTATAGAATAAAATGATGGCAAAAAAAAAAAAATGGAAAGAATGGCCACCAAGAGCCATGGATTCATAGTACAGGCACCAAGCCCCAGTGAGTAGAGGCAAAATAAATAAATAAATAAGTTGCATACCAAAAAGGAAATCACAAGGAAGATTATAAAATATCTAGAATTCAGATCACAGCAAAAATAGTACATGTCCCCTAATCCTTAGGAAAGGAAGTAGTAGTATAGTGAAATTTATAATGCCTCATGATCACAGGAGAAAATTTTAAATACTGAAATTTATCTGTTTATCCTTTCAGCAGAAGGATCCCGGTGCAAAGCTCAAGGACCAGCAGAAGGATCCCGGTTCGAGCCCCCAGATCCCCACCTAGAGGGGCAGTCGTTTCACAGGCTGTGAAGCAGGTCTACAGGTGTCTTTCTCTCCCCCTCTCTGTCTTCCCCTCCTCTTTCCATTTCTCTCCAACAATAACATCAATAATAACTACAGTAACTCCATTTCCTATCCAACAATAACATCAATAATAACTACAGTAATAAAACAACAAGGACAATAAAAGGGAATAAATAAAAAAGTAAAAATCTTTAAAAAAATAAATAAAAATTAAAAAAAGAATTCATATGCAAGAAGTTCTATATGTTATTTAGATAAAATTAAACAAAAAATGATTTGTACAGGTCTTCAGAAAAAAAAAAAAGTAATTCCAAATGACCAAGTCCAAGTAACAAGATTCCCAATATCATTAGTCACCAAGAAAATGAAAATTCTTCCCACAGTAAGATTTCATTTTAGTTGTGCAGTGGATAAAGCACTGGACTCTCAAACTTGAGGTCCCAAATTCAATTGCCAGCACCCCACATGCCAAGGTGAGCCTTTGGTTCTCTCTCCCCTTTCTCTCTCTAATTAATACTTCTTTTTAAGATTTCATATTAGCAACAACTACATCAGCAAAAGTGAAAATGTCTGGGAAAACTGGTTAGCATCTAGGGTCAGTCTTCTGGTGGCATACTGTCTGTCTTAAGATAAACATCTTTGAAAACCAGTGTAGCGGGGCAGGACCATAGCTCAGTGGGTTAAGCACACATGGCGTTAAGGATCCGGGTTGGAGCCGCTAGCTCTCCACCTGCAGGGGAGTCACCTCACAAGCAGTGAAGCAGGTCTGCAGGTGTCTATCTTTCTCTCCCCCTCTCTGTCTTCTTCTTGTCCTCTTTCAATTTCTCTCTGTCCTACCCAATGACAGCAATAACAACAATAATAATAATAACAACAACAATAAACAACAAGGGCAATAAAAGGGAAAGAAATGGCCTCAAGGAACAGTGGATTCACGGTGCAGGCAATGAGCCCCAGCAATAACCTAGAGGCAAAAAAAAAAAGAAGAAGAAGAAAAGGAAAGGAAAGGAAAGGAAAGGAAAGGAAAGGAAAGGAAAGGAAAGGAAAGGAAAGGAAAGGAAAGGAAGCTGCGTGGCACCCTGCAAATACTTTTAGGAGACAAGGGCACATTCATATCAGTGTTTCTTTGTTCATTTGTTTTTGTAAGAGAAAGAAAATTCATCCACTGTAGAAAAGATCAATAAACTGCATGTTCATTGCACAATAAAACTCTGCATTATTTTATTTTTTAAAAATATACTTTATTTTTTGTTTGTTTAAATGAGAGAGAGAAATACAGAGAGAAAGAGAAAGGCTAAGCATGGCTTAGCTTTAGCTTATGATAAAATGAGGGATTAAACCTGGGACTTGGAATCCTCAGGCATGAAATCTTTGTATTTAACCATTATGCTATCTCTTCCACCCAGGAGCTTACAGGATTAATACATCTCAGATATATGTTTAAAAAAAAAAAAGATGAATTTCAGGAACAAAATAATATATTAGAAAAGCAACTAGTGAGACACCTATACTATAATTTTGTCTGTATTAAGTTAAAGAAAAAACAGGCAATACTGAATAATACATTATTTAGGGAAATACCAGATGGGTATGCTAAAATGGTAGTGAAAAGGAGGGAATGGGGGGAGAGAGAGAGAATGATAAGCAGAAATGTTAAATGAGTGGTTTCCTGAATTGAGCAAGAAAGAGGTAGGACCACAGTTTCACCCATCATTATTGGCTTCAGTGTTGTGGTTACGGGATAGAATCTTTCCATCTTCTTCTGAAGGGAGACAGCCCAGTGCTTTCTGGTGGAGGGAGAAGACACTTTGGTGATGAATGAGGGGTGCTGGCTGACACGTATCATCTGCCCAAGCAGATGACCTCACCAATGTGTCCTGAAGTCTCACCTCTCCAGAGCCCTACCCCACTAGGGAAAGATAGAAACAGACTAGGGGGATGGATTCGCCTGCCAATATCCATGTGCAGTGGAGAAGCGATTACAGAAGCCAGACCTCCCATCTTCTGCACCCATAAAAGGATTTTGGTCTATACTCCCAGAGGAATAAAGAATAGGAGAACTTCCAGTGGAGGGGATGGGATATGGAACTCTGGTGGTGGGAACTGTATGGAATTTTGTACCCCTGTTGTCTTACAATCTTGTTAATCATTATTAAATCCCTAATTAAAAAATTATGCCCAAGACAACTCCAAATGTTTTTGCAAATATACACATCCCTAAACCTGCCCTCCTTCAGTGGTAAACCACTTCAGGTCCCTAAACATCACTAACCTGCCTCTTCTATTCATAAGCCACTTCACAGCTATGGACACTAAGCTGTGATTCACAGGTCAAGGTGATTCAATAAAGGATTTATTTCCTTGTTTTCATGATTCCCTGTCCCATTTTATGCTCTAAAAACACCAACTGAGCCAGACAAGAAGTCAACAGAACAAGAGAAGGCAAAAATAACTCATTCGGGATTTAGCCCGTGTTCTTTGAGGGCCAGGGGTCCAAGAGTTTGGCCCAAATTTTTAGTTAACCTGAATTTAGAACAGCGAGGATTGTTGCTAAATGAAAGATTTAAACAAAGCAAAAGCCCACAGTGGAGTTCACTGAGAGGCCTTTTGCTGGCAAGTCCCCAAGAGGCTGCAATAAAGAAATATTCCTGGAGTCAAGTGGTAGCACAGTGGGTTAAGTGCATGTGGCGCAAAGTGCAAGGACCATCATAAGGATCTTGGTTCCAGCCCTTTCACAAGCAATGAAGCAGGTCAGCAGGTATCTGTTTTTCTCTCCCCCTCTCTTTTTCCCTCCTCTCTCCATTTCTCTCTGTCCTATCCAACAATGACATCAATAACAACAACAACTACAACAATAAAACAAGGGCAACAAAAGGGAATGAGTGTTTTTAAAAAATCTTTAAAAATTTTTTAAAGAGGGGACACTTCAAAGGCTGTGAAGCAGGTCTGCAGGTGTCTTTCTCTCTCCCTTTCTATCTTCCCCTCCTCTCTCAATTTCTCTCTATTCCATCTGATAAAATGGAAATAAAATGGCCATCAGGAGCAGTGGATTCATAGTGCCAGCACCAAGCCCCAGCAGTAGCCCTGGAAGCAAAAAAAAATAAATAGATAAAAATAAAAAATAAGTATCAGTGGTCTGGGAGGTGGTGCAGTGGATAAAGCATCGGACTCTTAGGCATGAGGTCCTGAGTTCAATCCCCGGCAGCACAAGTACCAGAGTGATGTCTGGTTCTTTCTCTCTCTCCTCCTATCTTTCTCATAAATAAATAAATTATTTTTAAAATAAATAAATAAGTAAATATCAGACTGCAGAAGAGATGAAATTCAACTTTAGAGGTGATTTTGCCCTAACAAGTAAGATTTGAAAGTCATGCATCCTAAAGAACACATTATTTTTACAGAAAACCTATGTTGCATGCTATATTTAGGAATCAGTAGCTTCCTGTTTTTTGTTTGTTTTCATTTTTTAGCGATTATTTAATATTGATTAACAAAATTACAGGATAACAGGGATATAATTCCACACCGTTTCCACTACCAGACTTCTAAGCACCTATTCCCTACATTGGAAACTGCAGTAATAGAGACTGGGCATAGTGCACTTGATTAAGTGCACATAATATGAAGTGCAAGGACCCACACAAGGATAAGGGTTTGAGTCCAGGTTTCCCCAAGTGCACAGGGGTCACTTCACAAGTGGTGAAGTGCTGGGGCTCAAGTGGGATGGCTCCAGCCAGGAGGCAAATCACCAATTCTCCCTCGCTAGCTCAAGGGCTCAGTGATACAGAAAGGAGACACCGGGGAGTATTCTGGTACAAACATTCATTTTATTTGGGGGTGGGCTTGGGTATATATAGAAGTTAAACAAAGAACATTTTTTAAATACATCAGAAATTACAGGTTTCTTAAAGGTCAGCTTGCCCCTTATGGTAGGGGGCTGGTATGACAAAAATTGATGTGATACATAAAGGTCAAGACAATTAGTCTCCATGATGCAGGCAGGTTAATTATCCAAAGGCATTTGAGAGAAGTACAGGGGTTAAACCAGGAAGGTGAGATAGAGAGAAGATAAATAAGACTTGATGTAAATCGTAGATATCAAGGACCATAAGGAAATAGGAGTTTTGGGGGTTTTCTCTGTCTGGTGTTTGAGGTGTATGATAGAGTGTGTTCTCCTTTGTGATCAAAAGGTGAAGTGGATGTGTGAACTTTGAGTGGCTGTGTGAACTCTGAGTGAACCTTAAAGTAGGTAGCCATGTGGCCTGCCAGGAGGGAGAAACTAAGAGTGAGAGGTCTGTAGGTTTTCTGTGAGCTTGAGAGGCTAACAAGGAGAAACTGAGTCTGGAAGACTTTTCCCTCTTGGCTTATCTCTATGAGCTTGAGAGGCTAACAAGGAGAAACTGAGTCTATGAGACTGTTCCCTCTTGGCTCATCTCTATGAGGAGAGAGGCTAACAAGTGGGTATCTTTCCAGACCTCCATCCGAGGATGGGAGAGCTTCCCTAAGCTCTACCAAGCTTTCACATAGTCCTACAGTGAAGCAGGTCTACAGGTGTCTATCTTTCTTTTCTCCTCTCTATCTCCCCCTCCTTTCTCAATTTCTCTCTGTCCTATCCAATAAGATGGAAATAAAAATGGCTCACAGGAGCAGTGGAGTTTTAGTGCAGGTACTGAGCCCCAGCAATAACCCTGGTGGCAAAAAAAAAAAAGATAGATAGATAGGATTTAAAAATATAAATACAAGACTTTAGAAAATATTAGTATCATTTTGTGTTTTTTAATACTTTTATTTAGTTGTTATTATTGGATAGATAAAGAGAGAAATTGAGAGGGGAGGAGGAGATAGAGAGGGAGAAAGACACCTGCAGACAGACCTGTTTCACCACTTGTGAGACTTTCCCTATGCAGGTAGAGATCAGGGGTTTGGACCTGGGTCTTCATGCACTGTGATGTGAGAACTTAACCAGGGGCACCACCGACCAGCCCTTTACATTTGGTTTATATTTACAAGATAAGATAAGTTTTAAAAGTTTGTGGATTTAAAGTTTGTAACACGTCTGTATAGAACTGAATATGAGAATTTACACATTTATTTGAGTTTCAAAATGTAAAAGGATGACTTATACTATTTGAAAGTGACAAAGAAGTATGTTTCTTTCCAATTACTTAGCTATGCATTGGGTAGAAACAGAGAGAAACTGAGAGGAAGGGGAGAGAGAAAGAGAGACCTACATCTGCAGCCCTGCTTCACCACCTGTAAGACTAACCTTAGCAAATATCTGGAAGAGGTTGGACTTAGTGAGAGGCTCAGGTGTGGTCATCTATTTACGTCGAGGAGAAGATACTGGTTGTCATTGGCATCATAAAAGCAAAACCATGACCAGGATACATACCCATTCCCACATCTGTCAGCTCTCATGAGTACCTTCTGGTCACCGCCTCATTGTACCTCCATGTTTGTTTTTCACATTCAATAGCATGAAGACTGCCTGATAGTCACATATAATATCGTTTAAATTCTGATCAACTATCCCTATCCCATTGAACATACTACTTGTATACCATCAGACTGAAAAGTATACATGGAAGTCATTGTTGACCAAATAAGATGTTTTGTTTTTATTCCCTTTCGTTGCCCTTGTTTTATTGTTGTAGTTATAATTAATATCATTGTTGTCAGATAGGACAGAGAGAAATGGAGAGGAGGGGAAGACAGAGAGGGGGAGAGAAAGAGAGACACCTGCAGACCTGCTTCACCGCCTGTGAAGAGACTCCCCTGGAGGTGGGGAGCCAGGGGCTCAAACTGGGATCCTTATGCCAGTTCTCGCGCTTTGCGCCACGTATGCTTAATCCGCTGCGCTACCACTCGACTCCCTAAAATGTCTTTTAAACACAGAAGACATTATTGTGGCTCACTATTAATCATAAATTTAAAAAATGAATAAATAAATAAAATGTAAAGAAAAAAAGAACCAGAACACCTTAACTTTATATCTTGATTTTTTTTTCAACTTAGAGTAGAATAAAAGCATCAGCTCAAGGAATACAAAACACCAACTCCTCAATATATTTGTATCTTTTTTGTCAGTACAACATTTTTTCTCACACAATATCCCAAAGAATATTTTAGCCTATGACATAACTTTCAAGAATTGTCAGTGGGTAGAGTGTGTGCTTTACTGTATGTGAGACCCAGGGTTTGACCCCCAACCCCACACTGGAGTACCATGGACAAGTCTCAGAGGAACTCTGTAAATGGTGAGCACCTTTTGTCGCTCTCTGATTCTGTTCTCTTTCTCTGACTCTGGCTCTGTCTCAGATGGAAGATGCAGATGGAATGGGGAGGTAGTTCATTGCTGTTACACACACTCAGTGTCTTTGACTCCTTGCCCAGTACCACATAAAAAGAAAAAGCATTCCATAAATAGCTTCTTAATAATATTTTTATTATCTTGATTTATTTCTTGGATAGGCAGCCAGAAATTGAGAGGAAGAGGGAGGTAAAGAGGGAGTGAGACAGAGAGATACCCGCAGCACTGCTTCACCACTTGTGAAGCTTCCCTCCTGCAGGTGGGGACCTGGGGACTTGAACCTAGAACCATGAGCATCATAACATGTGTGTACTCAACCAGATGTGCCACCACTCAGCCCTCCATAACAACTTTTAAGCATCAAAATTTCCACTGGAGTTCTATTAGTATTTAGCTAGATTGTTTTTTCCTCTGCTAAGAATACCCAATCCCTGCTTCTATCTCCAGAAGAATATGAATATATGACTTTGCATAGAAAATGTGCTCAGTATTTTCTGAGCAAGATGTACTTGTTACACAAGTTAAAAAGAGAAATTAAGGGAGTTGGGTGGTAGCAAAGAGACTCTCATAGCCCCACCAGTAGGCATTAATACCAACAACAGTAGGTTGGGTGGTAGTGCAGTGGGTTAAGCGCGCATGGCACAAAGTGCAAGGACCGGTGTAAGGATCCTGGCTCAAGCCCCCGGCTCCCCACCTACAGGGGAGTCACTTCACAAGCAGTGAGAAAAATCTGCAGATGTCTAACTTTCTCTCCCCTTCTCTATCACCCCTTCCTAGCTCAGTTTCTCTCTGTCCTATCCAATTAAAAATGTGGCCACAAGAGCTGTGGATTCATAGTGAAAGCACCTTGCCCCAGCAATAACCCTGGAGACAAAAAAAAAAAAAAATGTATATACATACACACACAACTGCTGCTTACCACATCAACTGACTTAGAACCCATAGATATTTATATTTAACATAGGATATCCTGTATAATCTCCAATTCCTTGTCAGACTGAGCTTGCAGTTTATAATTCCAACTGGGAACATTCTATGTTGGTATGCATGAGACCCCTTCTGTTTCATTTGGTTTAAATCCCCCCTGCTTAACACTATTCTATTTACATAACCACTGTTAACAAGTTCCACCCTCCCTCCAGGGCATTGTGGTTCAGTGATAGGATTCTCGCCTGCTCTGCCCCTTCTTTGTCACACTCTGATTTTCACCAGTCACTTTTCTCTCCACCCTCTCTATGTCACATCCTGTTTCCACCCTACTTGACAAGTATATATAAAGATAGCATTGTGAGTTTTAGAGTACTTGAGTTTAGCTTAGCTCGTCTTAGATTGTGCTGCTCCTGCATGAATAAAGAGATACTGCGTACAACCCAGCCATGAGTCCCTGGTCGTCTGTTACCCACCCGTGAAGCCAGCCCGGTGAAAACAACCTAACCCGTCGAAAACAACAATTCTAGGCTGCACTCATTTCAGGACCTATCTTCCTCGAGTGGCAGAGTAGGCTGACCCAGACTCCATTCAGATTATATCTTCTCTCAAGAATGCCACTTTGCTCCTTTATTCCTTCCTGATGATAGTCTATGAATTTCAGACAATGATTGTACCCTTCTCCCTTTGTCCTTCTATCTATTCAGTCTGCATCTAATCAAAACATTATTTTTAGTATTAAGAGACTAAAAAATATAGCAAAATCTAGTAGAGGCATATATGGATGAGAGAGACATAAGAAGAGGTTGGGAAGTTCCTGCTCTAAAATCTACATGATAATTAGGAATTTTTTTTCTAATGCACCCAGTTTCCATCAGTAGAATATCTAGGCAATACCATTATCTTTTATCACAGAACTCATCTTATTTGAGCAAGTATGAGTGAGAACAATAGAAAGGAAAGAAAAAAAGTTTAGAAAGAAACATTTGGGGAGTCAGACAGTAACTCAGCAGGTTAAGTGCACGTGGTGCAAGGCGTGAGGACAGGCTTAAGGATCACGGTTCGAGCCCCTGGCTCCCCACCTGCCAGGGAGTCGCTTCACAGATTGTGAAGCAGGTCTGTAGGTGTCTATCTTTCTCTCCCCCTCTCTGTCTTCCCTTACTCTTTCCATTTCTCTATGTTCTATCCAACAACGACATCAGTAACAACAACAATAATATCTACAGCAATAAAACAACAAAAGGAAATAGGTAAATATAAAAAATAAAAGAAACAGTTTAACAGAGGTTAAACTGTTAGAGGCAGTTCTGAGGTACAGGAGGCCTGGCCTGCAAGTCTATAGTTATCTTGTTTCATGTTATCACATTTTCCTATGTGAGTGGGGAAGAACTTAAAGGTAGCACCAGGGAAATGAAAGAGGATGGACACCTGTGATTTCTAATAGGTATGGGTATGACTTAGAACGGAAATGAAAGCTGGTCCTTAGAAGTCATAAAAGCTCAACTTTGTTCTCATTTTGGGCTCTTCTTTTTAAAAAAATTATTTATTTATTTATTTATTCATGAGAGAGATAGGAAGAGGGAAAGAACCAGACATCATTCTGGTACATGTGCTGCCGGGGATCAAACTCAGGACCTCATGGTTGAGAATCCAATGCTTTTATCTGCTGCACCACTTCCTGGACCACTCATTTTGGGCTTTTCTACCTGTGTATCATCCTGCACTCATGGTTTTACTTTTCCTGAATAAAAAGCTTAAAAATTCCTGAAAATTATATTTTTCTCTCTAATTCTTTGTTGAGTTTAATATGATGAGCCTGCCAGCCTGGGGGAGAGCCATTTTAGCCTCTTTTCCCCTCCCCCAAATAGTAATCATAAAATAAATCAAGTGAAGCACCTGAATTAAGAAACCTGCTAACTTATTAATTTCTCTCTTTTTATTTTATTTTATTTTTTTATTTATTTATTCCCTTTTGCTGCTCTTGTTTTATTGTTGTAGTTATTATTGTTGTTGTTGATGTCATTGTTGTGGGATAGGACAGAGAGAAATGGAGAGTGGAGAGGAAGACAGAGAGGGGGAGAGAAAGATAGACACCTGCAGACCTGCTTCACCATCTGTGAAGCGACTCCCTTGCAGGTGGGGAGCAGGGGGCTTGAACCAGGGTCCTTATGCCAGTTCTTGCACCTTGCGCCACCTGCACTTAACCCGCTGAGCTACCGCCCAACTCCCTTAATTTCTCTTTTTAACTTGTGTAACAAGTACAACTTGCTCAGAAAATACTGAGCATATTTTCTACGCAAAGTCATATATTCATATTCTTCTGGAGATAGAAGCAGGGGTTGGGTATTCTTAGCAGAGGAAAAAACAATCTAGCTAAATACTAATAGAACTCCAGTGGAAATTTTGATGCTTAAAAGTTGTTATGGAGGGCTGAGTGGTGGCACATCTGGTTGAGTACATACATGTTATGATGCTCATGGTTCTAGGTTCAAGTCCCCAGGTCCCCTCCTGCAGGAGGGAAGTTTCACAAGTGGTGAAGCAGTGCTGCGGGTATCTCTCTGTCTCACTCCCTCTTTGCCTCCCTCTTCCTCTCAATTTCTGGCTGTCTATCAATCAGGTAACCACCTCTCGTCTCCGTTGTCAGAGCCACTTATGCCCATAGGCACTAGTCTTAATCAGCTGTATGTGTGTTTATCCCACAACACCAATAATGGTGGAGAGCTAGAACTATGAGTCAGCATGATGAGACAAGATGGCTGACCACAAAAAGACAAGATGACTGGCACAAGGCCACTGCCAGACCCAAAGTCTGCCCAATTTCTCCTGAACAAGTCACAAGGACTGAGCCAGCTCATGCAGATATAATAGGCCAATCATAGACAAGAGGGAGTTGGGCTAATTTTAGAAACTTCCAAAACCTCTTAGCTCCAGGCAGAATTAATTCCTTCCCTTCCCTTCTCTAGGGTCTACTAGCCCTTTAAACTCTACTCAAGTCCTTATTCATTTTTTTAATGATTTTCTTTCTTTTTTTTTAATATTTATTTATCCCCTTTTGTTGCCCTTGTTGTTTTGTTGTTGTAGTTGTTATTGCTGTTGTTATTGATGTCGTCATTGTTGGATAGGACAGAGAGAAATGGAGAGAGGAGGGGAAGACAGAGAGGGGGAGAGAAAGATAGACACCTGCAGACCTGCTTCACCACCTGTGAAGCGACCCCCCTGCAGGTGGGGAGCCGGGGGCTTGAACCAGGATCCTTATGAGGGTCCTTGCGCTTCATGCCACATGCACTTAACTCGCTGCACTACAGCCCGGCTCCCATTCATTTTTCTTTTTTCCTTTCATCAACTAAATATCTTTTCTGCCCCTTATGGAATTTGGAATTAGGCTTCTTCTCATCTCTTGAGATCAATTCCACACTATGTTCTAAATAAATCTATATTCCAATGCCTGGGGTTCCCTGTGAACTTTTCTCAGGGTGAACAAAAGCCCCTCAAGCTAGCTAGTTTCATATTCATCTGATATTTCCTATATATCCTGCTCTGTAAGAAATACAACACAGGTACTGGAAATGTTTGGAATATAATTTGAATTGTCTATTGTTATCTGACTCTTTTTAAGTCATGAAGTCTTCCCAAGTTTTTTTTTTTTCTATTGGAATATAACAACTTAAAGAAAAAACGCACACAAAAAGTTAACAATTCAATACCTCATCGTAGAGAATTTGACTGCATCCATGTCAATAAAAGAAAATTTCTGGGAGTTGGACGGTAGTGCAGTGGGTTAAGCGCACGTGACACAAAGCACGAGGACCAGCATAAGGATCCCAGTTAAAGCCCCCAGCTCCCCACCTGCAGGGGAGTCGCTTCACAGGCGGTGAAGCAGGTCTGCAGGTGTCTGTCTTTCTCTCCCCCTCTCTGTCTTCCCCTCCTCTCTCCATTACTCTCTGTCCTTTCCAACAACAGCAACAGCAATAACAACAATAATAACTACAGCAACAATGAAAAACAAGAGGGCAACAAAAGGGAAAACAAATAAATAAATATAAAACATTTTTAAAAAGGAAGAAGAAAATCGCTGGGTGTAGGTGGTGGAGCACCAGACTGAACACACATGTTATAAGGTGCAAGGACCTGAGTTTGAGCCCCCAGCCCCCACCTACAGGAGTAAAGCTTTACAAGTGGTGAAGCAGAGTTTCAGGTGTCTCTCTCTATCTCTCTCTCTCTCTATCATCCCCTTCCCTCTCGATTTCTGGCTATCTCTATCCAATAAATAAAGATAGTAAAAAATTTAAGTAAGTGTTTAACAAAAAAAAGAGAAGAAAATTTCTAAGTCAGGAAAACACTTCCCTAGCTTGGGCCCCCTCTCAAATACAACTCCCCCAAAGAGAGCAGCTATCCTGATTTCTAAATATGTTACGTAGTTATATTCATATGTAGGAACTTAAGTAAATAGGTTCATACTGTATTCGATATTGCTTGAGTTCTGACCTCTAACCTGACAAACATAAGATTCACCCAATCTGTTGCAAATGGCTCTTTTTGGTCATTGTTGGTGGGAAGTTTCTACTGTATGTTTCCCTTCAACTATGGGTAGCTATAGACAGTTGAGTTGTCTGTTTTATGATTCCCATGAGTACATGTTTACCTGTTATGTTGCAAATATTTCTTCCCAGTCAGTGTGGTGGCTTGATAGCAAACAATCTGAATTTATATTTTCTTGACAAACTATAAGATATTCTGCCTGACTCTGAAAGGAAACACATATATACAGCCATGTACCATATATGGATGCTTGGTCTAACAGTAGATTACATACATATGGGATGGTAGTCATATAAAGCCTAGGTGTGCAGTAGACCACACTGTCTAGATTTATGTGATTATACTCTATGGCATCCACACAATGAAAAATCACCTAATGATACATTTCTCAGAGGCTCTGAAAATACCTTTTTATACCTAATTCCAGATAATGCTAAACAGCTAGACTGTACTGAATAAAGAGCATCAAGATTTGAAAATTAGCAGATTTTTATATCATTTTAGACATGTTTAAAATGCCTCTCTGTTATAAAAATCATAATCAAGCTTCTTTATCCACAAACACTCTTTGATCACCCAATAGATGCCTTCTTGTCACATAAATCACACTGTAATGAAGAAGCAAGCATAACCCTTACTCCCCAGAAAGCTTGGGTCTAGTTCTGTGAAATAAATCAATGGAAATGAAACAGAGTTTGTTCTAGTGTCAACATTAGTTTATTGAAACATGGGAATCAGTGGCATATTCATAAAGAAATAGGCAAGGTGGGGATGAACAGGTTGAAAGGTGAGACTCCACGTCATTCTGCAGAAAGGTTGACCCTGGATGCCATCCATACTTCCAATGCCTGTGACTATCTTGTAGTCTTGGTTGTGAAGAGCTGACATGTCTTCTCCACTGGTTTCTATGATTTGTCAAGAGAGCAGCTATGAAATTGACAAGGAAGAATTGAAAGACCAGAAAGCAGACTGAGTCCGGATGTTCTTTGGAGTCTGGTGTCTTCAAAGCACAAGGTCACTCTTCAGTAGAAGTTAGAGAATCCATAGCCTCTATAATAGGATGGGCGGCCCCAGCCATATCCATACCTTCCAAAGCCAGGTACAAATCCATAGCCGCCATAACCAAGCTGATACCCATATCCTCCAAAGCCAGAGCCATAGCCCAGTCTGCCCAAGTTGCTCCATCCATAGCCCAGGCCTCCAAAGTCTCCATAGCCATAGCCCAGGCCTCTGTAGTAGTTGCCGTAGTAGCTCATGGTGTCAGGATCTGGAGATGGATTGAGGACCAAGAACAAGTTTCCTGAGTGTGAGTGTCACCCACTTCCCTGGAGCCCTTTATATACTCTCCGCAATGGATGAGGCATTCCGAAGACTTGCACAATCCTCCTTGCATACATTTAATTGTGTGGGGGGAAAAATCCCAGCCATCTTAACTGTGTAAAATGGTAGGACCATTTCTGACCCTAATTAAAGTTGTTTTCATTGGATTTCTGTGAAGTTTGGCTTCCACAGGATGACTGAATGACGTTCAAAGTCTTCTTGCTTGACTCTCATATTTAAAGCTCTATAATCAGACAGCACAGCATCAATCACCTCTAGTTTCATCACCAGGAATTGTTCTCTCATGAAAACCTCCCTCAGGGCATCTCTGAATCTTCATTTGGCAAATATTTGATGCCCACCTGATATAGCTTAGGCACTATGCTAAAGGCAGGATTCTTAATAAGAGTTGCCCTTCCCAACCCCGTAGGTTTATTCACTTTATCTTTGATACTTAAGACAATAAAATAAATACTATTACCAAGCCAACAGAATGTAGCTGACAGACTAAAAGATCAAATTTACTTTTTTCTTAAAGAAAAAAAAAATTCAACAGACGGCATAGGACTACTTCCTTATAAATACTTAACTGTCTTTCACACCATGTTGCTAAGGTAGCTTATGATGGTTCCTAGCTCTTAACGGATGATATTTTATATTATTAATTCTTTAAATAGGAACCACTATGGGTGGAGTGCAGAAGGTGGAAGATAAGAAATAATATGTATAAACAACTTTATTGTAACACATGAACCCATCAATAAAGTGATTTCTTTAAAAAGAAAAAAAAAAAAAAAAGGGGGCCGGGCGGTAGTGCAGTGGGTCAAGCACACATGATGTCAAGTGCAAAGACTGGTAAAAGGATCCGGGTTCGAGCCCCGGGCTCCCCACCTGCAGGGGGGTTGCTTCACAAGCAGTGATGCAGGTCTTCAGGTATTTATCTTTCTCTCCCCCTCTGTCTTCCCCCCTCCTCTCTCCATTTTTCTCTGTCCTATCCAACAACAACGACAGCAATAACAACAACAAACAACAAGGTTAACAAAAGTGAAAAAATAACCACCAGGAGCAGTGGGCTCATAGTGCAGGCACCAAGACCCAGTAATAACCCTGGAGGCAAAAAAAAAAAAAGAGGAAGAAAGAAAGATGGGCCAAAATAAATAATAGTAATCAATCATAATTATTTCCCCTCCAGGATCATCTTCCTCATCCACCTTCACTCCTCTACTCTCTATAGCAATCTCCTGTTCCTTCCAAATTAATTCAATTAATTGTTTGCTTTGAAATCCTTGTCTCTGGAATCTTTCTCTGGGAGAATATAAAGTAAAGAGTTGCTTAGGAAAAAAATGAATCATAAAAAAAAAATTTTAGTGAGTCATGCCTGGTACATGTTGTTGTTGTTTTGTTTTGTTTTCCACTAGGGCTGATGTTTAAAGAGTTATTCCAGGAGAAGGAGAAAAGAATATATGGAATTTCTCTCCAGGATGGAGAACTGCTCTGTGTGGTACAGTGAAGTGTGTGAGGAAAGAGCAGAGGGGAAATTAAGAGACCAATCTTTACCCTCATCGTTTCTCAAGGTAAAATTCTATCTATTGGAGGACGCATTCAGGCAGTGAGTGTTGGAGAGAGATTGAAAACAAAAGCCCTCCCTTCTTCCACCCAAAAGCTCTCTCCACAAAGGTGGAAGAGAAAGAAAACAATTCTATTATATTAAAAAGCATTAGATGAGTAATGGAGTGCAAATCACAGGGAGCCCGCTAAGAAATTGCAAAGGCCAAAAAAAGAAAGCTTACTGTTTTCTACAGCCTAGCAGATACGTCCTGCCACGTACAGGCTCTCAAGATAAACAAAAGCTGGTTTTCCACAGAAGGACAGGACCTGACAGCATCTGTTATCACACAGTTGGTCATCTCTGTCAGCTAATTGGTTGTAGCCAATGGAGGAATAAACCCCTCACCCCTTTATGACAAGAAATAGTTTGGGAGCAAGTTAAGCTCCTAATCTCTCTCTCTCTCTCTCTCTCTCTCTCTCTCTCTCCATCTACCTCTCTCTTTCTCTCAACTGGGAGATGAGACATAGAGAAAAATATTTCCAGTCATAAAACTGACCAGAAGCTTTGCTTCCTATGTAAAAAGATTTACAAACATTTTGACTTGATAGTTGAAGAATTTACAAGTTCTCTATAGCAAACGTCTGAGAAGGGGATGGAGGAAGGGAGTCTCTTGTTCCTTATTTTCAGCAGGGAGAATTAAGCACCTTATTTGTATCTATATTTGGATTCGCTCTTGCCATGTGAGGGACTCCCATCCTTGGTGGGTTTCTCTCCCAAATGTCACATGATTTTCGATATCCTGCTCTGGTAAATAAGGAAAGGAAGTGGGGAGGGACAGATTAGAAGAGGACCAGGCCATTTCCATCAGGAACAACATAATGGGCCCCTTGGTGGGCACCTACAGGACCTTGCCCTCAATGTAGATCAACAATAGTAGGGACTGCCCCATTCTCTGTAGACCAAAATACTCTACCACTCAAGGAAGATGGGTCTAGCGATGAACACAGCCTAGAATGTTCCCAGCTATGATCACAGAATATGAGCTCAGACCTACAGGGATGCAGGGGTTGGTTACACAGGTACCTACGCTGAATAGGAACCCCAGATGAAATCAGTGGGGTTTTTCAGTTAACGATATTTATATACTTTTTGCCTATTTGGGAGTTACTCTCTGCCCTTATCCAAGTCTTTAGTCCTATTTCCAACTCTGACACCATCTCCCCAGACAATACCTTTAACCCACCTACATGTTAGCTGTCTGGCTCAGGCAAAAATTAGTAAAGTCATGGGCCCCTTGGAATATATCTAAAATAGACCTACCAGCTTTTTCTAAAATGGAGACCCCCAAATCTTCAACTGCAATATTCTTGCCTTTAGGTTCATGATTAGTCAACAACTTATTCTGCTTTATATCTTTAGTCTGTTTCAGCCACCAAGTTGCAGATGCTACCATGATGCCAACCTGACTTCCCTGGGCAGATGACTTCACCAATGTACCTCAGAACCCCACCTCTCCAGATGAAATCTTCCCTGCTAGGAAAAGATAGAAACAGGCTAGGAGTATGGATCAACCTGCCAATGCCCATGTTCAGCAGAGAAGCAGTCACAGAAGTCAGACCTCCCTCCTTCTGCTCCCCATAATGATCCTGGGTCCATGCTCCCAGAGGAATAAAGAATAGGAAAGCTTTCAAGGGAGTGGATTGGATACAGAGTTCTGGTGATGGGAATTGTAAAGAACTGTACCCCTCTTATCTTATGGTCTTGTCGATATTTTTATTTTATAAATAAATTTAAAAAGAAGAAGAGGATCAGACTTAGGGAAAGAAAAAAACCCAGTCAACTGTTATAGAGCTTTGATTTTCACAGATAGCGAGATAAAAAGACATTGAAGATTTTAATCAGAAGGGTGGCCTGTCTTTCCTACAACATTATAAGGACTATGGGACAGGACTTCATTCTCTAACTGCTGGGGACACCTATGGAGAGACACAGAGACAAGGGTTTGGCTTCATTTCAGGTTGTTTACTCCCTAATGGAAGATAAAAGACTCATTACATAGTCCACAGTCACACAGGTGTTATCAGCCTAAATGACAGCTATCAGCACACAGGAGAGGCTGGAAGAAAAAAAAAAAGGAAGATGTTGACAGCAGACTGCACCAGGGGTCAGCTCCAACTTGAGCACTGAAGGATGAGGGCGGTGGGGTGACAAAGAGAGAAAGAGCATAAGTGAAGAGTCAAGCATCAGTCCCAGTAGAGTCTATTTGGACTAAAGGGTAAAGATAAGAGAAAATCAGCATTGCAGAGACCACAGGCTGTGGAGCTCAAGGGTAACTGACAAGCAGTAGAACCTGCACTGGAGCATAAAAATAATTTCAAATATTTGTACCTGGTCTAATGGGCAGCTATAAATTCCAGGTTTAATCCCCCTCTCTCCAACTCCTCATGTTTGCAGGGCCTTGAAGGCTTTTAAACAAGTTAACTTTTTACTATTTCACACACGCAACAGGGCGTAGATGTCCTCTCTCTCACAGTCTGCTGGTACCCTGAAATTGTCCATCATTACCCACCTTTCTTGGTCTTCTTCTAGCGTTTGCCACCTTTCTTGGTGTTCTGATACAGTATAAAAGAGAAACTCCATCCAAATTTGGGGCCTGGAACCGGTAGTGTGAGCTAATTCTGGATGGGTACCAATAAACTCTGTCATCCTGAACCCTGGGTGTCATGGCTTTTGTTCACTGATTCCCTATTTACAGATCCTCAAGGAATTGATGAGGAGAAATAAACTTTGTTGAAGCTGGGGAAGTGGCTCAACATATAGAGTGTGGGATCTGCATGACTGAGACTTCAGGTTCATTCCTTGGCTTTGCATGTACCAGAGAGATGCTCCAGCTTCTCTCTCTCTCTCTCTCTCTCTCTCTCTCTCCTCGCTTGAAGATATATCTGCTGTCTTCCGGATGGTGGTATGCAAGGGACCTGAGAAAATAAAGCAACATGCAGCAAAGGTTATTTAGAAAGTTTATTGGGATTTAAAGGGGAAGATGACCAGAGGTCCTGAATCCAGTTCCACCAGGACCCAGAACATTTATGACCAGGAACTTTCATTTTGCTCCTTCACTGAGAAGGGAGGGAATACCTCAAGGAACACCTGAGGAAGTCAGAGAGGGAAGGGGAGAAATTAAAGACACCTGGAAGTTGTAATAGGCATGGACATGGCTTAGAAAGGAAGTGAAGGTAAGGCCTTAGAATTTGTGTAAGTGAGTTTCCATTGAGTGCGGTCTTGTGCTATACCTACTGGAGAACTTGAACATGTATGTCTCTATCTATCTACCTATCTATCTATCTAGTTATCTATCTATCTATCCATCCTTCTCCCCACCCCCACATGTATGTGTGCTCTCCTGAATAAAGCTTAAAATTCCTGAAAATCATGCTTTTCTTCCCAATTCTTTGTTGAGTTTAAGTATGATGAATCTACAACCACGGGGGACAGCCATCTTGGCTCTCTTCCCCTTAATCCAGAATAAATAGTCACCTGCCTCAAAAGTGAGACAGATGGAGACATGTCAGCAAAGAAGAAACTGACTAACTGCTGTTAGGCAAGAATCCACTGATTGGATGTCTTCTTTCTTAACATTTTTTTTGTATATTTGTATATTTCATTTGTATGCTTATTGGATAGAGACCAGAGAGCAATTAAGAAGGAAAAGGCAGACAGAGAGATACCTGTAGCACTGCTTCACCACTTGTGAAGTATCCTCCCTGTGTTGGGGGTTCAAGAATCAGAGTCAGTTGATGGAGTTAACATTAATATTTGTTAATGTTAACAGGCCACAGAAAGAGCTCATGCTCTTAAAGAATTCTGCATCCAGGGGACAGGCAATGGTGTACAGTGTTAAACGCATATAGTACAGACAGGTGCAAGGATCCCAGTTTGAGCCCCTGGCTCTCCACCTGAAGTGGAGGTCACTTCACAAGTGGTGAAGCAGGTCTGCAGGTGTATATCTTTCTCCCCCTTCTCTCTCAATTTCTCTCTATCCTACAGAGGGCGGGGGAAAGGCCAGCTTTCAAGGGAGGGGGTAGGATAAGGAACTCTGGTAGTGGGAATTGTACCACTCTTATCCTATGTTCTTGTAGATATTTTCTGTTTTATAAATAAATTTTTTAAATGCAAATAAAAGGCCACCAGAAGCAGTGGATTTGTAGTGCCCAAACCAGGTGCTGACTTCTGGAAGCAAAATATATATATTTCTAAGCCTTGAACAAAGGGATGGTCCAGCTTCTATAAGGGACTGCAGGGCTGAGAGCAGAGAGTCCATCACATAAGTAGGGGATGCAGGCTTAAGGGGGTGGGATTTATACCAACTGCTCAAGGTCTGGTTGCTTTAGTTACTTGGTTATTGTTGCCATTACTTTTATTTTCTCCTGCACAGCTGTGTCTGGGAAAGTTTAGCCTCAGAATTTAGAAGTTTCATGACCTGTCAGGATAAGATACACTACTGAGGAGGGGGCGGAGTGGTTATCTCCTATTATCTGGGTCCTTCTCTTCTTTCTATAGTTAGGTTAGTTAACTCTTTCTTTGCCTTAACACTCTCTCTTTTCTTTTACACTTCACCTGCAGGTGGGGACCAAGGGCTTGAACCCAGATCTTTGTGTGTAGTAACATGTGCAGTCAATCAGGTGTGCCACCACCTGGCCCGTTATGTGTCTTCTGGTTGAGATTGGGTTCTGCTAGATACACAAACACAGAAGGGTACTGACCTCAGATGTAGCTTCCTGTCTTATTCAGTTACCAGGTGTGGAGCCTATTTTCATTCTGAATAACCAACAGCTAATCTTGCACCTGCAAATATCCTAAACTGCAGCTAAGAGCTGGGGGTTTTCTGGCCTAGTTCTGGGACTATTTATTATCTGTCTGGCAAAAAGTCATATTTATAATTTTATTCTACTGTATCTCTGTTATCTCTTTGTCTCATGTGAAACTATCTCTCATATGTCATGAATAGAATAAGTTTTAAAAGATGAAGAAAAAGAAGACTCCCTTTCTCTGCTGTGATCTTTAGCTTCAGTGGAACAAAACAGCCTTTGTGTGCCTAATGGTCTCTGGTTACTGTTAAGAGAGCAGTGAAAATTAGAAAGATGCTTCCTCTCTTTAGCCTATAGGCCTGGGAACTGGCATTACTGACTCCCGCTCCGGAAAAACAATGGACAGTGATTTATAGGAGATGAGGCAGTCTGCAGCGCTGGGAATTGGTGCTTCCAACCCCTCCTACAAGTGGGAAAACAACAGGTGATTCACAAGAAAGGAGCCACTGTGGCAGAAATTGTGTAACTCAATAAGAGATAAACTATTATTATTAAAAAATTCTAGTTAACATCAATAATTGTTAAGATATTGGTCTACATCTATTATTGTTTATTAGTTAAGAGTTTTAGTTTGCACCTATTGGTGGGGAGGGGAAGGACAATAGTCTAGCAGGATTGTTGAAAAAAGAACCGTTACTTGAATTTCTATTAGGACTGGAATTCTAGCTTACAATAGAGAAAGGAATTGTACATTAAAGTATCTGTTGGGTTGAGTGAACATATTACAGTGTGCAAAGGACCAGGTTCATGCCTCTATCCCTATCTGCAGGGGAGAATCTTCAATAGCGGTGAAGCAGTGCTGCAGGTGTCTCCTTTTCCCTACCTCCTCTCTCTCTCCCTCTCTCTCTCTCTCTCCCTCTCTCTCTCTCCCTCTCTCTCTCTCTCTCTCTCTCTCTCTCTATATATATATATATATATATATACATATACATATATATCCATAAGACACTTGTCTTTAAATAAGTAACTTTGGCTTAAGAAGAAGAAAATCATAATTTAATTCTTTTTCCATTTCCTACCC
This sequence comes from Erinaceus europaeus, assembly GCF_950295315.1. NCBI lineage: Eukaryota > Metazoa > Chordata > Mammalia > Eulipotyphla > Erinaceidae > Erinaceus > Erinaceus europaeus. The sequence continues at coordinate 118,107,731 of NC_080170.1, forward strand.
TACAGAAGAGGAACGCCCAAACTATACAAACGGGCTTTGTTTTTTAACAGATGACTGACTCTGAGAACCAGAGACTAACACGTGAGTAGAAGAGGGAGTAAAAAGGGGCAGGATCGATTTGGAATGGAATATCCCCCACTCTTACATGGTACAGTGTCTGTTTTTGTTTTAGTAAGGTTTTTAAAATGTATTTATTTATGAGAAAGATTAGAGAGAACCAGAGCATCACTGTGGCACGTCTACCACTGCCCACAAGCTGGGGGAGGGGGGGTGGGGGTGTTGTAGGTTGTGTTGTGTTTGTTAATTAGAGAAGAGGAAAGAGAACCAGCACATCCCTTGTTGGGTAGTATGCCACCTCCCCCTGGCTTCTGCTTACGTGTCCCTGTTCGGGCACCAGATGCCGGGATAGCCTGAGGGTACTTCTTCCCGAGCTAGTGCTCTCTGGCTTGGAGAGAACTCAACTGGAGCCAATCTAGGCTGCTGCGTGGGAGAGGGATCAGGAACTCGTGCCGCACTAACTTCCACAGGAGATACACTCTGGAACTCTCAGAGCCGGAAAGCAATTTCCAAGTGTCTTTAATCAGAAGAGCAGCTGTTTTTATACTCTCCAAGTAGGGTGGAAACAGGATGTGATATAGAGAGGGTGGAGAGAAAAGTGACTGGTGAAAATCAGAGTGTGACAAGGAGGGGGCGGAACAGGCAAGAATCCTATCACTGAACCACCAATGCCCTGGAGGGAGTGCTTTATGTAAATGTAAAAGTGATTTATGTAAATAGACCAAAGCTTTGGATCAGTAAATCCCTATATAGGCATATGGTTAAGCAGAAGCCAGGGGGAGGTGGCATACTACCCAACATCCCTCTGGTACATGCAATGTGAAGGACTGGACATGGGATCTTATGCTTGATAGTCCAACTGTGCCAACTCCCAGGATACTATTTATTTTATTTATTTATGAAAAGGAGCTTGAAAATAAACACATATTTTTAAAAATCAATATTAATAACATACACACACAATGGCTGGGAAGGAAAACAAAAAGTAAAACTTTATTAAAAAGAACCACTGGCCGGTTGGGGAAGGAGGTAAGCCTCTCAAACCATCCCCACCCCTCAACAGGGAAGGATGGAGGTAAGCTTTTCCAATGTGTCCGTACCCCTGTGCTTCTTTCTCTGTCCTCATGTAGCATTTCAGGCTTCCAGCACTGATCATGCAGTCAGAGTCTAGAGCTCCTTTTGGAGTCCCTTTCTCCTCCCAGCACTTAGAGATATTCAAACTACAGTTCTTTTTTCTTTTTTTTAAATATTTATTTATTTCCTTTTGTTGCCCTTGTTGTTGTATTGTTGTAGTTACTATTGATGTCGTTGTTGTTGGATAGGACAGAGAGAAATAGAGAGAGGAGGGCAAGACAGAGAGGGGGAGAGAAAGATAGACACCTGCAGACCTGCTTCACTGCTTGTGAGGCAACTCCCCTGCAAGTGGGGAGCCAGGGGCTCGAACCGGGATCCTTATGCAGGTCCTTGTGCTTAGCGTGCACTTAACCCTCTGCAATACACACATGTACCAAACATGTGACTGAACACCTTTATCAACTAGGCAGTGGCAAGTTGTGGGACCCCAGAAATGTTTAGGATGGCACTCGACTACTTTCCTCTGGTTGGGCTGCCATAACATAACTTCTGCTGACTCAAAGGCCACAAGGTTACATCTCATAATTCTGAAGTTAGAAAGTCCAAGGGCAAGGAGTCGGGCGGTAGCGCAGCAGGTTAAGCGCACGTGGCGCAAAGCGCAACGACCTGAGCAAGAATCCCGGTTCAAGCCCCCGGATCCCCACCTGCAGGGGAGTCGCTTCATAGGCGGTGAAGCAGGTCTGCAGGTGTCTTATCTTTCTCTCCCCCTCTCTGTCTTGCCCTCCTCTCTCCATTTCTCTCTGTCCTATCCAACAACAACGACATCAATAATAACTACAACAATAAAACAACAAGGACAACAAAAGGGAATAAATAAATAAATATAAAAAAATTTTTTTAAAGTCCAAGGGCAAGGGTGCTAGCATGCTAGGTTGCATTCTGAGGCCTCTTGGCTTGCAGATGGCTACCTTTCTGCTATGTCCTCACAAGACACAGAAGGAGAGCTCCGGTCTCTGTTTCTCTTCTTATGAAGGCACTAAGCCTATTGTGGCAGGGCCCATCATTGTAACACATTTAACTTTAACTTCTTTCTAAAAATGCTGTCTGCAAATGCAGTTACACAGGGCATTAAGGCTTCAGCATTAGAGTGGTGTGGCACAATGAGGTCCAGAAAAGCCCTTCTTTCTCAGATCTCAAAAGGATCATTCTTCCTTAATTCCAACATCATCCAAACTAAAATCTCTCTACCCTTCTGGACCTCAGCCAACCAAGAAGAGCAATATGCTTTCAGAAATATCTCCCATCCTTGGATTCTGCTGAGTCTATAGTTCTAAAACCTTGATCCCTAAAGACTTTTTAAAAATGCTTCTTTCTGGGACCTGGGCAATGACACACCTGGTTGAGCACACAGATTACCATGTGCAAACGACTCAGAAGGTTCAAGCCCCCTATCTCCACCTGTAGGGGTTGAAGCAGGTCTGAGGGTGTCTCTTTCTCTCTCCCTCACTATATACCCCATCCCATTCAGTTTCTCTGTCCCGTTAAGTTGAAAGGAAGAAAGAAAGAAAGAAGAAAAAGAAAAAAAGAGTAAAGAAAAAAATGGCCACTGAGAGCAGTGGATCCTTAGTGCTGGCACTAAGCCGCAGTGGCAACTCTGCTGACAAGTAGATAAATAAATAAAATGCTTCTTTCTGCAAGGGAAAAAAACTATTTCTAAAGTTTTTAAAGATTTTTAAGTGGGGTGGATGATATAAATAGATGCTAGATAGGTGATAAATAATAGATAGATGTTACCTACAGATGTCTCTCTGTCTCTCCTTCGCCTCCTGATTTCTCTGTCTCTGTCCGATTAATCAGTGCTAAAACACACACACAAAGAAAACTATTTCAGCTCGGCAGGTAAAATTTCTCTATTTCTATGACATCATCCAAAATGCTATGAATCATCTTACCCATTAAATACAGACAACCAAGCTTTTCCACACCCTACATGATGACATTGTTTTCCATAAGTAGCTGAAGACATTGGTGTTGAAAACTCATTTTGAAATCACCTAATGAAATTGCCCACTGAAGCAAGTAACTAAAATCATCAGAGTATCAGATAATGTACACCCAAGCCCAGTTATTTTTAAAACCTGTGTCATGTTACCAACAAAGTAATTTTTTACTTTTAATTTTAAAATTGTCCGTGTTTTTCCCAGATGTCATTCATCCTGAGATGAATAGAGGGGAGGAGAGAATCCTCTTACTGAATACTATTGCCTAGGTGATTTTCCGTGGGCAATTTCATGTTTCTAAATGTCACTGCATTTTCATTTTTGTATTCCCAGAGATTTGATGTCTGGAGTTCTTCCTTGCTAACTCAAATGAATCCCCATTTTCACTGGTTGGTGATAGAAGATTCATTTCCAGGAGTTAGGCATAGCGCAGCGGGTTAAGCGCACGTGGTGCACAGCACAAGGACTGGCATAAAGATCCCTGTTCGAGTCCCCGGCTCCCCACTTGCAGGGGAGTCGCTTCACAAGCGGTGAAGCAGGTCTTTAGGTGTCTGTCTTTCTCTCTCCCTCTCTGTCTTCCCCTCCTCTCTCCATTTCTCTCTGTCCTATCGAACAACAATAAAACAAAAAGAGCAACAAAAGAGAATAAATAAATATTTTAAAAAAGAAGAAGATTCATTTCCACACATAAAGTGGGCTGCACTCAAGTTTTTTGGGGGGGAAAGATTCTTTAAGTGACCTTCACTATCTACTGTGGGCTGGGTGGTAGCCATTCTTCACCATGTACAACAAGTAAGCATTCAGGCAGAAATAAACCTAATTTTCAGGGGCCGGGTGGTGGAGCACCTGGTTGAGTGCACAAGTTATAGTGCTCAAGGACGCAGGTTAGAGGCCCTGGTCCCCACCTGCAGGGGAGTTGCTTCACAGGAGGTGAAGCGGGTCTGCAGGTGTCTATCTTTCTCTCCTCCTCTCTGTCTTCCCCTCCTCTCTCCATTTCTCTCTGTCCTATCCAACAACAATGACATCAATAACAGCAATAATAAAAAGGGCAATAAAAGGAAATAAATAAATAAAAATTTTAAAAGAAAGAAGTAGAGAAATAAATGAGAGAGAGAGTGAGAGAGAATGGAAGGAGGAAAGAAATGAAGGAAGGAAGAATAAAAGAGAGAAAGAAGTTGCTTCAGCCAGCTCTGCCTTCTAGCTCCCAATCATATTTTGAGAAAGACTCAAAGCACACACACGGATTTGAATTTACAAAGCCAGGTCAACCCAGTTTAAGATCCGAGCCTAAAGACTTACAGGGCTCCTTCCTCTTCTCTGTCTGGAGGCCGACCACACGCCCCAGCGCACCCTCCATTCAAATTTCTGTTACTCCCTGGCCTCCTCCTCCCTGCCGTCTCTAGAAGCAGTCAATGTCTAGCTGGATGTACACACTCTGAGCGCTAGGGGGAGCCCAAGGCTCCTCTCCTCCAATTTAGATAGTGGCAGGGTTCAAAGTTACAATGTGGTCCAGGAGCGGCTGGAACCTTGGACTTAAGAGGTATGTAGTCCTGAGTTCAGTCCCCAGCGTCACACGAGCTAGAGTGACTTTCTGGCTCTCTCTCTCCTTCTTTCTCTCATGTTTAGACATTTTTTTCAAATTGTTTTAAGTGCTGAGACAATGTTGAGAGCCAAGAAGAGAAAGAGTATTCACCGAAGGAATAAAACTGAAAGGTTTGCTTTTGAGTGCACTACCTTACTGTGTGTGCAGTGGGAATTACGGGGTCAAAATGATCAGGTTTAAATTAGATAAAATTTTTTTATCTAATTTAAACCTGCCAGCTATCGAAGTCTAAATTAAAGGGGTGTGGTCATTCCAGAGACTGAACACAGAGCACCCATGTCCTCACCTTTCCCAGCTCCTAAGGGTGGCATGAAAATACCTTAGAATATGGCTCTGCCCTTCCTGCCATCTCTCATAAGGATACTTGTGTCTGCCTTGAAATGACCCAAGATAATTTCTTTTTTTTAATATTTTATTTATTTTCCTTTTTTGTTGCCCTTGTTTTTATCATTGCTGTGGTTATTGTTGTTGTTGTTGATGTTGTTGTTGCCAAATAGGACAGAAAGAAATGGAGAAAGGAGGGAAAGACAGAGAGGGGGAGTCAAGATAATTTCTTTTCCACAAGATTCTCTCTCTCTTTTTTTTTTTGGAGGCGTCAAACGGCACACCGGGTTAAGTGCACATAGTACAAAGCGCAGGAACCCTCAAGGATCCCAGTTTGATCCATGATCCTTCACAAACAGTGAAGCAGATCTTCAGGTGTCTACCTTTCTCTCGCTCTCTCTCTCTCTCTCGCTCTCTTTCCCTCCCTCCCTCCTCTCTCAATTGCTCTCTGTGCTAACCAATAAAAAATGGCTGCCAGGAGCAGAGGATTTGTAGTGCAGACATCAAGCCACAGCAATAACTCTGGAGGCAAAAAAAATTTTTTTTAATTTGTGCTTAGTAATAAATACATTTATTCAGTGGACATTTATTCAGTGGACACTCAAACACTAGAAGGGACATATGCACCCCTATGCTCATAGTTGCATTATTCACAACAGCCAAAGAGTGGAAGCAACATAAATGCCCATCAATAAATGACTGGCTAAAGAAATTAGAGGATATGTGTTCCATGGAATAATACTACTCTGCAATTAAAAAAGATGATATTGTGTCCTTTGGGACAAAATGGGCAGAACTGGAGGTGATGGTGCTTAGTGAAATAAATAAAGAGATGAAAGACAGCTACCAGATGATTTCACTCACATGTGGAATCTAGAAATCTGATTCACATTGAACTTGCCAAAAACATACATGTTGGTATGCATGAGACCCCTTCTGTTTCATTTGGTTTAAATCCCCCCTGCTTAACACTATTCTATTTACATAACCACTTCATTCTATTTACATAACCACTGTTAACAAGCTCCACCCTCCCTCCAGGGCATTTGTGGTTCAGTGATAGGATTCTCGCCTGCTCTGCCCCCTCTTTGTCACACTCTGATTTTCACCAGTCACTTTTCTCTCCACCCTCTCTATGTCACATCCTGTTTCCACCTTACTTGGCAAGTATATATAAAGACAGCATTGTGAGTTTTACAGTACTGTACTTTGAGTTTAACTTAGCTCGTCTTAGATTGTGCTGCGTCCTGCATGAATAAAGAGATACTGCCTACAGCTCAACCATGAGTCCCTGGTCGTCTGTTACCCGCCCGTGAAGCCAGCCTGGCAAAAACAACATAACCCGTCGAAAACAGCACATACATATACATACATACATACGTACACACATATCCAAACAAAACAGAAGCAAGCAAACTGTTTTTAAGACTTGTGAGAACCTTGTGATTACCTTTGGAAGGTGGAAGGGTGAGGGATACAGAACTTTGTTGGTGGGTGTGTGTGGAGCTATACATTGTAATCTTACACTCTTGTAACAAACCATTAATAACAAAAATTAACATAACAATAAAACAAGTAGATTACAAGACTGTAAGATTACAGTGTACGGTTCCATACCACCAAAGTTCTGTGTCCCCATAGTTTCACCTTCCAGAACCGCCACCGTTCTCACAAGTCTTAGAAACAGTTTGCTTGCTTCTGTTCTCGTTTGTCTGTTTACAAGTTCATGTGTATCACACCTCTTATTTCCACATGTGAGTGAAACCATCCGGTTGCTGTCTTTCATCTCTTTTACTTATTTCACTAAACAGATCTTATTTTGAGAATGACTCAAAGCGCACACACACACACACACACACACACACACACACACACACACTTGTATTTACAAAGCCAGGTCAACCCAGTTTAAGATCCGAGCCTAAAGACTTCCAGGGCTCCTTCCTCTTCTCTGTCTCATTCACTCCAGGCTCCTGGCTGGAGGCCGACCACACACCCCAGCGCACCCTCCATTGAAGGAAGGTTCTGTGACTCCCTGGACTCCAAATGCAGTCTCTTGAAGCAGTCAGTGTCTGGCTGGAGGCACACACTCTGAGCGTCCATTTCCTCCATTTCCATCCATGTTGTCACAAGAGACACGATGTCATCTTTCTTGATTGCCGAGCCGTAGTATCTGGCATATGGATCCCAAGATTCTTGCTCACACCTACAGGGTCCACTTGGCCTTAGGATGTTGTATCCATGCAGACTTCCGAGGGACTAAGATGTGGGATGCTATTATTCTTCTTAACACCATCGTGCAATACATCCTCTGCTCCTGTGGCCATTTTTTCATTTGTTTTGATAGGAGAGAGAGAAAAATATTGAGAGAGAAGGAGATAAAGAAGTAGAGGGGTGAGTGGAGAGACACCTGCAGACCTGCTTCACCACTTGTGAAGCAACCCGCCTGCACGGGGGCAGCTGGGGGCTAGAACCTGGGGTCCTTACTCTTGGTACTATGTGCACTTAACCCGGTGCACCACTGCCCGACCCCTTCAGTTACATGCTTTATAAGAGCTCCATCATTAGCTGTCTTCAAAACAGAGATCCCAAGTCTTCATCTGCACTATTCCAGCCTTTAGGTTCATGATTAATCAACAATCTGTTTGGCTTTAGATGTTAACTCTTTTTTCAGCCACCAGGTTCCAGATGCTACCATGATGTCAGTGGGACTTCCCTGGACAGAGGACCCCACCAATGTGTCCTGGAGCCCTGCCTCCCCAGAGCCCTGCCCAACTAAGGAAAGAGAGAGACTGACTGGGAATATGGATCGACAGTCCATGCCCATGTTCAGCAGGGAAGCAATTACAGAAGCCAGACCTTCCACCTTCTGCATCCACAATGACCTTGGGTCCATACTCCCAGGAGGTTAAATAATAGGAAAGTTATCAGGGGAGGGGATGGGATATAGAGCTCTGGTGGTGGGAATTGTACCCCTCTTATTTTATGGTCTTGTCAGTGTTTCCATTTTATAAATAAATAAATTTAAAAATGAGAAAAAAAAAAAGAAGAAGAGTGTCTGAGAGAATAGTGTCAGCGTAGAGAAAAAGAGAAATTAGGGTAGAAAGTAGCTCCCATTCTTATTTTTAAAAAAAATTCTGTGGCTAAAATTTACTATTTACCTCCATCCACCTTCTCCAGGGCATATATATTTATATATCACCAGAGCCTGTGTAACGTCTAAGTCCTTACTGGTCAGAGCTTATAGCTCATGGTCACATCTGAGGAACATTGCAGGCTGCCCTCATTTCAGGACTAGTCTTTGTACATATGGATTTACACATAAAGAATCATTCAGAGTTGGAATATGCCTCATTTAATCCATATATTGTACCCTACTCTGCTAGAACCTTAGCCTCTAAACCCAAGATGAGGAGCTCCTCCCCGAGAAAACTGTTCTCTTTTAATCTTTGACATGGACTAATCATTTTCTCTCACATACAATTGACAAATTCTGGACCCAGAAGACCATAGACACCAAACCACCACCACCACCCCCGCCAAGAACAGAAGTAATAACTTGGGCCAGCAAAATAGCTCACATAGATAAGTGCTACCATGTGCACAACTCAGGTTCAAGCCCAGCCTCCAGTATCCTGAAGGAAGTTTTGGTGCTGTGATTTTTTTTTGGGGGGGGAGAGAAGTCATATATTTTATTATTTTTTATTTTTATGTTATTTTTATTTATTTACTGGGGATTAATGTTTACAGTCAAGAGTAAATATAATAGTTTGCACATGAATAACATTTATCAGTTTTCCACACAAAAATACAGCCCCCCACTAGGTCCTCCGCCATCCTGTTCCAGAACCTGAACTCTCCCCACCCACCAACCCCAGAGTCTTTTACTTTGCTGTGATTTTTTACACACACCCCTTCTCTCTCCTCTCTTATCTTCTCTCTGCCTTTCTCTTTTTTTAATAATTTTTTAATATTTATTTACTTATTTATTCACTTTTGTTGCCCTTGTTGTTTTTTTATTGTTGTAGTTATTGTTGTTGTTGTTACTGATGTCATCGTTGTTGGATAGAACAGAGAGAAATGGAGAGAGGAGGGGAAGACAGAGAGGGGGAGAGAAAGATAGACACCTGCAGACCTGCTTCACCACGTGTGAAGCAACTCCCCTGCAGGTGGGGAGCCAGGGGCTCGAACCGGGATCCTTATGCTGGTCCTTGCGCTTTTCGCCATGTGCGCTTAACATGCTGCACTACCACCAGACTCCCTTCTCTTTTTTTAAAATATATTTTATTGATTTCATTTGAAATAGAAAGACCAGAGCACTGCTCAGCTCTGGCTTATGACTATGCTGGGGATTGGACCTGAGACTTCAGAGCCTCACTCATGAGCGTCCTTTGCAGAACCATTATGTTATCTCCCCAGCCCTCTCTCTGCCTCTTTGTTCCTATCAAAAAAGGAGGGAAGAAGGAGAAAGAGGAGAGGAAGAAAAGAAATAAGAAAAAGAGGAAGAGGAGGAGAAAAGGAAGAAGAGTAACAACTCAGGTTTTCTGTGAGAGCAATCTGAAAGCCAGTGTTTATTTGTATCAGAACCCCTTTCCCATGTGGCATCGAAAATGAAACCAAGAAAAAAAAGGGGGGAGTGAGTCTATGAAAAAAAAATACACACACACACACATACATTCTTTTCTTTTTTTAAAACTAGCAGTACAGTTTTCTAGACCTTCTTCCCCAAGCCTCCCAGTTCTGGCTGAGCAGGCACTCAGGGAACCCTGCCCTTCCTACACCAGATCACTGACGAAATCTTACTCCAATCAGCATCTCCGAGCCAGCCTCCCAGCCTTCGGGGACGCGCTGTACAGAATAATAGCCTTGCTGGCATGACAAGAGAGAAGCAGAGTGTACTGCCCATTGGGTCAGCGAGGGGGCAGGTTGGGCTCCATGTCCTGCTGGAAACAGCAGCCATTAGGGTCCTTCTGCCCTGCAGGATGAATCCGTGACCAGAGTGAAGCTATTAATGCTGTGTACCATCGGAACAGCAAGGAACTGTTTCTCTTCTTATAATAAATTTATTTATTTGATAGGATAGAAATAAACTGAGAAGGATGGGGTGATAGAGAGGGAGAGAGACACTTGCAGCCCTGCTTCAGAGTCCTGAAGCTTCAGCCCCCTGCAGGTGGGGACCAGAGGCTTGAACCTGGGTCTTTGTGCACGGTAGCCTATGCCCTCAGGCAAGTGTGCCACCGCCTACTCATGGAACTTTTCTACAATGCCTTCTCACCAATACCACTCCCCATGCTGAGTATGAAGCTATCCTCCCTGTCGCAGAGGTAGAAACAGAGGGTCGGGGGTCAGGCGGTAGCGCAGCAGGTTAAGCACACGTGGTGCAAAGCGCAAGGACCAGCAGAAGGATCCCGGTGGAGCCCCCAGCTCCCCACCTGCAGGGCAGTCGCCTCACAAGCAATGAAGCAGGTCTGCAGATGTCTATCTCTCTCTCCCCCTCTCTGTCTTCCCCTCCTCTCTCCATTTCTCTCTGTCCTATCCAACAATGAACAACAACATCAATGGCAACAATAACAACAATGACAACAACAGAGGCAACAAAATAGGAGGGGGGAATGGCCTCCAGGAGCAATGGATTCATAGTGCAGGCACCAAGCCCCACCAAAAATAAATAAATAAATAATAAAACAGGAAAGAAATAAAGAAAAGAAAAGAGAAGAAATAGAAATAGAAGGTCAGGAAGGGCCCAGGGTGTGTTTTAGATCAAACAGCACGTGTCTCCCAGGAAGGGACCCATTCCATGACCAGTGCAGGAGAGAATTGCTTTATTTTTCTTTCCTTTCTTTTGCTTTTTTCCCCTCCAGGGTTATCACTGGGGCTCAGTGCCTTCACTACAAATCCACTGCTCCTGGTAGACACGTTTTCATTTTATTGGACATGACAGAGAGAAAATGAGAGAGGTGGGAAAGACAGAGAGAGAGAGAGAGAGAGAGAGACAGACCTGCAGACCTGCTTCTCTGCTTGTGAAGCGACCTCCCTCCCCCACAGGTGGGGGTCCTTGCGCAGGTCCTTGTGCTTAGTACTATTAGTGATTAACCAGTGTGCCACGGCCCACCCCCCAAGAGTCACTTTCTTTGTTTCTTTGTTTTCTGAAGTCTTCTTTCTAAAAAGTTATAGGTTTGACCTTGGGGATGAGGTTGGGCACAGATCTAGAGGGAATATTGTCTGTTTCCAACTTTGCAGGAAACCAGAAAGGAGCTGTCTTGTTCAGATCTGGAGAGTGGCTTTAAATGCTAGAAAGGGAGCCATCAGAGAGGCACTCTCCACCATAAAGGCAGAACCAACACCTTTCACACCCACACACACACCCCCACCGTGTGTCCACATCCACTCCTCCCACTCCTCCCACTCCTCGCCACCAGATTCAAACCTTCCTAAGAGCAAGTGTGGGTGTGTGGAAAGGAGGCAGTAAGAACTGCAGGGCAAGGGGCCAGGCAGTAGCAGACCTGGGTTCAATCCCTGGGGCCCCACCTTTAGGAGGGAAGCTTCACAAGTGGTGAAGCAGGGCTGCAGGTGTCTCTCTGTCCCTTTCTGTCTATCTCCTTCTTCCCTCTCAGTTTCCCTCTGTCTATATCCAAAAAATGAATATATAAATAAAAATTTTAATGAACTTCAGAGCAACAGGATTCTCCTCCAGTAAAGGACACTCCCGGCTATGCATGGGGTCTCAGATTCCAGCCCCAACACCACATGAGAACACCATAGGTAGCACTGGGGAAGCTCCATGGATGGCAGAGGGGTGCTTTGGTGCTTCTCTCTCTCTCTCTCTCTCTCTCTCTCTCTCCCCCTCCCTCCCTCTCTCTCTCTCTCTCTTCCCTCCCCCCCCCAAGATTTTATTTATTTACTAATGAGAATGATAGGAGGAGAGAGAGAAAGAACCTGATATAAACTCTGGTCCATGTGCTGCCAGGCATTAAACTCGGGACCTCATGCTTGAGACTCTAATGCCTTATCCATTGCACCACTTCCTTAACCACTCTCCTTTTCTCTGTGTCTCAGAAAAACTAAATAATACAAAACTGTATGGGTGCAAGGCTCTGGGTTTATCCCTCCGCTCTACATAAAGAAACAAAATGAAATAAGATAATGAATTCAGAAAACTGATCATTAAAAATGCCTGTGCAGTCACTGGGAAGGCTGGGGCAGGGGCAGGGGCAGGGCAGGGCAGGGGCCAGGAGCCCTGTGCAAATAGCCTCTAGCCGCCATCTTGTTCCATGCTGACACAACCCTTCTGGAAGGTTCAACTTCTCTCTTTGAAGAACTGAGGACAGCAAAGTACTTGGGGGTATATATATATATATATATATATATATATATATATATATATATATATATATATATATACATGAGATCACACGATCAGGTTCAAGAGCAGGTCTGACTTCCTGCAGAGGCCAATGCTAGATTGGCCTCTGGATTGGCCTCACCTACACACACACACACACACACACACACACACACACACAGTGCTGGGAGTCAGTTGTTCCTAAGTATAAGTGTCAGAACTTCAGTTCTGACACCTTGAATTAGGAATTCTACCGGGGGGTGTGCGGTCATCTCCAATCACCCCAAACTCAGATTATTTTGTTTATTTTTTCTTCTTTTTAGTTTATTTTTGTATTTGATAGGACAGAGAGAAATTGAGAGGGGAGGCAGAGAAAGAGAAAGGATAGAGAGACACCTACAGCCCTGCTTTACCATTTATGAAGATTCCACCGCCACCCCCATGCACCCCCCCACAAGCGGAAGTGGAGGCAGAAAGCAGTCACCAAGGAGGAAAAGAGGTTTCGTTTGGGGTTTTTGTTTGTTTGGTTGATTTTGACTTTTTTTTGACTTTTTTTTTTCCGTGTCTGTCTCTCTCCCTCTCTCTTTGATAAGATCATCCCAGAACAGTGAAATTGTACCTGCTTGAGGTCCTAATGGATCAAAATAAATAAATGAATTAATAAATTAAATAATAAGTAAATACATTTGAATCATTTTTGTTCATGAGTAATGGATTTATTTTGACAGTAAGCTCTCCCAGCTAAAATGTCACACATGAGCACTTACCGAGGAAGAAGTAGAGAAAATTGTGGAAATCTGGGTGAAAGCACCCTAAAAGATTATTTTTTTCTCTTCAAACAATGGAACAGTGAACAAGATCTATAACCAAACCAAATGTAAATTTCTGTTGGTTGCCTAACAAAAGAAGTTCTGGGAAGTTGTGGTCTCAGAGGCAAAACACTTTTGACTATGGAATGTCAAAATTCCAATGCCTCCAAAAGCTGACTGGTATTTATTTGTTTGTTTAATAAAGATTGACAAGATTGTAAGATAAGAGGGGCATAATTCCATGCAATTCCTACCACTAGAGTTTCATCTCCCCTCTGCTCCATTGGAAGCTTCCCTCTTCTTCATCCCTTTCTGGGAGTATTGACCAAACTTATTTATGGGGTGCAGAAGGTGGGAGGTTTGACTTCTGTAACTGATTCTACACTGGACATGGGCATTAGCAGGTGGATCCACATCCCCAGCCCATTTCTGTCTTTCCCTAGTGGTGCAGGGCTCTGTGGAGGTGATGTTCTAGGACACGTTGGTGAGGTCCTCTGCCCAGGGGAGTCGGTTTGGCGCCATGGTAGCATCTGCAACTTGGTGCTACTGCTGACTGAGGGGGTTGCTAGACACGTCCCATCCTTTCCTCTGAGATCAGGAGAGGTTCTGTCCTGAGCCTGACTAGTTGGAGACGAAGAAGGAACCTCAGACACAGGACCACTCACCTGTTCAGCTGTACGAGAAAACAGAAGTCCACTCCCACCTCGAAAGTCTGTGAAGTGAAGGGTTACATGCTTCTGCCACTAAGCTCTACTGACTCTAGAATCTGTCCCTCAAAGGGGTTGAATTCAGCCTGCCAAAGGTGAGCAAAACACAGTTCTTTTGTTAAATGTCATCTGATTGAAGTGATAGAAAAGAGGACATTTAAAGAGGGCGGGGTGGGAGGGTTCAGGGAGCTACGGAAGGAGGAAAGAAGAGACAGGAAGGGGGATCGGGCAGTAGCAGCCAGTTAAGCGCACATGGCACCAAACGCAAGGATCCCAGTTCGAGCCCCCGGCTCCCCACCAGCAGGGGGTCGCTTCACAAGTGGTGAAGCAGGTCTGCAGGTGTTTATCTTTCTCTCCCCCTTCTCTGTCTTCCCCTCCTCTCTCCATTTCTCTCTGTCCTATCCAACAACAATGACATCAATAACGACAACAATAATAATAACTACAACAATGATAAAACAACTAGGGCAACAAAAGGAAAGAAAAATCGCCTCCAGGAGCAGTGGATTGGTTGTGCAGGCACTGAGCCCCAGTAATAACCCTGGAGGCAAAAAGAAAGAAAGAAAGAAAGAAAGAAAGAAAGAAAGAAAGAAAGAAAGAAAGAAAGAAAGAAGGAAGGAAGGAAGGAAGGAAGGAAGGAAGGAAGAAAAGGATGAGGAGGAGAAAGAAGAAGAAGGAGAAGAAGAAAAAAAGTTTATGATGTTGATGATGATACAGGAAGCGAGAGGAATGAAAGAGTGATTTGGGAGAACACTGCCTGGTTACCCTAAACAGATTTCTAGTGAAAGAGTGACCTCTTCTGGTCAGATTGAGGAAATGCATGCAGGTCTCATCCTTCTAGCGTTTGCCCTTCTTCCGTAGCCAGTCAACAGCGTCAGGTTGAGCCTGATGTCAAGTTTCGAGACCTCCTTTGAATCTGGAGAGGTGGCAGTCGTTGACTATGTGGGTCATAGTCTGTCTGGAGCCGCAGGGGCAGTTCGGGTCGTCTCTGGCTCCCCAGCGATGGAACATAGCGGCGCACCGGCCATGGCCTGTTCGATAGCGATTGAGGAGGCCCCAATCATAACGTGCTAGGTCAAAGACAAAGCCGGGTTGACGCTCGCAGGGGTCTGTGATGAGGTGTTTGTTCTTTACCTCAGCTGACTGCCAACTCTGTTTCCAAGAGTCTGGAACAGAGAAGTTCAGTGTAGGCGTAGGGGACCAGATTGGATGACGAGACGTCAAGCGTTTGGACAGGGTGGGTCATCCTAACTCAATTTCATTAGCTTGAAAAAGGAAGGGCATTCAGTAAGTAGCCCAGGAATTAGGTCAGTGGCAGGACACAGGAATCGCATGTATAGGGTCCCAGATTAAATGCCCAAACTGAGCGGTGCTCCAAACTCTCATTTGCTTTCTCTCTTTCTTGTAAACACAAGTAAATCGGTGACCTGAGACTTTCAAGTTTAGGAATAGTGATTCAAGTACCAGTTTTTACTGGAATGGTGCTCTGATTCCTCCCCCCCCCCATGTAAAGCTATCATATATGAAATCAATAAGTTAAACCTTATTTATTAAAGATTTATACATTTTAAAATACAAATAATAAATTACTTATAAAGATACTTAAATAAATAAATTGAGGGGCCAGGTGGTGGTACACCTGGTTGAGCATACATGTTAATAATGTGCAAGGACTTGGGCTTGAGCCCCCCGGTCCCCACCTGCAGGGGGAAAGGTTTACAAGTGGTGAAGCAGGGCTGCAGGTGTCTGTCTGTCTCTCTCCCTCTATATCATCCCCTTCCCTGTCGATTTCTGGCTGTCTCTATCCAACAAATAAAGATAATAAAAAAGAAAGAAAGAACTTTTAAGATTTAAATAAATTAATTGAACCTTCAAAGGTTAATAAGCCATTGTGCACTAAAAGGAACCCCCAGGAACTAAAAAACTGAATGCAAAGATGGTAAAACATCCCAGAAAATTCCTTGCAAACTTGAACTTGCTCACATTACCCTTCCTACACTGAAACTTTCTTCTCCACTTAAGCCAAGCAAAGTTCACTCAAATGTATCCTTGTATAGCAAAGCAATGTTTCCAGTTCTTTTTTCTACCAGAGTTATTGCTGGGATTCTGGCCCTGCATAGTTCCACCACTCCCAGCAGATTCCACCCATTCCTCATATTATTATAGATAGAGACACAGAAGACAGAGAGAGAGAAAGAAATAGAGAGAGAGAGAGAGACCACAGCACCAAAGCTTCCTTCAGTGCCGTAGGGGCCCCGCTCAGACCTGGGTAGAACAAACAAGGCACTATCCAGGTGACCTATCTCACCAACCCTTATCCCTTTTATTTTCAGATAGGCAGTGAGAGACAGAAAGAGGATGGACACCACAGGAACTCAAAGCTGGGTCCTCATGCATGATGGACTGGGTGCTTTACCAGGTGAGTCGCCACCATGCCTCCAAGCAACTGGTTTTCTTAAATATTTTACTTATTTATGTATTGAATAGAGACAGAGATAAATCAATAGGGGAGTGTGAGATAGGGAGAGAGACACCTGCAGCCCTGCTTCACTACTCACAAAACTTTCCCCCTGCAGGTGGGGACCAGGAGCTTGAACCCAGAATCTTGCACATGGTAATGTGTATGCTTGAGAGAGCCACAGCCCAGCCCTCAAAGCAAATGTATTTTTGTAAATCTCAGTAGATGAATCCCTGAGAACTGGTAGCATGCGTTACAGGGCTGGGCTGGGGGGGGCGCAGAATTCCATCCCCACAAGCACATGGCCCCTTCTGGCCTATGCCTGTCCCTCCCTAACCATCCCCGCCCGCCTCCAGCGCGGGCGGGTCCTCGGCGCCACCTTGTGGCTCACACTGAGACTGCAGCCTCTGAGATTGCACCCAATAGAGAAACCCAGGACCTTTGGGGCATCCTGGCTGCTGGGAAATGTAGCTGCAGACTGGGGGAAGTGGGGAGGTGAGGAGGTGGGGAGGTGGGGAGGTGGGGAGGTGGGGAGGTGGGGGGGGCAGATTCTACTGGTGAAGGCAGGGCTGTGTGTGTGTGTGTGTGTGTGTGTGTGTGTGTGTGTGTGTGTGTGTGTGTGTGTGTGTGTGTTGCTGCCAGGATTTTTTTTTTTCGCCTCCAGGGTTATTGCTGGGACTCAAGGCCTGCACCATGAATCCACTGCTCCTGGAGGCCATTTTCCCCCTTTTGTTGCCCTTGTGGTAGCCTTGTTGTGGTTATTATTGTTGTTGTTGATGTTGTTCGCTATTGGATAGGACGGAGAGAAATGGAGAGAGGAGAGGAAGACAGAGAGGGGGAGAGAAAGACAGACACCTGCAGACCTGCTTCACCGCCCGTGAAGCGACGCCCCTGCAGGTGGGGAACCAGGGGCTTGAACCGGGATCCTTACACCGGTCCTTGTACTTCGCGCCAAGTACGCTTAACCCGCTGCGCTACCGCCCGATCCCCAGGTCTTCTTCTTTTTTGTGTGTGTTTATTTATTCCCTTTTGTTGCCCTTGTTGTTTTATTGTTGTAGTTATTATTGTTGTTGTTATTGATGTCGTCGTTGTTGGATAGGACAGAGAGAAATGGAGAGAGGAGGGGAAGACAGAGAGGGGGGAGAGAAAGATAGACACCTGCAGACCTGCTTCACCGCCTGTGAAGCGACTCCCCTGCAGGTGGGGAGCCCGGGGCTCAAACCGGGATCCTTACCCCAGTTCTTGCGCTTTGCGCCACGTGCGCTTAACCCGCTGCGCTACCGCCAGACTCCCTTTTTTTTTAACCTGTATGATTCCACTCCTCCTGACACACATTCCCCATTTGTTTGTTTTGTTTTTTATATTTATTTATTTACTTAATTTGATAAAAACAGACAGAAATGGAGAGAGGGAGAAAGAGAGACACCTGCAGCCCTATTTACCATTCATAAAGCCCCCCCCTCCCCGGGGGCCAAGAGGCTTGAGCCGGGGTCTTTGCCCAGGGCAACATGTGCCCAGCTAGGTGCACCAGCGCTTGGCCTGTTCATACCCAGCCCCCTTTCAGATACAGAAAGTCACAGAGGGAGCAGCCAGGAGGTGGCACAGTGGGTCAAGTGTATTCTCAAGGTAGATCCCCAGCACTGCATGTGTCAGGGTGAAGCTGTGGTTCTCTCAAATAAGCAAATAAATAAGTAAATAAATAAGCATTTTAAAATAAAAAGAGCAATAGGGGCAGGCAGTGGCATAACCAGTAATGCACACAAGTTACCACATATCAGAATCCAAGCACCAGGCCCTGGTTCCTACCTACCTGTGGCAGTGGAGGCAGGTTCACAAGAAGGGAAGCAAGCTGCAGGTCTCTCTCTGTATGTCTGTCTGTCTGCCTCTCTCTCTCTCTCTCTGTCTCCCTATTTCTCCCTGCTTCTGTCATAATAAAAATAAATGGGGGGGGGCTGGACAGTGGCACACTCAGTTAAGCACACACAGTACTAAGCACAAGGACCTGCTCAAGGATCCCGGTTCGAGCCCCTGGCTCCCCACTTGTAGGGGAGACGCTTCAAAAGCAGCAAAGCAGGTCTGCAGGCGTCTACCTTTTTCTCTCCCTTTCTCTTTCCCCCTCCTCTCTCAATTTCTGTCTGTCCTATCTAGCAAAAGGAAAAAGGACCTCCAGGAGCAGTAGCTTCTTAGTGCTGGCACACCAAGCCCAGTGATAACCCTGGAGGTAAAAAGAAGAAGGAGGAGGAGAAGGAGAAGGAGAAGGAGAGGGAGAAGGAGAGGGAGAGGGAGAGGGAGAAGGAGAAGGAAAGAAAAAGAAAGAAAAAAGAAAAAGAAAATAAAAGGAAAAGGGAAAAATGGCCAACAGGAGCAATGGCTTTGCCACACAGTCACCAAGCCCTGGCAATAACCCTAGTGGCAAGAAGGAAGGGCCAACCCAACAGCAGGAATATTCTACTGGAGTAAAACAGAATGGAGGAAGAGAACGGGAGGGTGTGATGGATGGGTGGTTCTGTTTTCAGAAATGGAGAGGCCCATACATTTGGTAGCTCACAGGAGTTTCCAGATTCTCAAGCTTAGTCAGCAGCAGGTAGCAACGGGAAATTGACCTGCTCTCCCCCGCTGATTCTCAGCTGCCCAGCCCTGGCTCAAACTATTCTTGGGAAGCCTGGGTTGTTCACTCTTTTGCTGAATACTGTCTCCGGTGAAGCCCCATTAAACCCAGTTGGCACAGGTGTAAGCCTGGGGAATTCAGTTCACTATACAGTGACTGTGTTCCTGCTCTGTGAGATGAAAATGAGTAGCACTCCCCCACCCAAAAAAAAAACATGTCCTTCTGTGGCCACTGGGCTCAGCTCTCAACATTTTATTTATTCATACATTGATTGGATAGAGACAGAGAATTTGAGATGGAAGGGGAAGAAGAGAGGGAGAGAGAGAGACACTGGCAGCCTGGCTTCACTCCGTTCTAAAGAAGGTATGCTCTCATTCTCTATCCCACCTTCCCTCTCAATTTTTCTGTCTCTATCCAAAACATTTTTAAATAAGACACGCCACTTCATGAATATGCCACCAGGGGGAACCAGAGAGCCATTCATCAGGACCATAACAAACAAACCCCTTGCCCCTCATGCATGGTACAAGCAGACCCTAAGCTCTGAACAAAGATAGTCTTAGGCCATCTACAAAAAAAGCAGCACCAGCAGCCAGCCTCCTATTATCTCTGTCATCTTTCATCACTTTATTACAGTAATAAGCTTGTTCCTGGCTTTGCACGCTCCCAATCTGAGTCAGTTTGATGAATGAACATTCAAGGTAAATTAGAGCCAATAATTTGCAGGCCAATTACAAGACAAGGAGAAAAAGGATGAAGTTTCTTTGCCCATGATTGATAGAAACTAGCAGTTCACGCTGCTGCTGGCTTGTTAAAATCACCAGGGGTGCTTTTTTTGCACATACTAATGCTAACCCGAAGCACAGAGACATTCAACAGAAATCCTTTTGGAAAAAAAAGAAGAGAGAGAGAGATGAGGGGGGCTGGGTGGTGGCACACGTGGTTGAGTGCACATGTTACCATGTGCAAGGACCTGGGTTCAAGCCCCCAGTCCCCATCTATAAGGGGGAAGCTTCCTAAGCAGTGTTGCTGGTGTCTCTGTCTCTCTCCCTATCCCTCTTTCCCTTTCAGTTTCTGTCTCTATCCAACAAGTCAAATGAAACAAAATAAAATAAAGAAGAAAAGAAGGGAAGAGAGAAAGATCATTTTAGGGTGCCAGAAAGGATTCTTACCTAGGAGAGTGTCTGCTTTACCATGCATAAGAGCCCCCTACCCCTCGCTGCCACGTGTCTTTCTGTCTCCACCTGAGAAAATTGGCCTGAGCAGCAGTGAAGCCACGGGAATAGCCAAAAACAGACAAAACTCACTTAGAACAAATTCCTGCTCCACCACTCATCTTCCTCCGTCTCTCTCCCGCAAACACACCCATCTAAATTTACTGAATTCTGTAGTACTCATGTCATTCAACGAAAGAAAACCTTGGGACGATCTGAATAGTGTCCAGCAGAGGGCAGTAGCATACATACAGAAACAAGCGGCTATGGTGAGAAGCTTTAATCCTTGGAGTTAACACCGGGCCTGTCCTATTACCAATCGTGTTAATGAGATAGCATATGAAAGAAATACCAGTAGAGTCTTTTAGAAGCCAAATTATGCCATTGTTCTTGAAGTATTTTTTTTAATGGATGGGACAGAGAAATTGAGAGGGAAGGGGAGATAGACACCCATAGACTTGCTTCACAGCTAGTGAAGCATCCTCGCTACAGATGGGGAGCCAAGGACTCGAACCCAGTTCCTTGCGTGGGTCCTTGTGCTTAACCAGGTGCACCACTACCCCTAGCAATAAAGTGCCTTAATCTTTATACTCCTAGGATTCTGTTAGAGAAAAATCAATGAACTTCGGCTGTAAAATGTACACTTTGTCAGCCTGTTCCTCTGCATGATTTAATCCTGGGTCATTAGGGCTAGAAAGAAAATATTTTATTTATTTATTTATTTATTTATTGGGGAATTAATGTTTTACATTCAACAGTAAATACAATTGTTTGTACATGCATAACATTCCCCTGTTTCCCATTTAACAATACAATCCCCCACTATGTCATTTATCATCCTTCATGGACCTGTATCCTAAGGAACCCAACACATCCATCCAAAAAGATCTGTGTACACATATGTTTTTGGCAGCACAATTTGTGATAGCCAAAACCTGGAAACAACCCAGGTGTCCAACAACAGATGAGTGGCTGAGCAAGTTGTGGTATATATACACAATGGAATACTACTCAGCTGTAAAAAATGGTGACTTCACCATTTTTAGCCGATCTTGGATGGACCTTGAAAAAATCATGTTGAGTGAAATAAGTCAGAAACAGAAGGATGAATATGGGATGATCTCACTCTCAGGCAGAAGTTGAAAAACAAGATCAGAAAAGAAAACACAAGTAGAACCTGAACTGGAATTGGCGTATTGCACCCAAGTAAAAGACTCTGGGGTGGGTGGGGAGAATACAGGTCCATGAAGAAAGAAAATCTTGGTGTGGTGTAGGTAACCATTTCTATGAGACTTTTTTGTTTGTTTCTTAGCTCTGACAGAGAGACAGGAATACCTGGTTTTTCAAGCACATCTGGTAGGACATAGTTGGCATCAGACAAGGCAAAGTTTGTGCTTTGAAAATAGACAAACTAGGGGGCCAGGTGGTTGCACGCCAGATTAAGCACACATAGTACAAAGTGCAAAGACCCACTCAAGGTCTGGGGCTTGAGTCCCTGGCTCCCCATATACTGGGGGGGGGTACACTTCACAAGTCACGAAGTAGGTCTGCAAGAATCTGTCTCTCTCCCTATTTCCCCCTCCTCTCTCAATTTCTCTCTGTCCTGTCCAATAAAAATGGGGGGGGGGGATGGCCACCAGGAGCAGTGGATCCATAGCGCTGGCACCAACCCCCAGCAATATCCCCAGCCTGGAAGGAAAGAAAGAGAGAGGAAAAAATAAACTGGAAACTAATGCCAGGTGAGATCATTTCACGGGTGAGCGTCACTAACTAGGGTTGGGCTTAGCCACAGGTGCAAATGATCCAAACTCCTAAAGTAGTGCTTTGTTGGAAAAAAAAAAAAAAAATCGAGAGTCGGGCCGTAGCGCAGTGGGTTAAGCGCACATGGCGCAAAGCGCAAGGACCGGCATAAGGATCCCAGTTCCAGCCCCCGGCTCCCCACCTGCAGTGTAGTCGCTTCACCTGCATTGAAACAGGTCTGCAGGTGTCTATCTTTCTCTCCTCTCTGTCTTCCCCTCCTCTCTCCATTTCTCTCTGTCCTATCCAACAATGACAACATCAATAACAACAATAATAACTACAATAAAACAAGGGCAACAAAAGGGAAAATAAATAAATATTTTTAAAAAATCACCTGGACACATTTAAATACATAGTGGCTCTGATACCAGTCCAGGGATTTGATTTTCCCTGTCTGAGGCTAGCTTAAGCAGTGAGGTAAGACATCTAGGATGAAGGCTGGGTGGTGGCATACCTGGTTAAGTGCACATAGTACTAAGTGCAAGTACAAGGATCCCAGTTCAAGCCCCTGCTCCCCACCTGCAAGGGGAATGCTTCACAAGTGGCAAAGCAGATCTGCAAGTGTGTCTCCCCCCCACTCTATCTCCTACTCCATGTTCAATTTTTCTGTGTCCTATCCAATAAAATTTTTTTTAAAAAGGGTCACCAGAAAAGTAGATTTTTGCCTGCACCGAGCCCCGGTGATAACCATAGAGGGAAAAAAGAAGAAGTCTAGGAGTCTCCTTGGAACTCGGATGGTCAGGTCGTGAACAAACGTTAGCAGTGGAGAATCACGGGAGGCTTTGTCAGGTTTCATAGAGGGCAAACGTTCACTGAAGCAAAGCCAGGAAGAGCAGCACAGACAAGACAGGTGCAAACCTTCCAGGGCCAGTGGTCCCATTTCCCACCCCACCCCACCCCAGGTCTTACAGTGCGCCCAGGGTAGGGGTGGAAGTGTGCTAAGGTCCTATGGACTCCCTTCCCCATCGTAATGATTAACTTTGGGGTACTGTCCTCTGGTGTTCACATCCACATTCCACGGCCTCAAACCAGATGGAAGGGGGAGATACGGTGCTGTACTGAGACATCCTGGTGTCTGGTTCTTCTTCCGTGCCGGTGAGGAAGATTCGGTCCCTTCAGGACCATCTCTGTGTGGCAGACAGGATCTATGTGGCAGACAGAATCTATGTCCCATTCGCGGCCCCTAACAGCATCCCTAGACAGTCTCCCTCAATTGGTGAACAAGTTCCCTTCCTAAAAGCAAATGTGTCAATAAGCAATGTGCCAAAGTGCCAGTGGATGTGTCAACCATCCTCAGGGGAGCTCAAAGTCGTCTTGGCATTGCCGGTTCTATTTTAATATTTGAACGATATTATTTATTTCTAAATATTTTCTTTTAATGAGGGGAAGATACAGAGAGAAACTCCAGAGCACTGCTCAGCTTTGGTTTGTGGCAGTGCTGGGGACTGAACCTGGGAATTGAGAGCCTCCCACTTGACAGTCTTTTGCAGAACAATTATGCTCTCTCCTCAGCTTCTTTTTATTTTTCCATTGCCAATAGGATTATTACTAGGACTCAGCGCCTAGACAACAAATCCACCAGTCTCAGTGGCCAGCTTTCCCTTTTTTTTTTTTTTTTAAATTTGATAGGACAGAGATAAATTAAGAGGAAAGACAGAGAGAAAGAGACCAACCAACCAGCAACCCTGCTTCACTGTTCATGAAGTTTGCCCCCTTCAGGAGGGGACTGGGATCTTGAACCTGGATCCTTGCGTATGGTAACATATGTGCATCACCTGGTGTATCACCACCTGGCACCTTATTTTAATATATTGTAACAGTGGGCTGTACATTGTACTGTCATAGAAACTGAGGAAATGCATTGTCTTATGGGGACAGGATGAAGTCAGAGAGGGGATGTGAGATGAGATATTTGCAGCTGAGCCAGTGCACTGCTGTTTCTTTTTTTATTTTTTATTGACTTACTTATTTATTTTTTTAATTGCCATTAGGGCTATGCAGAACAATTCCATGGCTCCTGGTACCTACCTACCTACCTACCTACCTTCCTTCCTTTCGATAGGGCAGAAAGAAGTTCAAACAGGAAACAGAAAGAAAACAAGAGACAGACACAGCAACACTTACTCTCGAAGCTTCCCTCTGCACACGAGGGTCAAGGGTTTGAACCTGGGTCCTTGCACTTGGTCACATGTGCGCTTCAACCAGGTGTGCTACCATCTGACCCCTGAACTGATTCCTCTGCCCCAAATTCTCATCCAATGCGACAATTCCCACCCACCTGAGAGTCGCTTGATGATCCCCAGTGTTCCGCAAACAAGGAGGAAAAGCTGGGCTTGCCAAGCTCGTCAGGACGCAGTGGCTGAACTGACTTCCACTTGTCACCACCCTCAGATGTCTTCAGGCACAATGGGCCACCGCGTGCTTCCCTTGGTGAAAGGGCTGGTTTCGAGCTGGGCTGAAGAGAGCTCTGAGTGAAGATGCCCTCAGAACATGGCAGGAACCTCTTCCACCTGCTGAATTTTCCCTGCGAACGTCCACCCCTCCCGTTAAGTCACCACCTCTAGGATCCAGCATTTCGATGGGTTTAGAGTCGGCCCCAGGAGGAATCTCCAGCTCGCTGGGCCTTTTCCCTGAGCATCTGAAAGATGCAGGGATTTGAGTCTGGCTGTTGGCACATCTGGTTGAGCACACATGTTGCCATGCACAAGAATCCAGGTTCAAACCCCTCGTCTGTACCTACAAAGTGGAAGCTTCATGAGCGGTGAAACAGGACTGCAGGTGCTTCTCTCCCTCTCCCCTTCCCTCTTAATCTCTATCTGTCCTGTAAAAACTAAAAACAAATGATTGTAGGGGGTTCCTCATGTATCCATGAATGGACCTTCTAGCTAATCAAATAGTTGAATTTTTGAGTAAAAATTGAATGTGGGCTGGAGTAGGAAAAGAGTCAAAGAAGTCTCATCTTACCAAGCATAGGAGACACAAGGGTTCTCATTTCTACACCAGGCTTCCCCCCTCCTTTTAAAAAAGCTTTTTATTAATGATTTAATAAAGATTAACAAAGGAGTATAATTTCACAGTTCCCACCACCAGAGTTCAATGTCCCATCCCCTCCATTGGAAGCTTCCTTATTCTTTATCCCTCTAGGAATATGGACTGAAATTCTTTATGGGGTGCAGAAGGTGGGAGGTCTGGCTTCTATAATTGCTTTTCCGCTGGACATGGACATTGGCAGTTGGATCCATCCTCCCCCCCCCACCATGCTGTTTCTATCTTTCACTAGTGGGGTAGGACTCTGAGACCTAAAGTTCCAGGACTCATATTTTTTTAAAATATTTATTTATTCCCTTTTGTTGCCCTTGTTGTTTTATTGTTGTAGTTACTGATATCATTGTTGTTGAATAGGACAGAGAGAAATGGAGAGAGAAGGGGAAGAGAGACAAGAGAAAGATAAGACACCTGCAGACCTGCTTCACTGCTTGTAAAGTGACTCTCCTGCAGGTGGGGAGCCAGGGGCTCAAACCGGGATCCTTACCCTGGTCCTTGCGCTTTGTGCCACCTGCGCTTAACCCGCTGCACTACCACCTGACTCCCAGGAGAGACAAGCACAGAGAAAAGGTGTCTGAGGAACAGAGGAGAATGAAAGCTATTTTATTATGTCAGTGCCACTCAATTCTTTGACCGCTGAGTTCCCTCTTCAAAAAAAGTCAGTGTTGTCCTGAGTAACTATTTCTAATGATCTATCACCCGGCCACTCGATGAAGCCTTCCTTCTAACAGATGGAAAGAAATTTGAAAGCAACTGACTTGCAAGAGGATTAGCTCCCCAATCAGCATAACTTCTTCCTTCATTTCTTTTCTTTGCCACCAGGGTTATTGCTGGGGTTTGGTGGCTGAACTACAAATGCACTGTTCCCAGTGGCCATTTTTCCTTTTTTTTCTTTCTTCTTTATATTTTTATTGAATAGGACAGACAGAGATTAAGAGGGGGCAGGGAGACAGAGAGGGGGAAAGAAAGATACACACCTGCAGTACCGCTTCATCACTCATGAAGCGTTCTTCCGCTGGTGGGGAGCAGGGTTCGAACCAGAGTCTTGGTCATAGTGCATTTAACTGGGTGTCCACCACGTAGCCCAGCTCTTTCTCATCACACTCCTTTCCTGTGTCTGTGCAGTGTCCCCGAACTCCCCTCCCCTGACTACAATGTGGAACAGACAAGAAGGATCTCTCTTTATCAAAATGGAGAAAGCTGATCTTCGAGGAGCCTTAAGGGGAGGAGCCAACACACGCCTTCATCATAAACACACCCCTGAGCAGAGGGATTTGGGGAGACACAAAGTATCTGAATGTGATCTTTCTTTCTTTCTTTCTTTCTCTCTTTCTTTCTTTTAAATTTGCTTAAACTATCTGCACACCCCATGGAAAGTTCCATTTTGATTCAAGAGATGCTACTAAATACTGATCTCGGTCCTGTTGAATCTGATGTCTCCTTCTTTGACTAGTGGCAAGAAACTCCCTGAGATTTAAAAGCCCTATTGAAAATCCAAGTCATAGTTCCTTCCCTTTGCTGCTACAAAAATCTCTCCGGCCCCATGTTTTGTTTTGTTTTTAATTTTATTTATAAAAAGGAAACACTGACAGAATCATAGGAGGGGTACAACTCCACACAATTCCCACCACCAGAACTCCGTATCCCATCCCCTCCCCTGATAGCTTTCCCATTCTCTATCTCTCTGGGAGTATGGACCCAATGTCATTGTGGGATGCAGAAGGTGGAAGGTCTGGCTGGCTTCTGTAACTGCTTCTCTGCTGAACGTGGGCGTTGACAGGTGGATCCATACTCCCAGCCTGCCTCTCTCTAAAAGACATCAAATCTGTTTCAGGTGAACTAAACTTTCATCCAAGTCCCCATCTTCACCTTCATTTCCAGCCATTTCCAAAATGAAGATGAAGTCATCATTTTCTGGACCAATCACCACATTCCTATCTGCTACGAAGAAGGCCGTATTGAGTGTGTGTGTGTGTATGTGTGTGTGCATGTAAATTTTCTCTGTGTGTGTGTGAATTTTGTAAGTGTGTGTGATTTTTTTATGTGATGGTCTGGCTTACTTGAGCCAAGCACCAAACATCTGATTCTATGCCTTAAACTTTATCTCTGGTTCAACTACTGAGTCTTATTTAAAGCTTTTTCTCTTAAGGTCCCTACAGACCTTTTTTTTTTTTTTTCTTTCCTCCCAAAGACCATTTTCCCCACTAGGTACAGGAGGATACTGTGAGGATGAACAACAGCAAATATCTGTGATACAGAAACCAGACACATAGTAACACTTTTAAATAGATGAACCCTGATGTACCGAAGTTTATATATTTTATTTCCCTTGCTGATGGAAATTAAGAATCTAGGTTTTAGAGGACTGGCAGTTGTACACTACATTGAGCGCACACATTAGCATGCTCAAGGACTTGGGTTCAATCCCCTGGTCACCATCAGCAAGGGGAAAGCTTTGTAAGTGGTGAGGCAGGGCTGTAGGTGTCTCTCTGGTGCTCGCTCTCTCTCTGTCTCCCTCCCCTCTGTTTCTCTCTGTCTTTGTCCAATAATAGGTAAATAAATAACAAAATGTCAAGCTCTGCTAAATCAGCTCTCCATTGATTGTAATTGCTTGGGAGGAGGCATTCTGGGTTGAGTCATAGCTCACCAAGTCTAGCTTTACTGTGTGAGTCTGTGGGCTCCAGCCCAGGTACCCCATGAAAGAGCAGGTCGAGGGGGGCAGTGGTGGCACACCTGGTTGAGCACGTTACAGTGCACAAGGACCCAGGTTCAAGCCCCGTTTCCCACCCGCAGGGGAAAGCTTTGTGAGTGGTGAAGTAGAGCTGTAGGTAGGTGTCTCTCTTCCTCTCTACCTCCCCCTTCCCTCTCAATTTCTGTTAGTCTCTATACAATAATTAAATAAAATAAAAAGATAAAATAATAAAATAAAAAAATTTTTTAAAGGAGCAGGTGGGAGCAGCAGTTCATTGGTGGAGTGATGCTACAGTACCTCTCCTCTCTCTCTAATTGTCTCTCCCTGTCTGTCCATCCTCTGTGTGTCCAATGGAGAATGACAAAAATGGCTGGGGGAGGCAGTTCAATGGTATTGGGCATGTGTGGGGTCCTGGGTTCATTCTCTGGCACCATATATATTTTTTTAAAGTATTCCCAGGTTCCAGGCGATGCTGCACCTGGTTAAGCACTTATATTACACAATGTGCAAGGACCCAGGTTCAAGCCCCTGGTCCCCACCTGCAGGGGGAAAGCTTCAGGTGTAGTTAAGCAGAGCTGCAGGTGCCTCTCTGTCTCTTTCCCTCTCTACCTCTCTCTCCTCTCTAAATTTCTCTCTACCTCTATCTAATTAACAAATAAATATATTTTTTAAAAACATTCCCAAGAATACTAGATTCTTCTCCCATACTCTTTCCCACACACAGATCAGGTCATTCCCATCTTCCCACCCAAAGAGACACAGGACAAGGCTAGACACTTGTCAATGTTTTTATTGTTGGACAGGCATTTACAACGTTCCATTCATAGACCTAAAAACATAAAAATAGACCTTCTTTCAGCTTATAAAAGAAATATATAAGAACTTTTGACATAGACACGTCATGACCTTATGTACAAGAGATAATGGCACCTTCTCCAAGCACCGGACTGCCCAGCCTTCTCACACAGACCCATTGCACTGGGGCTTGGGAGACGCAACTCTCAGAAGCTTCTGGAAGCTTCCTGTTTTTCCATCCTGACACACTGGAACCAACCGGAGAGGATATGGAACAATGCAGTGGTACAAAGGGTATAGAAACCATTCTAAAGCTTTATTTTTTTTTAAATTTTCTTAAGAAAATCAGAAGATTTAGCAAAAAATTTTTTAATAGAATAAAACTTTCAAAAGATCAAGCTCCAAAGCCCTGGAAACCCAACAGGGAAGGAAGAGAGGAGAAAAGGGGAGAGAGAGCAGGATTAAGCAAGCAGGCAGGGCCTCAAGAGCGTGATGTTCTGAACTCTCTATTGTCTGGAAATATAAAGTCATAACTGATTTTTATAAAATATAATTCCTACAGCTACTATAAAATTCAGGTCTTTAAAGTACCTACTGATGTGTCAAACACCAAATAGATATTTTCCCCACCCTGCCCCCACCCAAAAAAAAAAAGTTTACTTAAACCCTTTTAGGAAGTGGACATTTGTGAAATGGGAAGCAGGAGGAAAGCTATAAACCTTTTCTTTAAAAAAAAAAATGTTGAAAGTGCTTTTGTCTTTTTTGTTGTTTCTATTTGGAACTCTGTTTAGAATGTTCAGTTCTTCTTTTTATTTTTTTTTTTAAGCATGCTTTACCCTGTTTTGTTGGCAGGAAGAAGGTGTTTTGAACAAAAGATATGTTTCTGAAGAGGTTGTTTTGGCAAGAGGTTGAGTTAGGGGCAGTTAGGGAAAGGGACTGGTCACTCATGATGAAGATGCAAATTGGATGGAGGGGAAAACAATGGTCACCATGGCAACCCCACAAGGTGCCTCCCCTCCCCAACCCTGGGCAACAGACACACACACTGGGCCCTCAGGATGTCCTGTTTAATTCAACCAAGCCTCCATCTCAACTAGAGAGTCAAATATAAGCAAACAAGCAAACAAAAATCCACTTCTTAGAAAAAAAAATGTTTCTCTCCTAAGTGTGAGCATCTGTTGGCCTCTCGTATATAAATATAAATTCACCATGCCACACTCTCATTGCAAAAAAAAAAAAAAAGGGCAAAATCCTCTAACATTGTGGACTCAAGAGTTACGCCAACACTGTACAATTCTCATCTGTCCCCACCCCACCCACCCCACCCCACCCCACCCCACCCCAGCCACCCACATCTCTGGCAAAATACAGAAAAATAGTGTTTTTTGTTTTGTTTTGTTTTTCTTTTTCAAGTGATACATTTGGATCTCTCCTCAAAGAGTTTGGCATCTTTAGAATTCTATGCAAAACTAGAACTTCCAAACACGGACACACTGAGTAAGACCAGCCATGGACTAAAAAGAAAACAAAAGAGGAAGAAAGGAAGGGTAAAAAGAAGGAAAAGGTTTAAAAAAAAAAAGGGGGGGGGCTCATCATCGAAGCATAATTATCACCACCCTCTCTGCACACATTCTTGAAATACACACAGATATTCTCAGACATTAAAGAGGGAAAGGGATCAGGACACTCTTGCCTGTACAGTTGTTCCAGTCGAAGGTAATTTCCCAACGACAAAACGGCTTGTTCTTGGTGAGCTCCCAGAAGACAGAATGACCTTGGTTATATTTAATCTATGTTTTTTGTGCTATCCCTTTAATGAAATCTGTTGTCTATGTATTAGAACTCCTGGGGTGATTTGATCTCTGGCACTGTAGAACTCTTTCCTCTTCTTCTGTCTTCTTCTTCTTTCCTTTCTTTTAATTCTTCAGGCCCTGAACCACTGGTATTGTATAATGAGGAAAGCCCGTTTGGTCTTCTCCGGGAGCGGGGACCGAGCTGACGGGGTCTTTCGGCACAGCGCTGTCTGCTGAAGTTGGGTAGTGACATGGCTTCAGAACAGCAGCTGCCAGAAAGGGTATGGGCAATGGTGCCACCTGGGGGACCTAAAAGGACAGGAAGGGACGACTGGACTGGTATCTACACACACACACTCTCTCCAAGTGAACAGTGACCCCAGTGGTCAGGGCCAGGAATGGGGAGGGGGGTCATCAGATCTCTGTGTTCAGTTTCCGAGAGGAGGCAAAGTCTTCCCTCCGTACCCAGATGACCTCCTCACTGGCACTCTCCAGCCCCCCGAGGATGCCCGACAAGGCGGCTTGCTTCTTGAGCTGCGTCATCCGGGATGCATGAGTGTCCAGGGCCCGGCGGCCCCTCTCCCTCTGGCCCAGGGAGGCGGCCTGCAGCCTGGCCTGCAGTTCTCTGTCCACCGCTGCGCCCTTGACCGCCTCGCAGAACTCATCCTCGTCGCTGAGGATGTCGGTCTCCTTGACGTCCTCCTGCTCCTCGTACTGGGCCAGGTCGAACTGTTCCTCCACCCATCGGTCCGTGTCCCCACCGGCGGCCGGGGGCGGCTGGGCCTCCTTCTCTGGGCTGCTGGCCGACAGGGCGTCGGAATCAATGGTAAACCTGTTGCGAGCCAGGCGGCGCCGCCTTCTCCCAAGAGACTTGCTGGGGGCAGATACTGCACACACACACAAAAATATAAAGAAATCAAACCCCAAGCTCTTGAACAGGAGAGGAGAAACTCAAGAGCGGATAACAGGAGAGGGAAAGACGGATCGAACCTGAGCATCCGATGCCCTGCTGTCACTTGGGGGGGGGGGGAACTTCTCTCTGTCATAGAGCTAGAACTGTCTGGACTGGGGGGATGTCATGGCCACTGGTGGATGGCCAAGGAGGGCACACAGACCCTTCATTGTACACAGATGGTAACACAAGTCCCTGCTGATTTCGGTCAAGCCACTCTCTGGAGGCTATTTAACCCCTTCGCTCTGATCAGGAACACTGGACCAGAATCCCCCAAAGCCACCCTAGAGTGATCTAGCTAGAACAGGTCTTTGGTAAGGGTGAAGGAAGCTTCTAGACTCTGGGTAGCTCTGATGCATCCAGGAGGCAAAAGTCCTGGTCTAGGTTGCATTGACTTCTGGGAGCCCACAGTTTTTCTCGAAGGGTCACAGAGATTAGGGGGAGGGCATCCCTTCCAGAGAGCTTTGCAGGACAGAACAGACCCAGAGACACACTTAGATGCATCAAGTTAGATGAGGTTCCCAGGCAAAATACAAGACTCCACCACTCCTAACCCTGGATTTCATCAATTTCTCTTTTGACAAAACAACGGAAATATCGGTGTCCAATTGGAATGAGATATAAGTAAAATATGACACCCAAGCAGGGGAGAAGCAAAGTACTATTTATATAAAATGACTATCCATTAAAAAAATCAAACAAACAAACAAACAAAACCATTGTTGGCTTCCTTTCTCCCTGCCAACTGCCCTACAGGGAGTCAGAATTATAAGAAGCACGTGACACCACCCAGTCAAGTCCATAGACCTTCTCACCACACACACACACACACACACACACACACACACACACACACACACAGAGAGAGAGAGAAGACAGTTCTGGTGGAAATACCATCACTTCTCTCTTCTCGTGAAGGGTCTGTTGCATCAGAGACAACAAGTGAAATGCAACATGGGCTTTCCAACAGAGGAGAAAAAAGATGAAACACCAAGAGGTAGATACTTTCCTCCAAGTTAAGTCCTGAAAACCACCCAGAAGATGACCATTCTCCACTGCTGCCCATTGTGACCTTGACTTTGAACACAAGGTCGTCCTATACTGCTTCCTGTTCTGGACAGCCTCTGTTTCAC
Source organism: Erinaceus europaeus (assembly GCF_950295315.1). NCBI lineage: Eukaryota > Metazoa > Chordata > Mammalia > Eulipotyphla > Erinaceidae > Erinaceus > Erinaceus europaeus. The sequence continues at coordinate 118,140,137 of NC_080170.1, forward strand.
CACTGTCATAAAACAGGGAACAGACAGACACCACTCTGGCTCAAAGAAGGGAATGAAAACATGGGGGCTGGGGGTTGTAAGAGAAAGTAGCAGAAAGAAACTCCATCTGTCACTGGGAAGAAGCATAAATATGTGTTTGATTTTTAAAAAATTTTTTTGAATATTTATTTTATTTATTCCCTTTTGCTGCCCTTGTTGTTTTATTCTTGTAGCTATTATTATTGTCATTGTTGTTGGATAGGACAGAGAGAAATGGAGAGAGGAGGGGGAAGACAGAGAGGGGAGAGAAAGATACCTGCAGACCTGCTTCACCTCTTGTGAAGTGATTACCCTGCAGGTGGGGAGCCAGGGCTCAAACCGGGATCCTTATGCCGGTCCTTGTGCTTTGCACCACCTGTGCTTAACCTGCTGCGCTACAGCCTGACTCCCATGTGTTTGATTTTTATCCCCACACCACTACAGTGGAGGCTGGCTTGATTACTACGACTAGATTGGAACCACCTTGGCTCTAACTCAAAGCCATGGAGTAATTAGAGGCTAGTATGTGCTCATGACCACATTTTTGAAATGTGTGCAAGTAAGGTGAGTTGATGGCTAACAGATGATGGACAGGAATATGATTGTTAAAAAATAAACATCTATATGACATCTAGAATTCTGTCAACTGTTCCGTATGTCTGAAAGCTTTCCCAAGACAATGTTGGAGCACACATGTATTTTGTGGTTCAGTTAAAGGCAGATGCCTAGTACTTTTAGACAACTGAGCCAGGGTCATAGTATTCCCACTCTAGCAGAAACTGACTTCCTGGGTATTCCTGTCACAGGAAGTGCAAGCATCTACCCTTGACTAAAATGATATGGGGGGAGGGGTTTTTGCCTGAGTGGTGGCACACTGGGTTAAGTGCACAAGGACCTGCACACAGATTGTGGTTCAAGATCTGCAGGGAGGAAGCTTCCCGAGCGGTGAAGCAGGTTTGCAGATGTCTCTCTGTCTCTCTCCCTCTGTCTCTCCCTCCCCTCAGTTTTTCTCTGTCCTTGCCAATAAAATGGAAAAAAAAATGGCCACCAGGAGCACAGAATTCATAAACCCAGCACTGAGCCCTAGCGATAACCCTGGAGGCAAAAAAATATGAGAAAAGGCTACTAGGTGAGTGAGGCTTTTTGGGTCCAGGAAACAGTCTATATAATCTGAGTATCTCCTAGTGTCCACTGTCAAAGACCAACTATCCAGAGTCTGAGCAAGTTAACTCATCTACTCTAAAGATTCTAACAGCGGCGAGAAGCTTCAAAAATAAGCCACCTGGTAGCAAATGGCCCACTCAGCAAAAGCCCCCAAAAGGTTACATCATATTAAGGCTTTCTTCTTGGTCTCATATGACAAAAGTGGTGAGTAAGTTATGTTTTCTTCCTAAAAGGATCTCAGTGGGAAAACTTCCGAGAGTTCTCTAGACTACAAACCACCCACCCAGTTGCAAAGTGAATGTAGCAGCTCTGACATCACACTCACTGGTTAGTAGTGGGAAGCGGGTCACTGGTAGGTGGGGCTTCATAAGGTTGGGGATGCACATCCCCAGTTCTGATTAAATATCTTTAGGAGAGTAAGGGGAATGGGTGAGCTTGCCAGGCACAATTCTCTACCATAAGCTGAAAAGGGTCAGCAAAGCTTTCTGACATGAGGACTCCCTGAGAACTGGCAGATAAGGATGTTTAAGACTCTTTCACTCCAAAGATCTTGGAGAAGTCAGTAACTGTGTGTACACTATACTGGGTGTGTAATAAACACTTCTCAGTTGATTGGGGAATAGATTCAAGATAACTATCTCCCTAAGTTTTTTTTTTACATTTAAGATGCTTAAATAATACAATATTTCCAATGTCAAGCTATGTAGGTTATGTCCTTCAAAAAACCTCAAACATTCAAAGTTCTTTACAAGTCTGAACATGTTCAGAGAACATATAGGAAAGTTTTATATATGGACAAGAAATCCTTTTAGGAAATGCAAAGCAAGTCTTTACACTGCCAGCAGAATTTAGAGCTGTCTCTTAAGAAAGGAGTGATAAAACATCTTATGTCCTGATATAATTGATCCTTATGTGTTTTGAAGGGATCTTTCTTCCTAGATAGATGTTATTGCTACTGTAGGTAAAAGCACTGTCCTTCTCACCTCCCTTCCTTTTCTTCCTCTCCTTTTGCTTTCAAACTGATGGTATACATCACACACACACACACACACACACACACACACACACACACACACACACACACACACACACACACACACGTATACACACACATATACATATATACACCTTTGGACCATTTAGACTCTAGAGTCCTTTTTTTCTTTATAGCAACTAGCGGTTCCCCTGCCTCCCCTTCCTCCCCACCCGACCCCTCCAAAACTTGTAGGCCCAAAACAAGGCTGAAAAATAGGATGTGTCATCTGGTCTACCCAGTGTGAACTCCTAGCCAAGAACAGGCATTGCTGTAGTTCCAGATTACAAAGTCACTATGTTCTCAGAAAGGTAAGCTGTGATCTTGCCGAGATAGGACACACTGCTTTTCTTTTTCTTTCTTTATCCCCCCCCCTTTTTTTTGCTAGACAAAGCCAGCTATCATGCAAAGCAGTGACTCCTCTCATTCTACAAGCAGGCCAAGACAGCCCCTGCAGAAAGGGAACGCGCTCACATCCCAGCTTAGCAAAGGAGAGAGAAGCTTACCAGCCAAAAGGGGAAGGGCAGCAAAGGGAAAAGCAAGAGGAGACAGGGAGTGGGTATGCAGGGGCCCACTAGGAAAGGTGGAAGGGCAAGGAACTCCACACCAGGGAAGAACTGGACCCCAACCTTTATAGATCCCTCCCACCATAAGGCCGTATCTCCTTTCTGGGTCCAGGAGAAAGTCAAGCTTCCTGGAGCTCTAGAGTGGAGTGGGGGTGATGGGGATCTTGAACATCTGAATCCTCACAGTACCTGCCCTGCTCATGGCTGGCCTGGCCCCTTTGAGTGCACATAACCGTTTTCCTCCAAAAGGGACATACTGCTGGGACGAGGGCAGGCTTTCTGTTTTGAGGAGCTGTCTTCTGTGCTTATCACGCAGGATTGAATGCACAGCCTTCAGAAATTCCTTCCGGTTCTCTGGGGAGCTTTGAAAAAAAAATACAAGAAGACGTGTACATGTTAGGAAATAATTGGTACCTGTGGTCACCAGGTGCAATCAAACAGATATCCTAAAAAAAAAAAAAAAAATTAAAAGGTTAAAGATGAGGCCACCACCCCAGTCCCCTCCCTGTTTCCATCACTTCGGGTAAAGAACATACTCTTCCTTTTATGCTTGGTGAATCAACGCCTGCAATCAAATTTGGGGGTGGGCAGAATACCCCATCAGCAGTGAATCAAGTGATGGACAGATACACTTTGCATTGAGAAACTGCCACATTCAGCTCTTGGTACTTAAGGCAAGAGCCTTTCATCCAAACGTGTAAACGTGTTAATATATATGAGTAACGGGGGGTGGGGGGGGAATAATGGCCGCGGGGGGGGGGGGGGGGGGGAGATAATGGCCGCCTGGAGCAGTGAATTTGTCATGCAGGCACCAAGCCCCAGTGATAACCCTGGTGGCAAGTAGAAGGGAAAAAAAAGGAAAAGGGAAGGGAGGGGAGGGGAGGGGACAGGAGAGGAGGGGACAAGAGAGGAGGGGAGGGGACAGGAGGGGAGGGGACAACAGGGGAGGGAAGGGGAGGGGACAACAAGGGAGGGGAGAAAAGAGGAAAGGAAAGGGAGGGTTGGGCAGTAATACACCAGGTTAAGCGCACATCGTGCGAAACGCAAGGTCCACAGCAAGGATCCCAGTTTAAGCCCCGGCAGGGCGTCACTTCGGACGTGGTGAAGCAAGTCTGCAGGTGTCTGTCTACCTTTCTCTCCCCCTCTCCTCTCTCAGTTTCTCTTTGTGCTGTCAATGGAGAGAGGAGAGCCTCCAGAAACAGTGGATTCAGTAGTGCAGGCACCAAGTCCCAGTGATAACCCTGGAGGCAAAAAAAAAATTTTTTAAAAGAAAAGAAGGGACTGGGTGGTGACACACCTGGTTGAGCACTCACATTAAAATGTGCAAGGACCAGGGTTCAAGCCCTCAGTCCCTACCTGTGGGGGAAAGCTCTGCGAGTGGTGAAGCAGGGCTGCAGGTGTCTCTCTGTCTCTCTCCCTCTCTATCACCCCCTTCCCTCTGGCTGTCTCGAGCAAACAAATAAAAATTTTAAATTAAAAAAAAATTTTAATGAGAGAAGAAGGAAAAAAAAAATAACAGGTTTTGAATTCAAATCTACTCAAGTTTTAACTCTGTTTATAGCTCTAAGGTTCCAGACCAAGTTCCCTCTATTAGCTGTGGTTCCTCATTTGTAAAATAGAATAACAGAAAGATGAACAAGAGAGAGAGTGCAGGGAAGGATCTGAGCATACTTCATACATGGTAAATCCACTTCTTTTTTTAAAATTTATTTTATTTTATTTATTTATTTTCCCTTTTGTTGCCCTTGTTTTTTTTTGTTGTTGTTGTTATAGTTATTATTGTTATTGATGCTGTCGTTGTTGGATAGGACAGAGAGAAATGGAGAGAGGAGGGGAAGACAGAGAGGGGGAGAGAAAGATAGACACCTGCAGACCTGCTTCACCGCCTGTGAAGCGACTCCCCTGCAGGGGAGAAGCTAGGGGCTCGAACCGGGATCCTTATGCGGGTCCTTGCGCTTTGCGCCATGTGCGCTTAAAACTGCTGCGCTACCGCCGGTCTCCCTAAATCCACCTTCTTACCCAAGGAACAGCACTATAAATGTCAGCACTAGTCATAACATCATTGTTTTGAATGTGTATGGGGGAAGAAAGAGGAATCCATTAAATCCATAGCATACCGTTATGATGAGAAATGCTGAAAGGGGCCAGATGGTGGCGCACCTGGTTAAGAACATACAAGTTTGCACACTACGGTGTGCAAGGACCCGGGGTACAAGCCCCTGGTCCCCACCAGCAGGGGGAAAGCTTCATGAGTGCTGAAGCAGGGCTGCAGATGTCTCTGTGTGTGTCTCTCTCTCTATCTCTGTCTCCCTTCCCAATTTCTGGCTGTCTCTACCCAATAAGTAAATAAAGATACTAAAAAGAAAAAAGAGAGAGAGAAAAATACTGAAAAACTATTGACAAAACTACAGAGACACTTTGATTAAAATATGACTGAAGAGAAATCATGTTTAAAGTCAATATAGATCCCATTTCAAGCCAAATATGAATATACCAGAGTGGCATCTATTAGATAACCCACATACCCAAACACCAGAGCAAAATCTTAATATAGCGATCGTACCCTGTGAATCTACTAAATGTGAGTAAGAGAATCCTTGTGTGATCACGAGATATATATGTGAACATTCCCACAACCTTGCCGAAAGCTGTAACACGAATCAGGTGAGTATCAGAAGTCAGATGAAGTTAAGTTTATCCGCCGTCTGTTATTTCATTAGGGTTGAACCATTTCACTCATGTAGCAGAGAAAACACGACAGAGGAGCTGAATGGAGCTGAATGGGTTGGGCCTCGGGTTTGATGGATCCCTACCACTGCACATGACACCTCTTCTGTGTCACGACCCAGAGATGGCACTGTTGAACCACAGTCAGTCGGAGGACGCCATGCCCTGCCTTGTCCCTGGGCTCTGGACTGCAGAGGGCACACTTCACAGCCCCAGGCTCACCTGCAACACAGGTGGAAGACTCTTTCTGGCCTCCCTTCGGACTCCGATTTCACGTGGACAATTTCACACACCGTATTGGCTTCGGCATCTAAAGGCATAGAAGCAGGGAGGAGAATTACGGAATGCTTCTAGTAGGTCTGCTTGCATGTTGACAACAGCCTGCTCCGGGTTTTGGAGTGAAGACTGGAAAGGAGAGGGGCTGAGCAGTGATGCACCTGATTAAGCACACATACTACAACGCACAAGGAGTCAGGCAAGGATCCAATTTGAGCATCCCCACCCTCCACACACCCTGCTACTCACCTGCAGCTCCCCACGAGCAATGAAGCAGGTCTGCAGGTGTCTATCTCCCCCCTCTGCCTCCCCCTCCTCTTTCAATTTCTCTCTGTCCTATCCAACAACAACAACAGCAGCAGCAATGGCAACAATAACAACAACAACAAGGGCAACAAAATGGGGAAAAGGGCCTCCTCCTGGAGGATTCAGTGGATTCATAGTGCAGGCACTGAGCTCCAGCGATTACCCTGGAGGCCAAAAAAAAAAAGTCACCAGGAGCAGTGGATTTGTAGTGCCTGCACCAAGCCCCAACAATAACCCAGGAGGCCAAAAAAGATTGAAAAAGACTGAACAGCATCAGACCAGAGGAAATCCATTCAGTTCTTGGATTTGGAAGAAGATAAAGTGCTCAGAAGTTCAAGGGATATGAGAGTCCAGTTGCTGAACTCTCTCCTTCTAGACGATCAAAAAGAACAAGGGACTAAAGAATTGTCCCTTTATAGCTGCCCAGTTCACTGGGCTCAACGATTTCAATGAAGTGATTAGTTGTTTTGGCAAATGTCGGACTCTATTGAGCTCAAGACTCCAAGGGGATATTCATCAGGGCAGTAATGCAAAGTGGCAAGCCTTTGTCTTCTGTCTGTGAGGGCATACTTTATTGTCGAGTGACCAGAAGTAGTCCCCGGGAAAAGAATGGGGTTCCTCTCTCTTAGGCCCTCAAAGTGCCTCCTAGATAGTAAAGCAAAAGTGGTCTGATGAAGGGGGCCGGGCTGTGGCACATCTGACTAAGCACACACATTACAATGCACAAAGACCCAGGTTCAAGCTCCTGGTCCCCACCTGCAGGGGGGAAAGCTTCACAAGTGGTGAAGCAGGGCTGCAGGTGTCTCTCTGTCTCTCTCCATCTCTATCTTCTCTTCTCAATTTCTCTTTCCCAATCTAATAAATATGTACATAAATAAAATGTTTTCTAAAAGTAGTATGATGAGAGAGGATCAGTCCTATTTTAAAACAGCTTCTAAGCCTTGTCATATCTGACAATCAATGCAGTGCTACATTTTTCCCCCTGAGTCTGGCAGTATGTTGCAAGTCACGAGTGAAGGACTTGTGAAAAGTAGAAATCATTGTAAGTCACAAGAGGTCTTAAGAGCAAACTCTCCTCTTGTGCCCATCAATTCACCTCAAATGCAGGACCACTTTCAGAAAGCCTCAACCGGGATCAAAAACTAGAACATTCATGTTCCACCTCTCAGGTTCACTGGAATGTATTCCCTCACAGGACACATGCTGGCTTGATTTTATCAAGACAAGGTTTTGTGGTGATGGTTTCAAAGTTGATTTCAAGTGTGGGGGAGACAGCATAATGGTTATGTAAACAGACTCTCATGCCTGAGGCTCAAAAGCTGATTTCAAGGTCAGAAAACAAAGAGTGAGTGGCCCAGGAGGTGGCACAATGGGTAATGCATTAGACTCTCAAGCATGCAGCCCTGAGTTCGATCCCTGGCAACACAAGTACCAGTGCTGTCTGGTTCTCTGTCTCTGTCTCTCTCCCCTCCTACCTTTCTAGTAAATAAATTATATACATATATATATATATATATATATATTAATTTTCTTTAAAAAGAAGGAAATGAAAGCAGAGGGTGAGGATGGAATGGCCTATCACAAAGATGGCTTTGTTTTCAAACTTTAAAGTCTCTCTGTCTTTAGTTCTCAAGGCAGGCAAAATTCCTGGTTGAGGAGTTTGCAGTTTATTATACAAATAAATGTCCCTATTTATAAGCCAGCTTCAAAGAGACCTATAAATTAGATCATTTACAACCCACAGTTGCAAAATAAGACACTGCACCTATACCTTAGGGTTTCTGGCAAAATTCACATACAAGCCACTTTTGAGGCACAAATCACCAATAAAGATGGGGGGCCCAGTGGTGGAGCACCTGGTTGAGCACACATGTTCCAAATCACCAATAAAAAAGAGACACCAGGGTCAATCGCTGTGCTAAAGCAGAGAAAGACCGTTTAGAGGCAAATAAGCATGCCTAATAATTGTACGAGGCATACTGTTTGCCTTGAGAGTAGCTGAAGGTTTGCCAAATATTGCAGGAGCTTTCCTTGGGACATGGGACACAGGGTAATTTTATAAGAGACGTAGCCAACTTTATGGCTCATGAATGTGGAAACAGGGAGCAAATGAGCAAGACTAACTGGACATTAAAAACTGAATGCTCAAGTTTGAAGCCAAGAGCATGAAACAGAAATGCAAATTCAATCTCTACGGAGGTGGCTCAACGGTTGAGCACAGAATTTGCCATGTCTTATGCTGGAGCAATGTTGTGGTCTCTATTATTAAAAAAAAAGAAAAATCACGGGGCCAGGCGGTAGGTAGCGCAGAGGGTTAAGCGCACATGGTGCAAAGAGCAAGGACCAGTGCAAGGATCCCAGTTTGAGGCCCCCAGCTCCCCACCTGCAGAGAGTCATTTCACAAACAGTGAAGCAGGTCTGCAGGTCTCTATCTTTCTCTCTCCCTCTCTGTCTTCTCTCTCGATTCCTCTCTGTCCTATCCAACAATGATGACGACAGCAAAGACAACAATAATAACAATGATAAACAACAAGAGCAACAAAAGGGGAAAAAAATAGACTCTAGGAGCAGTGGATTCATAGTGCAGGCACTGAGCCCTAGCAATAACCCTGAAGGTAGAAAAAAAAAAAAATCAATGAACCAATTGCTTCATTTTAAAAAGGAAAGATATAGGAGGTAACCTAATGGTTCTGGCACCAAAAAAAAAAAAAAAAAAAAAAAAGACTTTCATGTCTGAGGCATTCAGGTCCCAGGTTCAATCCCCAGCACCACCATAAGCCAGAGCTGAACAGTGCTCTGATTAAACATACACACAAAGATCGATCCATAACATACCAGACCTATGAACACAGTTTGCTATGAAAATATTGCACCTGCTAATTACTTTGTACTTGTAAGCCCCAAAGACATTCTTTCTAGAGCATGCCCAGGGCAGCCATTGCCAAAGGCTCCTCCCTACAGCAGCCTCCAACTAAGCCCTCCAAGGCCTTCTTTCTATATAACTAGAGGGGGCTGGGTAATGGTGCACCTGGTTGAGTGCACATGTTACACGTGCAAGGACCCAGGTTCAAGCCCCCGGTCCCCAACTGCAGGGAGAAAGCTTTGAGAGTGGGGAAGCAGTGTTCTAGGTGTCTCTCTGTCTCTCTCCCTCTCTATCACCCCTTCCCTCTTGATTTCTGGCTGTCTCTATCACATAAATAAATAAATAAAAATTTTAAAGTCTAAAGTAAAAAATAAAAGAAATTAAAAAAAAGAAGAACCTAACTACAGAGAGACAGTCAAGAAAATGAAAACACTGCTTTTTATTTTATTTTATTTTATTTTATTTTGCCCAGTACCCGATAGGGACATGTCACCTGTGCGTAATGTGTCATCTGATTACACTCAGTCTACTTATCATTGTCTACCAACTCATGTCACTGCTTGTATTGGGTTAAAGACAAAAAGACAGAGAAAAAAATGGCATTTCCAAAGCTGTCACACTTTCACAAAGAATTGAAAAACTTCCAAGAGTGGAGGTGGGGGAGTAAACTCTGTCTTCAATGGCTTTCTTGCTGGGTGGGGGCCAACAGCACAATGGTTATGTAATGACACTCTTATGCCTGAGGCTCCGAAGTCCCAGGTTCAATCCCCTGCACCACCGTAGACCAGAGATGAGTAGTGCACTGATTAAAAAAAAAAATTTTTTTTAATTAAAAGGTGGCTTTCTTGTGCTTCAGGTAGGCTTTTGTGGTCCCCCATACCACCCCCCCCCCAAGATGTAGGGTTTTAAAAATAAGTGAGTTATTTACATGGGCATTATCTGCTCATGATCGCCAAGAATTCTTCTTTGCCAAAGGAAAAAGCCACAGATGCTCAGATGTGACTCACTGGAATATTATTCTAAATGTATCACAGAAGAACCAGAATTGTATTTAAAGTTACCATGAAGGCCTCTCTTTCACTGACTTTCCTTCATGCAAACCCAGCTGACACCTGAACCACTGATATCAGCTGGTTGAACCCCTGGTCAGGATGCTGAGAGGAGGTGGCGGACTCTACCATAGGCAGGCAGAGGTTCTGCATAAGGGCATCTTGAGCTCCTGCACTCTTGAAGGGCCAACTATATTTTTATGAGGGGTTAGGTAAGTAAGAAGCAGAGGAGAGGTGGGGGAAATGAGCACTAAGCAAAAGAAATGTGGTGGGAGGGTAGCTTCGAATACACTACTCAGGCACGCAGGCCCTGGCAGAAACCTCAGTGGGCACACTCCAGCACTCACCCGCGCTTGCCAAAGCTCGAACCTGCAGGGCTTCGGTAGGAATCATGTGCCGGAATCGGAAGGGGTCCCAGTCCTCATAAATGGAGAGCCGGTGGGACCCTCCCTGCAGAAGAGAGGGCACAGGCATGAGAAGCAGGGCTACTAGCTGGGACCAGACACTCCCCTCCCCACCCCCAGTTTCTAAACCGTTGACACTGGAACCCCTTCACTCATCTGAAGATCTTTAGCACCCTGGTCACGTCTGTTCAACCAGCAGAAAAAGATAGGCCACATGATATGAAGTATACATGAATGAGGACAAGTTAAGTTGGCTACCAACTCCAGCAACCAAAGAAGAGACACAGGAAGGAAGAAAGAGGCCGGGTGGTGGCACACCTGGTTGAGCACACATGTTTTAATGCACAAGGACCCAGGTTTGAGCTCCTGGTCCCCACCTGCAGGAGGAGAAAGCTTTGCAAGTGGTGAATCCATGTTGCAGGTGTCTCTCTGTCTCTCTCCCTCTCTATCTCCCCGTCCCTCTTGATTTCTGGCTGTCTTCAATAAACAAATAAAGACAAATTAAAAAAAAAGTTTAAAATAAATAAATAAAAGAAAGGAGGAAAGAAAGAGGGACAAGAAGAAGTAGGAAAGAAAATATTGTGTCAGGACCGAGTGGTAGTGCACCTGGTTGAGCACACATGTTGTTGTGCAGTGCAAGGAGGACTTGGGTTTGAGTCCCTGATCCCCACCTGCAGGGGGGAAGCTTTGTGAGTGGTGAAGAAGGGCTGCAGGTGTCTCTCTCCCTCTCTCCCCCTTCCCTCTCGATTTCCGGCTGTCTCTATCCAATAAATAAATAAAAGATAATTAAAAAAAATTAAAAAGAAAAATGGTGTCAAGAAGGTTCTAGCCCAACAGCTACAGGTTCTAAGTATTATTATTACTTTATATTTAATATAGTAGTCAGGTCCTGTGCATGTGTACTGACAGCATTGTTCTATTTTTCAGAGTAGGGGAGAGATGCCCATCCTCCACTCCATCATTTGTAGACTTCCCTTGGTGCTGTCCACGGTGCTGCCTCACATTGTTGGGGGTCTGAACGCTAGGACATGAATGCTGTCTGGGCAGAGCTACCTCCTGGCCTCTGGTCTCAAGCTCTAAGCTCGGAGTCTGTCCGGAAGAAAGCAAGATGAGCTATTTCCCTGAATCCTTAGCAACGCTTCAGAAAAGGAACAAAGGAAATAGGAATCTAGACGAGGCAACTGGAGAATTTCAATTACAGAGCTCTAGCTGGGAAGCAGACAGACAGGGAGATACTTGCAAATTGTGAGTTAAATAAGAAATCTTACGAGTTTCTTCTTCTGTTTGGAACCGTCTTTATACACAAGGACCACAGCTGTTTTGAAGACTGGAAAAAAATGATAAAACACAGTAAAGGCAGTTATGGCACGTAAAGCATGGGCTTTCCCTCTTCCTTTCAAGTCCCTTGTGGTGACAAACTGGTTACGAAAGAGACAGGGCACTCTCGTGCCCCTCTCCAACTCCCACTTCACCTCCCATGTCCATTCATCACATCTGAAAAACTCAAAACCCCACAGAGACAAAATTTCCCAGGTTTGAAATAAACAGACAGTGCCAAAAGGAGTGGAAACACTAGGCCCAACCCCACCACCCCCAATGGAAACCTTGATCAAACACCATCATCCGGACTAGGCTATAATCAAATGGAGAACTTCCGAGGGCAGATGTTGAAACAAAAGGTGCTAGCTCAGCAGCGTTAATAATAACAGTGGGACAAGTGCTTAAGGTGATTCACAATCTGGCTGAGCATGCCTAGTTCCATGCGCAGAACCTGGGTTCCAGTCCCCAGTCCCCGCCTGCATGGGAGAAGCTTCACAAGCAATGAAGCAGTGTTGTAGGTGTCTCTCTCTCTCTCTCTCTCTCTCCCCCTTCTCTCTCAATTTCTCTCTGTCTCTATCCACAATAAGTAAATAACATTAATAAAATATTTTATAAAGTTATTTACACTTATGCACACTGAGTTAAAAGTATTCACACACAGAAGGTTCAGAAGTCCAGGAATTTAACTCACATTTTCAACTCTGAAAAAGGAAGATTAGTTTCTAATGGAAAATGCAATCATACTTCTTCCACACAAATCGAATCCCAATGAGCTCTTTAGAAGCTGTACTTGGGGAGTTGGGCGGTAGCGTAGTGGGTTAAGCGCACATGGTGCAAAGCACAAAGACCAGCGTAAGGATCCTGGTTCGAGCCCCTGGCTCCCCACCTGCAGGGAAATCGCTTCACAGGTGGTGAAGCAGGTCTGCAGGTGTCTATCTTTCTCTCCTCCTCTCTGTCTTCCCCTCCTCTCTCCATTTCTCTCTGTCCTATCCAATGACGACAACATCAATAACAACAATTAAAAAAAAGCTGTACTTGGACTATACTAATGCATATTCCGTTTTATCATTATATCATGCTATATTTAGTTGCACAAAGAATATTCGCACATTTGGGGTTGAGTGCACATGTTACAGTGTACAAGGACCCTGGTTCATGCCCCCAATCCCCACCTATAGAGGGAAAGCTTTGCAACTGGTAAATCAGTGCTGCAGGTGTCTCTCTCTTTCTCTCTCCCTCACTATCTCCCTTTACCCCCTTGATTTCTGGCAGTTTTTATCCAATAAATAAAGATATTTTTTGTTTTAAAAAAAAGGAATATCACATTGTGTGAAGAGGTGGAGAAATGTATTGGAATTTGCATCATCTTCCACAGAATTCCTGAAACAATGCCAAGGACTTAACACTCAGGGATTTATTTTCAAAAGCATTTATTTGAGAGACAGAGAAGAAGATGAGAGTACCACTCCGTCCTGCCATACTGGGACCTCAGGCAAGCAAGTCAGTTACACCACCACTGCATGCCTTCTGGACCCTAACACCCAGTGATTTGGATTCCCTCTTGAGGGGAAAGACTTGGCGCCCAGGTCTGGACATGTGGGCCCAGCCTGTTGCTGGTCCCTGCATCAAGGTTTCACCTGCTGTGTGCTCTCACCCCAAGCACGGCTAGCTCCATTGGTTCTGAAGTGGCCGCAGAGAACAGACACAGCAACAAAAGGGAAGAGAGCTCTGACACACACCAAAATACCGACCTCAACGTTCTCCCCATCTTAGGATGGGTCAGCCTCCCGTCTGGAGGCCAGACATGGAGTCCATTCAAAGTGTAACCACCTCAAGAATCCCAGAGGAGGGTGGTGATACACTCAGTACAGCAGATGTGCTATTATGCCCAAAGATCTGGGCTCAACACCCGGTCCCCATCCATGAGGCAGGGGAGGGTGGTGGTGGGGAAACTTCATAAGAGCTGAAGCAGTGTTGCAGGTCTCTATTCCTCTCTCCCTCTCTAACCAACCCCCCTTTCTTCTCAATTTCTCTCCACTGCAATCAAAAAAATAATGAAGGGGGGGGAAAGAGAGCAATGAATTTATCATATTAGGCAGTAAGCCCCAGTAATAAACTATGTTGGTAGTGTAAAAAAAAAAAAAAAAAAAAAGAATCCCAGAGAAGAGAGTGGAAGCCTTCTCAGAAGTTCCCACTGGCCTGAGGGAGTCCTGCCAACTCCTCATGAAGGCAGACATTTTTACCTGGAAGCCTGCAGAAATCACAGTGGCCAGGAGAACTGTTCCTTCTAAGAGAATCCAGCCAGAAAAGGCTGCCCAGTGAACTTAGTCTCATGAGGCTGTGAAATCACAGCTCAATGCTCTGGCTGCCTTGGCAATAAAGGGGGTGACTGACCTGCTTCCAATAAGCTGGGCATCAGCCATCTTGAATTACAGTGGGAGGGCTAGAATGAACCTATCCCGAGACAATCCCACCTCTCCCTTCCCCCTTGGGGAGAGTGTCACTCCCTGGACCCCACAGGTAGTCAAATCTCTCCAGGTGTGGCTTTGACCTTCCAAACTCCCAGTGTCTGAAGTAACCTCACGGTATCTAAACAAAGTGGAGATCCACTACCCAGCAAGGTGAAAGCCCAGGCAAGTAAATTTCCCCTTTTCATTGAAAGGTGACACTCATTGGCCCTGACGCACAAGCTGCTGGCTTACAGTGGGCCCAGCTCCTTTTCAGAAGAAAGCCGCACTGTTTCCTGAGATTGGCAGCTTCAACCCAAACCGAATTTTTTTTACCAAGAGCTGTCAGTTTGATGGTGATTAACCTACTTTCTTCACAGGCCCCCACTTCCTCACTGCAAAAGGCATGTCGCTAAGGCAGAGTCCTGCCTCGCTACACTGAAATCACACTGAGACCATCAAACACCCCGCCACTAAGGACTGGGGTGTACAAGTAAATGCATTATGAGGTGAGCAGTTTGCTTTAACTCAGCTCTCCCACTGTTGTCCTTTCCTTTCTCTTTCTCTCTGCTAAGTATCCTGAAGGCCCAGCTGGCCTATCAGAGGCCTGGGCATCTTCCAGTGTACGGACTATGACTTCCATGGGGGTGGCTTACCATAAACACTGAGGTTGGAGGTACAGCTTCCTTTATAACCAGAACAGTGTCTGGGGGCAGGGGACCCCCCCCAAAAAAAATAGCCAGCTCATACTTCCCTATTCTAAACAAGCCATGAAGCAGGGCATAGATGTAACAGTGAAATACACACACACACACACACACACACACACAATTCACCTTCTTAGCCCTGCAGCAAATTACAACAAACCTCAAAACCATCCTTTTCCTGAACCTTCTTATATCACAGGTTGATGATACACCAGGTCAGGCACCTATTTAGAACAGACTTCTAGCACATATGCAGTTACTAAGACATTGTCATAGTTTCTCTGGGCTACAGGTGGTCTCTTGGCCTGTGAAGCTGAAATTATCTACCACGCGACTCATTGTACAAAAAGTCTGCTGATGGGTGTGGGTAGTGGCACACCTGGTTGAGCACACATGTCACAGTGTGAGAGGATCCAGGTTCAAGCCCCTGGTTCCCACCTGCAGGGGAAGCTTGTCAAGTGGTGAAGCAGTGCCTGCCACGTGCGCTTAACCTGCTGCACTACTGCCCGACTCCCAATTTCTCTCTGTTTCTATCAAATAAATAAATAAAATTTAAATTTAAAGAGAAAAAGTCTACTAGCCCCTACTCTCTCATCATTCATTCCTCTGTCACTTTACTGCTAGCTAAGGGAGGTCGGTAACATCTAGGAGGGAGTCATGAAAAATTCTCATAATAAACTTCTAGAACTTCAGGCCAGCATGAAAGAGAGGGAGATGGCCTAGGGGACTGATTTCAGGATCCTTCATCCCATAAATGGCCAGGGCTGGCCAGTGGCACATCTGGTTGAACACACATGTTACAATGCACAAGGACACTGGTTCAAGCTCCTGGTCCCCACCTGCAGTGGGGAAGTTTCGAGAGTGATGAAGCAGTGCTCCAGATGCCTTCCTTTCTCTCGCTCTAGCTCCCCTTCCCTCTCTATTTCTATCTCTGTCTAAATAAATAAATAGTAATTAAAAAAAAAAAAAAAACCCAACCTACCAGGAAGCTCCAAGGGGCTCCCAGATTATCCCAAGAGGGAAGTATGTAAGAGACGCACCGCAAAACCGAAAAGCCAAATACTCTCACCCCCTGCCCAAGCCACCCACCTCCATCAAAAACTGCCCATTTCAAAAAGGCCACTCTTTAAAAAAAAATTGTTAATTTATTCCCTTTTGTTGCCCTTGTTGTTTTATTGTCGTAGTTATAATTGCTGTTGTTGATGTCGTCATTGTTGGATAGGACAGAGAGAAATGGAGAGAGGAGGGGAAGACAGAGAGGGGGAGAGAAAGACAGAAACCTGCAGAGCTGCTTCACCACTTGTGAAGTGACTCCCCTGTAGGTGGAGAGCCGGGGACTCGAACTGGATCCTCACGCTGGTCCTTGGGTCCTTGTGCTTTGCGTCAACTGCAATTCACCTGATGCACTACTGCCCCAGCACCCCACTTGCAGTGGGAAGCTTCACAAACAGTAAAGTAAGTCTGCAGGTCTCTCTCTCTCTCTCTCTCTCTCTCCATCCCCCTCCTCTCATTTTCTCTGTCCTGTCTAAAAAAATGGCCACGAGGAGCAGAGGATTCATAGTGCTGGCACCAAGCCCCAGAAATAAATAAACAAACAAATAAATAAATATAACAGCCTAAAAGTGGGAGTTGGGGGGGGGGGAGTCAGGCGGTAGCCAGCGGGTTAAGCACATGTGGTACAAAGCGCAAGGACTGGTGTAAGGATCCCGGTTCAAGCCCCTGGCTCCCCACCTGCAAGGAGTTGCTTCATAGGCGGTGAAGCAGGTCTGCAGGTGTCTGTCTTTCTCTCCCCCTCTCTGTCTTCCCCTCCTCTCTCCATTTCTGTCTTATCCAACAACAACAACATCAATAACAACAACAATAATAATTACAACAATAAAACAACAAGGGCAACAAAAGAGAATAAATAAATAAATTTTTTTTTTTTAAAGTGGGAGCTGGGAGCAACTGTTTCCAACTCAGAGATATCATTGCTCCCACCTGCTCGCCTAAACTGCACAGTTCCCAGGGTCCTCACATAACTTCTCCTCTCTTGGAAAGCACGTGACAACAACAGTCACATGACCTTCCCAAGTGTGGCAGCTGCATGCCTCTGGGGGAGATGATTAAACAATGAATCATTCACAGGCAACTGTGCCTTGGCAGGCCTTGGGTATGCAGTGAAATAGGCCCTTCCACAGAGAGGAAGGCATCCCAGGGAGCCCTGGAAGGGCAGTGAAACACTACTGTCCTTAATTCCAGCAACAAAAAGTCAAGGAGAGTTGGGTCTCTCAGAAACAGGCTGTATTGTCTTGATGTTCCCTAGTTTCATATGGCTCTTCATTCAAGAAAGATTTCAGAATGGCAGCAAGAAAATCAAGAAAGAATTTGGGGCTGAGTGATGGTGTAAATGGTTGAGCAGACACACTCACAATGCACAAGGGCCCAAATTCAAGCCCTCGGCCCCCCTCCACCTGCAGGGGAGAAGCTTCACGAGCAGTGAGGCAGGTCTGCAGATGTCTATCTCTCTCCCTCTCTATCCTCCCTTCCCTCTCCAATTTCTCTCTGTCTCTATAAAAGACAAACAAAACGGGAGTCGGGCGGTAGCACAGTGGGTTAAGTGCACGTGGCGTGAAGCACAAGGACCAGATTAAGGATCCTGGTTCGAGCCCCCAGCTCCCCACCTGCAGGGGAGTCACTTCACAGGTGGTGAAGCAGGTCTGCAGGTGTCTGTCTTTCTCTCCCCCTCTCTGTCTTCCCCCCTTCTCTCCATTTCCCTCTGTCCTATCCAACATTATCAACAACATCAATAGTAACTATAGCAATAAAAAACAAGGGCAATAAAAGGGAATAAATAATATTTTTAAAAGTTTAAATAAATAAAACGTTTAATAAGTAAATAATCCCAGACTGTAAGTTTACAGCTGTTGTGAACTATGACAAAGTCATTCTCCCCTCCACCCCCATGGAGGTTTATACAATATTTGCAATGGGTGGATGGGTGTCATTCACCATATTTTACAAAGTTCTGCTTCAGAAAAGAGACAACCTTATTTTGAAAAGAAGAAGCTGAAGAAGAAGAAGGAGGAGAAGAAAATGAAGGAGTAGGAAGAGAAGAGAAGGAGGAGAAAAAGCAGGAGGGGAAGGAGGAATGGGAGGAGGAGAAAAAGGAGGAGAGGAATAAGAACAAGAATAAGGGGGACTGGGTGATAGCGCAGTGGGTTAAGTACACATGGCGCGAAGCGCAAGGACCAATGTAAGGATCCGGGTTTGAGCCCCCGGCTCTCCACCTGAAGGGTCGCTTCATAGGCGGTGAAGCAGGTCTGCAGGTGTCTGTCTTTCTCTCCCTTCCTCTCTCAATTTCTCTCTGTCCTATCCAGCAGCAAAAACATCAATGGCAACGACAACAACAAGGCAACAAAATGGGGGGGGGGCGCCTCTAGGAGCAGTGGATTTGTGGTGCAGGCACCGAGCTTCAGCAATGACCCTGGAGGCAAAAAAGAAGTAGAAGGAGGAGGAGGAGGAGAAAGAGAAATAGTAGAAGGGTCCAATTTCCCTCAAAATGGAGGAGGAGAGGGAAGAGGAGAAGAAAAAGAAAGAGGAAGAGTAGAAGGAGGAGGAGGAGGAGAAGGAGTGAGAGGAGGAGGAGGAGAAGTAGTAATAGTAGTAGAAGAATCGTCCAGCTGCTCTCAAAAAAGAAGGAGTGGGAGAAGGAGAAGGAGGAGGAGGAGTTCAGCTTCCCTCCCTGCCCCTAACTCACCCCCATGCCCAACCAGCCCCTTTTCTGGAACATACCAAAAGCTGCCAATTCTGGCTCCTTCTTCCACTTCCCCAGTGAGGAGGGTGGGTTTGGCCATATCACTGTGGTGTGCAAAAGCAGGTCCCCCATGCTCAGATCTGCCACCTAGAAACCAGGATGGATCGGGGAGGAGGGGAGAAGGGGAGAAATGAATTACTCAGGGGAGGGAGCAGGGAGGGAGTTACAGTCAGTCAGATTCTTAGGGCGCTTTGAAGTCCAGCAGGCTAATTCATGAAAATGCTGTCCTTAAAAACATCGAGTCATTTTACCTCTGATCTCTGTTCATCAACCTACCAGTGTTTCAGGCACAAATTAACCAAGACGCATTTAATCCACTCATGAAGCTTTCCCTTTGCAGGTAGGGACAGGAGCTTTAAACCAGGTCCCTGTGCACTGCAATGTGTGTGATTAACCAGGTGAGACACTGCCTGGCCCCTCTCTCCTGCTCTATCTCCCCTACCCTCTCAATTTCTCTCTCTGTCTCTATACAATAATAAATAAATAATATATTTTTTTTTAATTTTATTTATTTATTCCTTTTGTTGCCCTTGTTTTTTTATTGTTGTAGTTATTATTGATGTCGTTATTGGATAGGACAGAGAGAAATGGAGAGAGGAGGGAAAGACAGAGAGGGGGAGAGAAAGATAGACACCTGCAGACCTGCTTTACTGCCTGTGAAGCGACTCCCCTGCAGGTGGGGAGCCGGGGGCTCGAACCGGGATCCTTCCGCTGGTCCTTGTGCTTAGCGCCACCTGCGCTTAACCCGCTGCGCTACCGCCCGACTCCCATATTATTTTTTTTAATGTAGTAACTGACGGGACCGGGTGGCAGCGCACCTGGTTGAGCGCACATGTTACAGTGCTCAAGAGTGCCGGTTCGAGCCCCAGGTCCTCCCCATCTGTGAGGGGAAAGCCTTTTGAGTGGTGAAGCAGGGCTGCAGGCGTCTCTCTGTCTCTCTCTCCCTGTCTCCCCCTTCCCTCTTGATTTCTGGCTTTCTCTATCCAATAAATAAAGATAATAAAAAAATTTTTTTTAATGTAGTAACTGACTCCAGTATAGATAGATACATCCATGTGATTTTCAGAGGGGGCTGAGCTGGAGCCTTGAAGATGTATCATTTCACTGCTCAGGCTGATTTTTTTTTAATATTTATTTTATTTATTTATTCCCTTTTGTTGCCCTTGTTGTTTTATTGTTGTAGTTATTATTGTTGTTGTCGTCGTTGTTGGATAGGACAGAGAGAAATGGAGAGAGGAGGGGAAGACAGAGAGGAGGAGAGAAAGATAGACACCTGCAGACCTGCTTCACCGCCTATGAAGCGACTCCCCTGCAGGTGGGGAGCCGGGGTTCGAACCAGGATCCTTATGCCGGTCCTTGTGCTTTGCGCCACCTGCGCTTAACCCGCTGCGCTACAGCCGACTCCCAGGCTGATATTTTTTTAAATTTTTTAAAAATATTTATTTATTTTCCCTTTTGTTGCCCTTGTTGTTTAACATTGTTGTGGTTATTGTTGTTGTTACTGACATCATTATTGTTGGATAGGACAGAAAGAAATGGAGAGAGGAGGGGAAGACAAAGAGGAGGAGAGAAAGACAGACACCTGCAGACCTGCTTCACCGCCTGTGAAGTGACTCCCCTGCAGGTGGGGAGCCGGGGGCTTGAACCAGGATTGAGCAGATTTTTTACTGAGAGAGACAGAGAAAGAGAGAGATACCACAGAACTAGAGTCTCCTCCAGTGTACAGCACCTCCCTAGACTAGGTGATCCTGAGCTGGTATATACCCTACCTGCTGAGCTATGTCTCTGGCCGCCTACATAATATTCTAAATCAAAACAGGCCCCCAACATTCAGCAAGCTGATTCTGCATTTGGAGACCACAGATGGGTGTCCTTTTAGTCATTCTTGCATTTTGCCTTGCTCATTAACAAGCATACAAAGGTCTTCGTAGAAAAGTTTTTGAGGGTCGGGCAGTGGCACACCTGGATGAGCGCACACATTGCCGTGTGCAAGGACCCAGGTTCAAGTCCCTGGCCTCCACCTGTGTGTGTGTGTGTGTGGGGGTGCAGCTTCACAAGTGGTGAAACAGGTCTGCAGATGTCTCTCTTTCTCTTTCTATCTCTCTGTCCCCTCTCAAATTCTCTATCTAATTTTTCTTTGTCCTATCAAGTAAAATAAAAAAAAAAGAAAAAGAAAATGGCTGCTGGGAGCTGTGAATTCATCGTGCAGAGACTAGTCACAGCATTAACTCTGATGACAAAAATGGAAGGAAGGAAGGAAGGAAGGAAAGGGAAGAGGGGAGGGGGAGGGAGAAGGGGAAGGGAAGGGAGAGAGGAAGGAAGGAAGGAAGGAAGGAAATAAGGGAAAGAAAGGCTAGTTTTCAAGAAAATGAGCACCAAATCCATCTTTTTTGTACTCTGATTCAATTACCAAAAATTAGTTTCCGTATCCTCCATAGCAAGCTGTCCTGGCCCACCAGCTCCCATCACTGTGCCTTTCTGAGTCTCTAAATTGCAGGTAACATGCAAATTGTGTCCAATCTGAGCTCCTACTTGACTAGCACCAGCAACAGGAAGCCCAGTCTGTCTCCGTGGACAAGTCATACAACGATTTCCATTTCATTAATCAAATGTTCATTTTCCCCATCTGCTTTCTTCACGTCATACAAACAAAATGAATCTTTAGCATGCATTCGTTCTTTCTTTTGTGTTTGCAGTACATGAACTTCTTAAACCCTGAGCTTCACGCCTGAGCTAATTCCCCCTTCCATATTTTTATATATTTCTGAGGATGGAGGGATAGGGAGAGAAAACACCAGCCAAGAAGACCCACCATTCTTGGACATGGTGCTCTCATGTGTCAGGGACTGAATCTAGGGCCTCACTGTAGAAAAAACAGGCAGCACTCACTGAAGCTCCAACATTGTGTATCTATTTTCTTTTTTCAGACAGAGAGAATGAGAGGCCAGGCAGCAGCACATTACAGTGCACAAGGACCCAGGTTCAAGCCCCTGGCCCCCACCTGCAGGAGGGAAACTTCACAAGCGGTGAAGTAGGGTTACAAGTGTCTCTGTCTCTCTCCCTCTCTGTTTTCCCTTCACCTCTCAATTTCTTTGTTTCTATCTAATAATAAAAAATTAAAAAAAAAAAAAAGATAAAGTGAAAGAGACTCACAGCACCAAAGCTTTCTTCAGTGTGGTCGGGGGCCAGGCTCAAACTTGGGTCACACACAAGGCAAAAGCACAGTGAGGTATTTCTATCCAAGTGAGGTATTTCTTCTGTCCTGTGTGTCTACTTTTACAGCAATGTGAGATGCCATGCTTTGTACCTCTTTCTAGGAATTACTTCTAAACAGTCCAGAAGCCTCTGTCTCACAAAGCCTGAATAATAATGTACTGCACATCCAGACAGGAGACTGACCCTTCACCTCCAGACTAAACAACCCAGCTCAGCCCACCTGCTTCCTTTGACCCTCCTCCAGGGTCTCAGCAGTCATTTCTTTCAAGTGTTCCCTCTTTTCCCTTCCCCCGGGATAGAAACAAAAGCCTAAAACAATAGGTTCCAGCAAACACAGGATGTAGAAAGTCCTGGCTGGAGATTATACAGCAAACTCCTCTGATTCATCCTGGGGGTTATCAACAGGAATTCTGTCACCCAAACACATCTCACAGTTTACTGGAAGTCATTGCCCAGGCCCGTCAGTTCCTGTGACTGTTGCTTCTAAGTTGTTTTCCAGGGAAGACTTAACAATAACAACAAAAAGATTTAGTTGGGGATGTATGTAGCTCAGGCATATCACATAAAAAAGGCAAAAAGGAGATGAGTGGTGCACACTTGGTTGAGCACACATATTAATTACAGTGCGCAAGGTCCTGGGTTTGAGCCCCAGTCCCCACCTGCAGGGGGGAAGCTTTGCAGGTGGTGAAGCAGGGCCGCAGGTGTCTCTCACCCTATCACCCCCTTCCCTCTTGATTTCTGGCTATCTCTATCCAATATATAAAGATAATTAAAAAATTGAAATAAGAAAGGCAAAAGTAGGGGGGGCACGTGCGGTGGTGTGCACCAGGTTAAGCGCACATAGTACAAAGTTCAAGGACCCACGTAAGGATCCAGTTCGAGTCCCCAGCTCCCTACCTGCGGGGAGGGGGTCGTTTCATAAGCAGAAGCGGGTCTGCAGGTGTCTATCTTTCTCTCCCCTTCTCTATCTTCCCCTCCCCCCTCAATTTCTCTCCATCCTAGCCAATAAAAATGGAAAAAATGGCCTCCAGCAGCACTGGATTCCTAGTGCAGGCACTAAGCCCTAGCAATAACCCTGGAGGCAAATAAATACATAAATAAAAATTAAAAAGCAAAAGTGGGGGGTGCACCCAACTGACTGCACATATTACTGTTGGCATGCATGAGACCCCTTCTGTTTCATTTGGTTTAAATCCCCCCTGCTTAACACTATTCTATTTACATAACCACTTCATTCTATTTACATAATCACTGTTAACAAGCACCACCCTCCCTCCAGGGCATTTGTGGTTCAGTGATAGGATTCTCGCCTGCTCTGCCCCCTCCTTGTCACACTCTGATTTTCACCAGTCAATTTTCTCTCCACCCTCTCTATGTCACATCCTGTTTCCACCCTACTTGGCAAGTATATATATAAAGACAGCATTGTGAGTTTTACGGTACCTTGAGTTTAGCTTAGCTCGTCTTAGATTGTGCTGTGTCCTGCATGAATAAAGAGATACTGCCTACAGCTCAACCATGAGTCCCTGGTCCTCTGTTACCCGCCCGTGAAGCCAGCCCGGTGAAAACGACATAGCCCGGGAAGAACAACATATTACTATGCACAAGGAGCGGGGTTCAAGACCCCACACGTGACCCGAAGGAGGGAGGCTTCAAGAGCGGTTAAGCAGGGCTGCAGGTGTCTCTTTTATTCTCTCCCTCTCTAAGTCACCTTCCCTTCTCAATTTCCCTCTGTCCTATCAAATAAAGCTAGGGAAAAAAAAGTTTCTTTCCCCCTAAGGCCAAAGTAAAATAAATTGAAAGACCAAGAGTCACAGAAATATTCATTCATTCCACAAATATCTACTGAATAGCCACACAGACTTCTTCTCCTTTTTCTTTCCCTCCAGGGTTATCGCTGGGGCTCAGTGCCTGCACTACGAATCCACTGCTCCTGGAGGCTATTATTTTCCTTTTGTTGCCCTTGTTGTTTATTGTTGTTGTGGTTATTATTGTTGTTGTCACTGCTGTCATTGTTGGATAGGACAGAGAGAAATGAAGAGAGATGGGGAAGGAAGAGAGGGGGAGAGAAAGACAGACACCTGCAGACCTGCTTCACTGCTTGTGAAGCAACTGCCCTGCAGGCGGGGAGCTGGGGGCTTGAACCAGGATCCTTAATCTGGTCCTTGTATTTTGTGGCATGTGTGCTTAACCTGCTGCACTACCACCTGACCCCCTTCATTATTATTATTATTATTATTATTTTCTTTATTTTTTTTTTACCAGAGCACTGCTCTGCTCTGGCTTATGGTGGTGCGGGGGACTGAACCTGGGACTTGATGGAGCCTCAGGCATAAGAGTCTGTTTGCATAACCATTATGCTATCTACCCCCGCCCTATTTACTCTTCTAATGCGGGTATAGCTTTAACCTTGAACCACACTTATGACAAGGGACATTCATGCTCACGTTCATCCTAGAGCAAAACCAGAAGCCACCAGCCAACACACAGACCGGCGGGCATGAGGCCGGACAGGGGGACACCTCACCTCTTTCTTCTCCCCCGTCTGCTCAGCAATCAGTTGGTCGAACACAGCTCCAAACTCCTCGTGGATCTTCTGCATCTCGTTGATGTGACTGGCAACCTTGTTCATGGTCTTGATGGCCACTGGCAGGCGAGAGGCCACAGGAGGCGATTAGAGGAGACCATGCTGGGTTGCGGTAAGGGGGGGGAGTGAGTTTCAAGGGAGATTCCCCCCGGGAGGGAGAGAGGGGGCTCACCGTCCAGGTGGTAGTGTTCCTCACTGTCCACGTCTGTCAGGGCAAACAGCTCCCTCAGCAAGAGTGGGTATTTGAGGATCCTCTGGATGGGCTTGATGAGGTACGACTCCAGGGTGGACGAGTGCTGCTGCTTTGGGTTCTGGGCATCCAGGAACGCCTTGAGAGCCGGGTCCGTCTTGGCTGGAAGGGGGATCAGGGGAGGCTGTCAGTATGGCACCACCCAAGGACTCTCCCCACCCTACCCTATCACCTGTGCATGGATGGCTCAGACCATGTGGACAGGAAAATCAGGAGGGATGACTCAGTTGATGGAGTGCAGGACTGGCCTGCCTGAGGTTCCCGGTTCAATCCCCAGGGCTGCACATACCACAGTGGGGCTCTGGGGCTCTTGTGCTCGCTCTCTAGCTCATATGAACTAAATCAAATTAAGGGGACAGGTGGAGGGTATACTCAGTGGGGCACACCTTACCATGTGCAAGGACTCAGGTTCAAGCCCCCAGCCCCCACCTGCAGGGCGGAAGCTTCAGAAACGGTGGAGCAGTGCTGCAGATGTCTCTCCATCTCCCTGTCTCCCACCCTCTCTCAGAAAGAAAGAAAAAAAGAACAGAGGATGGAAGAGATCAATGTCTTTAGATGCCTATCGTAGGGAGATAAGGGTTTGTATCTATGTGTCAACAATTGTACAGTAAATCATTAAACAGATAAAGAGAGGGGCCAGGTGGTAGTGCACCTAATTGGGTGCACATGTTACAATGCACAAGGACCAGGGTTCGAGCCCCCCACCCCAGTCCCCATATGCAGGGAGAAAGCTTTGCGAGTGGTGAAGCAGGGCTGCAGGTGTCTCTCTGTCTCTCTCCCTCTCTATTTCCCCCTACCCTCTTGATTTCTGTCTCTATCCAAATAAAAAAAGATAATTAAAAAAAAATTAAACCAGATAGATAGATATGAAGAAAAGAGAAAGAGAGCAGAAAAAAATGAGGGGGATATAGTGGTATATCTAGTTGAATGCATATGTTACAGTGCACAAGGACCCAGGTTCCAGCCCCTGGTCCCCACCTGCAGGGGGAAAGCTTCGCAAGTGGTGAGGCAGGGCTGCAGGTGTCTCTCTGTCTCTTTCCTTCTCTATCTCCCCCTTCCCTTTCAATTTCCCTCTATCTCTATGCAACAGTAAATAAGATTTTTAAAATTTCTTTTAAAATATTAAAAGAAAAAAAGGGGGTGGAGGAGGCCACCAGGAGTGGCAGCGTCGTACAGGCAACAAACCTCAATAACAACTCTCGTGTCAAATAAATAACTGAATAAATCTTCCCAAAAATAAAGAAAGAAGGGTCAGAAAGACAGCTCTTTGGATAAAGTGCAGCTTAGCCAGGTGTGAGGCCCTGGCTTGAGTCCCAGCACCATAAGAGAGGACCACAGCAGCAGAGGGAGCGCCAGCACTCTCTCTCTCTCTAGCTCTCTCTGAAATCCAAAGAATGAAACAAGTCAGCCTAGGAGTAGTGGAATTAGGCATGTAAGAAGCCCAGGCATCACAAAAACAAAAAAAAACAAGAAGAAAAAAAATCAAGACAAGGGAGTCAGGCGGTAGCGCTGTGGGTTAAGCTCATGTGGTACGAAGTGCAAAGACCGCCGGCTTAAGGATCCCGGTTCGAGCCCCCGGCTCCCCACCTGCAGGGGAGTCGCTTCACAGGCGGTGAAGCAGGTCTGCAGGTGTCTGTCTTTCTCTGCCCTTCTCTGTCTCCCCCTCCTCTCTCCATTTCTCTCTGTCCTATCCAACAACGACGACAACAACAACAACTACTACTACAATAATAAAACAAGAGCAACAAAAGGGAATAAATAAATATATTTTTTTAAAAAATCAACACACACAGCTCCTCTGTTCAAGAGCTAATCTTGGAAGAGAGAGAAAACCAGTAGTGATGACCCTGTACCCTGGCGCCTGTCCACCTCTCGCAGGGGCTGAGGAACCCATCACCACCGCCATCTTTAAGTGCAGAAGTATGGCCCCAGTCCTTTCACCCAACAACTCTGCTTCAGCAGACTGGCGAGAACACTGGACTTAAAAGAGTAAGGCTCCAAGTTCAACCCTAGGCACAGCGTGTACCAGAGTGCTGCTCTAGTTCACGCGTTCTCTTATGTTGATAAATAAATCAGTTCTGGAGAGAGTCATAGGCAGGGGACTTTTTGTTCTCAAAAAGTTCTTTTCATCTTCTTGGTTCAGTTGGCCATTTAAAAAAATGTTTTAAAATATAGGTTTGGAAAGTGGGGGGAAATAGCATAATAGTTATGCAAACAGACTCTCAGGCTTGGCGTTCTGAGGTCTCAGGTTCAATCTCTCAGACCACCATAAGCCAGAGCTGAGCAGTGCTCTGGTAAATAAATTAATTAACTAAAAATGTAAATAAAAACTAAAATTTTTTTTAAAAAATTAATGGAATAGTCTTGGAAAGATGACATCCTTATGTTTCAGGTTCAAATAATAATAAATAATAAACATATACTATGATTATGTATTTATTAACATTATTGTTTCTCCTCTCAATTTCTCTCTGTCCTATCAAAAAATGAAATAAATAACATAAACTGCCCAGAGAACTGTGAGAAGTATATCTTTTCAACTCAAAGAAGAGCTCTCATATTGCACCAAAGTAGAAGACTCTGGGGTGGGTGGCGGGGGAGAATACAGGTCCAAAAAGGATGACAGAGGACCTAGTGGGGGTTGTATTGTTATATGGAAAATGGAGAAATGTTATGTATGTACAAACTATTGTATTTACTGTTGAATGTAAAACATTAATTCCCCAATAAAGAAATTTAAAAAACAATAAAATCATATCATAAAAGGATATCCTCAGTACCCAAGTAAATGTCTTGGAAAAAAAAAAAAAGCTCTCTACAGTTGTTCACAGTCTCACAAAGTTCTGTCCCACTTTAGAAAGAAAACCCAGAGAGACATGACATTATGACTGACACAGCATGTGTGCAGCCATTGTCAAGGTCAGAGAAGAGGCCGGGGAAATCCCCAGGTGCCCTGCGGAATGTTTGTGCTGAGTTAGACAGAACTCTGCAGCAGGGCAGGAAGTATGAAGTCTGCCGTTATCTAGGGCAGGGGCTTTTATCATATAGGTACAGGCAAGGTATCAGAATAGCTCATGGTAGATCTGAAAATAGGTTCTGAATTACACCCAGTGAGCTTTCTCTAGCCGCCAACACAGGCAGTGTAAAGTATGTACATATCCAGGGACTTGACCAGCAGTTGCTCCCAAGGCCCCCCAGGTCCCACCTGCAGGGAACAGCTTCTTCATATGTAGTGAAGCAGTGCTGCAGGTCTCTCTCTCTCTCTCTCTCTCTCTCCCTCCCTCCCTCCCTCCCTCTCAATTTCTCTGGCTCTATCAAATAAATAAAATAAAGGAAAAAGGGGCCAGGCAGTAGTGCAGCGGGTTAAGCACATGGCACGAGGTGCAAGGACCAGTGTGAGGATCCCAGTTCAAGGCCCCAGCTCCCCACCTGCAGGGGGGTTGCTTCAAGGGTGGTGAAGCAGGTCTGCAGATGTCTACCTTTCTCTCCTCCTCTCTGTCTTCCCCTCCTCTCTCCATTTCTCTCTGTCCTATCCAACAACAACAGCAATGACAACAACAACAATAATAACAGCAACAAGGGTAACAGTAAGGGCAACAAAAAAGGGGGGTTAAAAAAAGAAAGGAAAAAATGTTTTAGGGGTGGAGGAAGTTAGCATAATGGTTATGCAAAGAGACTCTCATGCTGGAGACTCCAAAGTCCCAGATTCAATCTTCTGTACCGCCATAAACCAAAGCTGAGCAGTGCTCTGGTAAAATATATATATACACTTTTTTAAAGAGATTTGTTTATTGCCAGGCAGTGGTGTACCTGGTTAAGACCCAGGTTCAAGTCCTTGATGCCCACCTGCAGGGGGAAGCTTCACAAGTGGTGAAGCAGGGCTGCAGGAGTCTCTCTGTCTCTCTCCCTCTCTATTTCTCCCTTCCCTCTCTGTCTCTATACAACAATAAATAAAAGATATTTTTTGCCTCCAGGGTTATTGTTGGGGTTCAGTACCTGCACTATGAATCCACTGCTCTTGGAGGCTAGTTTTTCCCTTTTGTTGCCCTTGTTGTTTATCATTGTTGTGGTTATTATTGTTGTTGTTATTGTTGTTAGATAGGACAGAGAGAAATAAAGAGAGAAGGGGCAGATAGAGAGGGGATAGAAAGATAGACACCTGCAGACCTGCTTCACTGCCTGTGAACTGACGCCGCTGCAGGTGGGGAGCCGGGTGTTCAAACCGGGATCCTTGTATCGGTCTTTGCACTTCATGCCACGTAAACTTAACCTGCTGCACTACCACCCGACCGACCCCCTGAAAGATTTTTTTAAAAAGAGAGAAAGATGAAAGATTAAAAAAAATAAAAAGGCAAAATGACTTTCTGGAAACTCAGAAAGAGCTATTATCTCTCCCTACATACAGAAGGAAAGGAGTTTGTGGGCAGAGAATTCTGCCCTGTTCTGTGCGAAAGACTACTGCAAGTCGAGCGATTGATTGTCTAGCATCATGAAACAGCATGAGTGGTGACAGTGGTGGCTGTCATCTCTCACCTGGGAGCAAAGCCAGGTGAGGGAGGGATGATGGGGAAGGGGGAGGCGGTGGTGCACCTGATTAAGCACACACATTACAGTGCGCAAGGGCCCAGGTTCAAGGCCTTGGTCCCCACCTGCAGGGGGAAAGCTTCACGAGTGGTAAAGCAGAGCTGCAGGTGTCTCTCGGTCTCTCTCTCCCTCTTTATCTCCCCTTCCCCTCTCAATTTCTCTGTCTCTAGCCAATAATAAATAAATAAAAATATGTATTTTAAAAAGATTTTCATTCTACATAAATTGACAAAACCATTCATCTGAGATAAGGATACATTTCATCAGCCAGTGTCCTCACCTGTGACTTGTCAGAACATACAGGAAGGACATGGCTGACTTCTGGCCCAAAGCCCCAGGGAAAAACATAGATTGACAATAGACACACCACCCCCACCCGGCTCTCTGAGGCCTCACCTTTCACAAGGACCTTGGGGACTTTCGTGTGGCTGGCGCAGA
Source organism: Erinaceus europaeus (assembly GCF_950295315.1). Taxonomy (NCBI): domain Eukaryota; kingdom Metazoa; phylum Chordata; class Mammalia; order Eulipotyphla; family Erinaceidae; genus Erinaceus; species Erinaceus europaeus. The sequence goes on from NC_080170.1 coordinate 118,169,888, forward strand.
AGGCACTGTAGAGCTTGAAGCGGTCAGCATAGTACAGAAAGGACCCCCCGAGAGAGAACAGCACTTTCTGCAATGAAGGAGAAAACGCACAATTAGTTCATTTCTCTCCTCACCCAGGACAGCCAGCAGGAAACTCACAGAAGTGTCAGACCCCCAACACTGCTGAAATCTGTCACACCCTGGTGACCTGCTAGAAGGCACTTGGGCCCTGGATTTTGCCTTCTTAGTAATTAACAGTTTGCTGGGTTTATGTCTCCAGATTTACGTTGGCGGGTTAGTGAGCAAACACACATGGCATTTGGGAAGAGACAGGAATCTGAGCTCTCTCCCTAGCTCCTGTCGGCAGGTAAGAAGTGACAGACCAAATAAAGGTCAGAAAATGCAGACACTTCCCAAAAATAGAAAACACAGCTTCCTGGCTTCACCCTCATCAGCACTGCCTCATGTAAGGAGCTCATCCAAGCAAGAAGAACATGCTCATTACAAAGAGAAACGAGTTTGGAAGCCTGGGTGGTGGTGCATCTGGTTGAGTGCACATGTTACCATGCATAAGGACCTGGGTTCAAGCCCCCAGTTCTCACCTGTGGAGAGGGAGGGAAGCTTCACAAACGGTGAAGCAGTGCTGCAGGTCTTGGTCTCGGTCTCTCTCTTCTCTCTCTCTCTCTCTCTCCCTCCCTTTTCCTCTCAATTTCTCTGTCTCTATCCAATAAAGAAAAGAAGCTGGGCAATGGTGCACCTAGTGGAGCACAGGCATTACTGTGCATAAAGACCCGGGTTCAAGCCCCCAGTTCCCACCTGCAGGGAGGAAGCTCTGAAGCTCATGAAGAAGACACCTCATGAAGTATCTCTCTCTCTTGTCTATTTCTCCTTCCTTCTCAATTCATCTCTGTCTCTATCCAAATTGGAAAAAAAAAAAAAAAAGGTCATCAAGAGAGGTAGATTTGTCCTGTAGGCATCAAGACTTAGTGATTACCCTAGTGGCAATAAAAAAATTTAAAAGAAGGAGAAGAAGGAGAAAAATAAGGAGGAGGAGGAGGAAGAAGGAGAAGGAGAAGGAGAAGGAGAAGGAGGAGGAGGAGGAGGAGGAGGAGGAGGAGGGGAAGAAAGAGACAGTCTGGCCATAGGGAGCCTCCCCAGTCTGCACCCTCTTGGGGGAGGAGAGGGTGGGGAGCGGAGTACTGGGGGCTGTCTTCCCTATTAGAAAAGTATCACGTCTGAGGTGGGGCTCTTCTTCTCCTACACATTTTATACAAATGCAAACATGAAGATGAATGCACAAGGGGGCTGAGCAGTGGCACACCCAGTAAAACACACGTAGTACTAAGTACAAGGGCCCACACAAGAATCCAGGTTCGAGCCCCTGGCTTCCCAGCTGCATGGGAGGTGGGGCACTTCACAAGCAGTGAAGCAAGTCTGCGGGTGTCTACCTTTCTCGCTCAACTTCTCTTTGTCCTATCCAATAAAAATAAAAAGGACAAAATGCTGCCAGGAGCAGTAGATTTATAGTGTTGGCACCAAGCCCCAGAGATAACCCTGGAGGAAAAAAAGAAAAAGCGATGGAAGCATAGGAGGTCCTCAAGGATTACCACTTTCAATATCCTATCATTATAACACTGGTAAAGGCAGAAGGATGGAAGGATGGAGGGAAACACGGTAGGAAGAAAGGAAGGGCAGGCATGGGAGAAAACATAACAGTTATACAAAGAGATTCCCATGCATGAAGCTCCAAAGTCCTGAGAGAGAGAGAGAGAGGGGGGGGGGGGGGAGAATGAGGAGGAAGAGCACTGGGGCACTGGGAAGATAGCACAGCCTACTGGAGCACAGACTCCTATGCTGGGGGCTTCAGAGACCACGGGTTCAACACGTGTCACTGCCTTATTCTGGAGTTGGGCAGTACTGTGGTTCTCCTCCACAATAAATAAATATTTTTTAAAAAGAGAAAAAAAAAAAAGAGCACCAGTTAGAGTTGAATTAAATGACATTACTGAGGAAACTGTGGATGGTGGGAAAGTATGGTGGTTGTCTCCTTTCTCTCTCTCTCTCTCTCTCTCTCTCTCTCTCTTCCTCCAGGATGATCACTGGTGTTTGGTGCCCACACAAATCCACTGCTCCTGGAGGCTATTTTTTCCCTTTTTGTTGCCCTTGTTGTTTATCATCGTCATTATTATTATTGTTCTTATTGCTGTCATTGTTGTTGGATAGAACAGAAAGAAATAGAGAGAGGAGGGGAAGACAGGGGGAAGAGAAAGACAGACAACTGCAGATATGCTTCACCATTTATGAATCGACCCCCCTCCCTGCAGGTGGGGAGCCAGGGGCTCAAACTGGGGTCCTTAGGCTCATCCGTGCACACTGCGCTCAGCGCACTTAACCAGCTGCACTACCGCCCAGCCCCTCCTGTCTTTCTCTTTTTCAACATCCAGAAAAATTTTTTTTTTCTTCCAGGGTTATTGCTGGGCTCAGTGCCTGCACCATGAATCCACCGCTCCTGGAGGCCATTTTTTCCCCTTTTGTTGCCCTTGTTGTTGTAGCCTCATTGTGGTTATTATTATTGCCATCGTTGATGTCGTCTGTTGTTGGATAGGACAGAGAGGAATGGAGAGAGGAGGGGAAGACAGAGAGGGAGGAGAGAAAGACAGACACCTGCAGACCTGCTCCACCACCTGTGAAGCGACTCCCCTGCAGGTGGGGAGCCGGGGGCTCAAACTGGGATCCCTACGCCGGTCCCTGCGCTTTGCACCACATGCGCTTAACCCACTGTGCCACCACCCGACCCCCAATCCAGAAAACTTTAAAAAAATTGTCCTAGACACATCACTTAGTAATGTCACACATGTGTAACACCTCTGGTTCATTCCCTGTCACCACATTTTTTTAAAAATGACTTGGCAGGGGTAGATAGCATAGTAGTTACGCAGACTGTTAAGCCTGAGGCTCCAAAGTCCCAGGTTCAGTCCCCTGCACCACCATAAACCAGAGCTGATCAGTGCTCTGGTGTTAAAAAAAGAAGACAAAAAAAGACTTAGGTTATACTGTATTATATTGTTATAAAAACTTAACTGCTCACCATTCTACATTAGCATCAGAATATTTTTTTAATATTTACTTATTTATTTATTTATTCCCTTTTGTTGCCTTTGTTATTTTATTGTTGTAGTTATTAGTGTTGGATAGGACAGAGAGAAATGGAGAGAGGAGGGGAAGACAGAGAGAGGGAGAGAAAGACACCTGAAGACCTGCGTCACCGCCTGTGAAGCAACTCCCCTGCAGGTAGGGAGCCGGGGGCTCGAAGCGGAATCCTTACGCCGGTCCTTGTGCTTTGCACCACGTGCGCTTAACCCGTTGCGCTACAGCCCAACTCCCCCAGGATATTTTTTAACAGCAGACTAGCACTCTGTGCCACACACTTGGAACATCTTCACCAGTCTGTCTATTTCCAGCCAAACGCACAATAAGGATTTTATACCAAGCAGTTATAGCGGACGTCTACAGGACTGGGTATGGGAGCAAACACCGACAATCCAACAAACCAGAAGCCAACTCCATTGCTGGGAGAAGCCCTCGGGCCCAGAAAACTCAAGGTGCACCAGCTAGCTGTCTTACAGGATGGACAGGATGGAAGATGCCACATTCTGCAATAAGCCAGTAAAGTGACGATCAGGGAAACGGGGGGTGGTGGTTAGGGGGCAATCTAAATCATATTTCAAAGGGTGACCACGCTAATGGGACTTGTTAAAAGAATAAAAGCATCAGTCTCTTTCCAGGAAAACAAAGTCACTCTCATACAGAAGTTCTGTGAGCTAATCTCTTTTGGTGACTAACAGCCCCCAGCAATAGGCTGGCAAGGCATATCATGAGCGTTATCTACTTTCCGTTAGAACCGCGTGTTCCAGGGTCTGTCTCTATTCATGCTCCTCAAGCTTCACAGTGGCTCCTTCCCGGATGAACTGACAAGCTGCTGGTCTTTCACAGGGATTTCAGAGTCCTTAATAATGAGGGAGCTAATTCAGGAGTTGTGTATCATTCCAAACAAAAGGGAGGAATCAAACTATATTTCAACTGGACAGCATGATCATCCCAGAGAGGAAAAACATGAACTCACCAAGCAGTCTGAACATAGAAGAGAAAAGAAATGAAAAGAAAAGTAGAGAAAAGAAGGAAAAAAAAGAACCCAAAGCAGTCTATTTAAAGCTAGAGTAGAGAACAGTACCAAGCCTGCACCTTATTCTTAAACAGTATAAAGAAAAAGACAAAAATGAGGGGCCAGGCACTGGTGCACCTTGTTAAGCACTCACATTACAATGCAGACAGCAAGTTTCAGAGCTGCAAGAGTGTCTCCTTCTCTCTGCTTCTTTTATTATTATTATTATTATTTTCCCTCTTGTTGCCCTTGTTGTTTTATTGTTGTAGGTAACTACAATATTATTGTTGTTGTTTATACCGTCACTGTTGGATAGGACAGAGAGAAATGGAGAGAAGACAGGAAGACAGAGGGGGGGGGAGAAAGACAGACACTGCAGACCTGCTTCACCGCCTGTGAAGCGACTCCCCTGCAGGTGGGGAGCCGGGGGCTCGAACTGGGATCCTTAAGCCAGTCCTTATGCTTCATGCCATGTGAGCTTAACCCACTGCTCCACTGCCCGACCTCCACCTTCTCTCTGCTTCTTTTATTATTATTACTATTATTATTATTTTCCCTTTTGTTGCCCTTGTTGTTTTATTGTTGTAGGTAACTACAATATTATTGTTGTTGTTTATGCCATCACTGTTGGATAGGACAGAGAGAAATGGAGAGAAGACGGGAAGACAGAGAGGGGGAGAGAAAGACAGACACTGCAGACCTGCTTCACCGCCTGTGAAGCGACTCCCCTGCAGGTGGGGAGCCGGGGGCTCGAACTGGGATCCTTAAGCCGGTCCTTGTGCTTCGTGCCATGTGAGCTTAACCCACTGCGCCACCGCCCGACCTCCCCCTTCTCTCTGCTTCTATACTTCTGTCTCTCACTCTTTATTAAAAAGAAAGAAGCTTGGGTGATAGCAAGTCTGGTAGAGCAAACAGGTTACCATGTGCAAGGACCCAGGTTCAAGCTCCTGGTTTCCTCTTGCAGGTGGGAGTTTCATGAGTGGTAAGGCAGGGCCGAAAGGCTGTCTCTTTCTCTCCCTCTTTCTCTCCCTCTCCCCTCTCAATTTCTCACTGTCCTCCCAAGTAAAAAAAAAAAAAGAGGCTAGGTTAGCATGCACAAGGAACCAGGTTCAAGCCCCCAGTCTCCACCTGCAGGCAGAAAGCTTCAGCAGTGAGGAAGCAGAGCTGGAAATCTCTCTCTCTCTCTCTCTCTCTCGCTCTCCCTCCTCTTAATTTCTCTTTGTACTAACCAATAAATAAATGAATAAGAAGACCAAGAAGAAACCGCCACTGGGAACAGTGGTGTCACGCAGGCACAAAGCTCTAGTGATAACATTAGTGGCAAAAAAAAGGGACAAAAATGAACAAATAAAACATCTGGAATATTATATGATGAAATATGGCTCGGCTACTTAAGGGAGGAAAGAATGGTTGGTGGATAAAAGCAGCAAAAAGGAAATAATGCAGTAAGATTATGTCAAGTATAACACACTCACATTAAAAAAAAAAAAAAAAAGCACACACTGCATGATTCTATTTATAGAAAACTCTAGAACTGATCTATGCCAGCAGAGCATGGCTGCCGGTGGCTGAGAGGCAGCTCAGAGGCAGGAGAGATGAATCACAAAAGAGCAGGAAAGGAAGCTCTGGGTAGGCTCATTACCCAGGTTGGCAGGATGGGTTCACAAGTACCCACTCTTGTCAATACTTGTCACACTTTACACTTTCAATATATGTACTGGATTGCGTGTCAATTAGAACTCAGGGCACCTGATTTCTTTTTCCTTTTGAAAGCCTATGAGGGTGACATGGGAAGTGACACGGTTATGCATGGATCCAGGAGCTGTGCCAACACAGTAAGGCAGCACAGGAAGTGTGTACCATAGAGACTGGCCAAACAAGGAAGAGGAAAGATGCTGGTAGCAGCCCCATGGGTCCAAAGTCCTCATTAAGGCTGCAAGGACACCGTGGTTTGAAAGACTGTCTTTTTCATGACTAATGAGAAGCATGACCATTAGGTGATGTTTCTGGGAACTGCATTAATTAATCTGTTTACTGGGAGGCTAAGGGTGCCAGGCTCATTTGTCAATCGCAAGGAATAAAAGGCAGGAGCACAAACAGAACAAAAGGTCAAGGGTGGCACATCTTCCAAGAAAAGAGGCAGCAGACACACCAGTCTGATGTAAGGCACTGGTTTTATCTTCGTCAAGTCGAGCAGGCAGTCAGTTACTTCCTCTCTCGGCCTCCATTCAGGAATCAACCCAGACCTGAAAGCCCACACAAGACTCAACACCAAGAAGAAAAAGCCTCTTACACCAAGGCCAACAGAAGACTGGACTTGACCTACAGGTTAACTCAGCACCACCGATTTTTTTTTTTAAATAACATTTCTTTTATTGTTGTTGTGATTATTATCTTTATTTATTGGATAGAGACAGCCAGAAATCAAGAAGAAAGGGGAGACAGAGAGGGAGAGAGATAGAGAGACACCTGCATCACTGCTTCACCACCAGCATAGCTTTCCCTCTGCAGGTAGGGACTGGGAGCTTGAACCTGGATCCCTGTGAATTGTGACACGTGCGCACACCACCCAGCCCCTTTCTACTGATTTTTAAGGACAAAACTTACCTTAAACTGATCAACTTTCTCAAGCTTTTCCAGGTCAGGAACCAGTCTCACACCGTCTTCCAGAGTTTTAAGGAATTCAACCTGAAACTCCACCATCTCGGTTAAGTTTCCGAAGAGTACATCAAGCTGGGAAGCAAAGGGGGGGGCGGGGAAGCGCTTAGTCTAGTCCATAGTTCATTAACGCATCAGACACTTTATTTCCTGTGGTTGCCAAGATTTTCTTTTTTAATATTTATTTTTTGGGTAGTGACTAGGAGTGAAACAGAGATATGTGCAGCCCTGCTTCATCACTCGTGAGGCTTCCCTCTCAAAATCGCAAAGATTTTCTATCAGGGCTGAGTGGTGGCATGCCTTATTGAGTGCACATGCTACAATGCACAAGGACCCAGGTTCGAGCCCCTGGTCCTGCCTGCAGGAGAGCTTTGCAAGTGGTCAAGCAGCCGCACCTATCTCTCCATCTTTCTTCCTCTCTATCGCCCCCTTTCTTCTTGATTTCTGGCTGTCGCTACCCAATAAATAAATCAATGATAATAATAAAAGATTTTCTGTCCAAAGTTGTCTATTCTGATAATGAGCCCACTGACTGAAGGCAGGGGTGGAAGCTCCTGGATATCTGAGAACAAGTCAAACACTTTCTTTTTTTTTAAAATTAATTAATTAATTTATTTATTCCCTTTTGTTGCCCTTGTTGTTTTATTGTTGTTCTTGATGTAGTTGTTGTTAGATAGGACAGAGAACAATGTTGAGAGGAGGGGAAGACAGAGTGGGAGAGAGAAAGACAGACACCTGCAGACCTGCTTCACTGCCTGTGAAGCGACTCCGCTGCAGGTGGGGAGCCGGGGACTGGAACCGGGATCCTGATGCTGGTCCTTGAGCTTTGCACCACCTGTGCTTAACCCGCTGCACTACCGCCCGACTCCCTCCAAACACTTTCTTAAGAACAGGTAATGTGCTGGCCCACATATTGCAATGAAATGGATTCCGAATGAGTCCTCCCTCTTCACTAAGCCAACACCACCCAAGTGAAGATGATTCCCACCATACCTCATCTTGGGTGAGAAATGTTTCTTTCTGCAGAGGCTTTAGGTATCTCTCCATGAGACAGTTTAAGTCCTAGGGGTAGAAAGGATACCTCATTAGCATTTTTAAAAGTCTACCAAGAATCTGAAGGAGAAAGAACAGATTATAACATGAATGCCCCAAACCCAGTCTTCCGGTTGCCACGAAAGGGCCATTGAAGCAACAGGGTCAAACTTTTCCTGTACATATGTTTCAGGTTTTGCCAGGCCAGATGGTGTCTGTCACAACTACTTAGTTGCAGCTGTAGCAGGGGAGCAGGCTCAGAGAACACATAACTGAATGAGCATGGCTGTGTTACAAGAAACCTTTATTTGTAAAGACAGCCAGTGGGCAGAATTGGACCTGGAAGGCCACAGTTTGCTGGTTTCTGCTTCAAATAAGAAAGCAGATCACTGAAAACAGACCATGTTTTTAGCATATAATTTAGTGTAACGTATAGTCGTAGGGGTAATACACAATTATAACAGGCAGTAATAGTATAGCTAATATTGAGGAGACACATGTTATATAATTAGTATAATTAATATTAAGAATATGATATAGCCACAGAAATAACTAAATATCAGAACACAGGGTAGTAAGTCTAAAGATGAAAAAAGAAAGAAAGAAAGAAAGAAAACTGCTGTCGCCTTTCTGCCCAAACTCAAATGAGGAAGACATTATTCCTAAATGTTTTAAAAAGTTAAACTTAGGGTCAGGCAGTGGCACTCAGCTCTGGTTTATGGTGGTACAGGGGAATTGAACCTGAGACTTCAGGAGCCTCAGGCATGAGAGGATTTTGCATAACCATTATGCTATCTACCCCACCCCCAATCTCAAATATCTATATCTCAATGAACTGTATACAAATACTCCTCCAGTCGCAATCTACTGATTATATATCTGTGACTCATTGGAGGAATATCTGTCTCTTTCTCAGTCAGTAACCAAACATACATGTTAATGAGTTGTTTGAAAAATATTCACTATCCTCATTCTCTCTCTCTCTCTCTCTCTTTCTCTCTCTCTCTTTTTGCCTCCAAGGTCATGGCTGAGACTCAGTGCCTGCACTACGAATCCACTGCTCCTGGTGGTCATCTTCTTCTTACTGGCTAGGACAGAGAGAAATTGAGAGAGGAGGAGGAGATAGAGAGGGAGAGAGAAAGATAGACACCTGCAGACCTGCTTCACTACTTGTGAAGCAACATCCCCTGCAGGTAGGGAGCCGGGGCTTGAACTGGGAGCCTTGCGTGGGTCCTTGCACAGGTCCTTGCGCTTCATACTATGTGCGCTTGACCCACTGAAATGCCACCCAGCACACACTATTCTCCATGGATCTATTCTGTCTACTAATGAACTGATGTAAGATGTACTTCCCATCATGTGTCCTTTCAATCCAGTATACATAGCATGCACCTGAGTCGCCCACTGGAAGAACGGCCGTGCTTCCTTAAATATGTCTAGACCACGCTCGATCTGAGAGGCTAAGATGCTTCTGGTGACCGTGAGCTTGGCTTTGTGATAAGCCCAGGAGAGACCCGCTGGTACCTTCACATAGGTGCGTTCCGTCTCCAGAAGCTCGCAGATGACCTTGCGCAGCTTGTCAGCATCTGTCAGTTGCCTCGTGGTGGACAGCTGGGGTGCCACAGGGTCCTGGGGAGACGGGCTGGAGTCTGAGGGGTTCATCTCATGGAGGCTGCGGCAGAAGGCGGCCACCTGTTCCGTGCTCTGCGGACACAGTGCAGAAAGAAGTGAAACCAGCCTTTGCTGGAGAGACAGCTCAGACTTCTGTCCCCGCTGGAAGTGGTAGTGAATGAACCATCGCCTGTGACTTCCATCTCTCCTTCCCTCCGACCACCGGCAACCAGGCGAGAGAGCTCGCTGTAGCCTTAAAACAGCTGCCAGTATGGTCACCAACATTCACCAGAGGCTCATCAAACAACCATTCAAAGCAGCTGCTAATGGGTGTCGAGGGCTCAGGGCACACCATGTGCTAGTCTGTTGAATTTAATTCTGCCCATCACATGGCAAAGAGAGACTTTTCTCAAAAATGGGCCTCTGCTTCCACATGGGGTCAGTCATCTTTGTATAAATGGCCCACAAACTTCTCTGGTATGTGTCTATTCATTTTCCTGATTAAAGTTTAAAATATATCAGTGGGGGGGAAAGCCCTATGAGGAATAGTTACATGGAGTTGGGAGGGAGAATCTTTAACAATGGAATAAAAATCACTGATCTAAGTCTTATAAATACAAAAAAAAAAAAGTCACGGGACATATACTCAACAGAGTGCTTGCAACTCTATAGATAAAAAGGGGCTATAAGGTGTCCTTTGGATGGAACTGGCAGTGATTATGCTCAGGGAAATAAGTAAGGAAGTGAAGAAAAACACACAATGATTTCACTTGTATGTGGAATATAGAGAACTGAAATTCACCAACCTGGAAAAAAACGAACATATGTATGTAGTCAACCATATCTACGATGTTGGCAAAACTCTGGTGGTGGGAATGGTGTGGAATTATGCCCCTATTATCTGATAATCTTGTAAATCACACACACACACACACACACACACACACACACACACACATATTAACGAAGGACTATTCTCATCCCTGTGCAATGTTTGAGACAAAGCAATTCCAGAGTGGGTAAGTAACTCATTAATGATCACAGTTTGAGGGGAGTCGGGCGGTAGCGCAGCGGGTTAAGTGCACGTGGAGCAAAGCCCAAGGACTGGCGTTTGGATCCTGGTTTGAGCCCCGGCTCCCCACCTGTAGGGGGTTTGCTTCGCAGGCGGTGAAGCAGGTCTACAGGTGTCTGTCTTTCCTCCTCTCTGTCTTCCCCTCCTCTCTCCATTTCTCTCTGTCCTATTGTTGATATTGTCCAATGACAATATCAACAATAGCTACAACAATAAAAAAAAGGACAACAAAAAGGAAATAAATATATAAATATAAAAAATAATAATAATCACAGTTTGAAATGGGCAAAGCTGGAGTTTTAGCCAGGTAATGTGGCTTGAAGTCTGTGTGTGTGTATACACACAAATTTGTGTGTTCAGTGAGAAACTAAGAGAGAGAGAGAGAGAGAGAGAGAGAACATAGCATCACTTCATCCACAGAGCTCCATGGAACTCAGGGCCTTACATGTGCACGGCAGGTGCTCCACTGCTGAGACACCTCTGGGTCCCTTGAGGGCTGTGTTCTATAGCTCCACAGGAAGCTTCCCATGAGGACAAGGAGATGCAGAGAAATGCATTTCATTCAAACTACAAGGCAAATTACTTCTCTCAGTCCAAGTGACTTTCTGCGCTGATTTTACAATGTTGGATGGTGGTTTTATGAGCCAAGACTCTTCCTGGCTCATTTCAAAAAAATAGTAAAAAAAAAAAAAAAAATTGGATAGTCAACAACTTGCTTGGCTTTGTATGTTAACTCTCTTTTCAGCCACGAGCTTCCAGATGCTAGCATGATGCCAACGAGACTTCTCTGGACAGACGACCCCAATGTGTCCTGGAGCTCTGCTTCCCCAGAGCCCTGCCCCACTAGGGAAAGAGAGAGGCAGACTGGGAGTATGGATCTGCTGGGATAGCTTCGCCGGCGGGAGAGAGATGACCAGGGACTCATGGCTGAGCTGGGAACGCAGTTCAATCTTTATTGATGAGCAGGAATGCAGTGCAATCTATCTAATCTCCATTCATTAGAAAATCCCCACCTGCAGACCTGCTTCACTGCTCATGAAGAGTCTCCCTTGCAGGTGAGAGCAGGAACTCAAACCTATGTCCTTATGCACAATGATATGTGAACTTAAGCAAGTGCGCCAACATCTGGCCTCCTTTATTTATTTATTTATTTATTTATTTATTTATTTATTTATTTTATTTTATCTATTTTTAAAATAGAGACAGAAGGAAATAGAGAGGGAAGGGAAGACCCAGAAAGGAAGAGAGAGACACCATCAAACCTGCTTCAACACTTGTGAAGCTTCAACCCTGCAAGTGGGGACAAGAGGCTTGAACCTAGGTCCTTGTGCACTGTAATGTATGTGTTCAACCAGGTGTACCACCACCTGGTCCCACTGTTTCCACCCCCCATTCATTTTTCTTTTTTTCTTTTTTTTTAATGTATTCCCTTTTGTTGCCCTTGTTGTTTTATTGTTGTAGTCATTATTGTTGTTATTGATGTTGTCACTGTTGGATAGGACAGAGAGAAATGTAGAGAGGAGGGGAAGACAGAGAGGGGGAGAGAAAGACAGACACCTGCAGACCTGCTTCACCGCCTGTGAAGCAACTTCCCCTGCAGGTGGGGCGCCAGGGGCTTGAATCGGGGATCCTTCTGCCGGTCCTAGTGCTTTGCACCACCTGCACTTAACCCGCTGCGCCTGACTCCCCCCATTCATTTTTCTTTTTTAAAGACTTTACTTTTTTTTTTTTTTTTTTTTTACTAATGAGAGATAGGAGGAAAGAGAAAGAACCAGAAATCACCATGGTTTATGTGCTGCTGGGGACTGAACTCAGGACCTCATGCTTGAGAATCTAATGCTTTATCCACTGCACTGCCTCAAAGACCACTTCACCTGCAGACCTGCTTCACCATTTGTGAAGCGACACCCCTGCAGGTGGGGAGCCAGGTGCTCAAACCAGGATTCTTACGCCAGTCCTTGTGCTTTGCCACCTGCACTTAACCTGCTGCGCTATCGCCCAACTTCCACCACTTGTTTGGCTTTTTTCCTAAATATTTATTTATTAATGAGAAAGACAGGAGGAGAGCCAGAAAGAACCAGACATCACTCTGGTACATGTGCTGCCAGGGATTGAACTCAGGACCTCATGCTTGAGTGTCCAGTGCTTTATCCACTGCGCCACCTCCCGGACCACAACTTGTTTTTGTTTTTTTATTGATTTTATTTATTTGTGAGGTAGAGGAAAGGTGAGAGAACCAGAGTAGTACTCTGGTACCTGCAATGTCCAGGATTGAACCAGGGACCTCGTGCTTAAAGATCCAACACTTCATCCATTGCACCACTTCCTGCACCTTGACACAAACCAATTTTATTCAGTGATGAGCTTGAATAGTGCAAATACGATCCTTAAATACAGAGCTACATATGCATGGCTTTGTCTGGAACAATTAAAAAGAAACAAATAGGGCAAACATAACAGAAATGTTCAAGTAATTCACTGGTCACTGTAATAGACAAGATGGACAGGGAGAGATATCTGGCCCAAAAAGCAGATCTCATGGACAGAAAGTGATAAGAAGGGGGCCAAGCAGTAACACACAGGGTTAAGTGCACATAATATGAAACGCAAGGACCTGCGCAGGGATCCTGGTTCGAGCCCTTGGCTCCACACCTGCAGGAGGGGGTTGCTTCACAAGCGGTGAAGCAGGTCTGCAGGTGTCTATCTTTCTCTCCCCCTCTCTATCTTCCCCATCCCTCTTGATTTCTCTCTATCCTTTCCAAAAAATCGAGAGAAAAAAAATGGCCGCAGGAGCAGTGGATTCATATTTCAGGCAGGCACTGAGTCCCTGTGTTAAACCTGGAGGCAGAAAGGAAGGAAGGAAGGAAGGAAGGAAGGAAGGAAGGAAGGAAGGAAGGAAGGAAGGAAGGAGGGAAGGAAGGAAGGAATGGAGAAAGAAAAAAAGAAAGGGATAAGAATAGTTGACAATAGGGACAGGCAGGCAATGGCGCACCTGTTTAAGCACACACATCACAGTGCTCAAGGACCCAGGTTCAAGCTCCTGGTCCCCGTCTGTACTGGGAAAGCTTCACGAGTGGTGAAGCAGGGCTGCAAGTGTCTGTCTCTTTCCCTCTCTACCACCTCCTTCTCTCTCAATTTCTCTGTCTCGTCTCCATTCAATAAGCAAATATATTTTAAAAATAGCAGACAACCAATAGCCCTGGCTTCCAGTTCATCCCAAACTTTCTTTTTTGCCTGATCTGAAGCTGAGCAAAGGAACTCAACATTGCACACGTATAACTGGCACCTTTACTGGTCTAAAGAAACCTAAGTGGGTTTAAAAGGATGGTACCTTCCTCCACTTCTCCCACACAAGGGTTTGGTTTTAGATAGCTCAGCAACAAAGCACCCTTCTGTGCACACAGGAGGCTGTAAGTTTGATCCCCAGCACCACAAAGGAGCAGCAAAGAGAACCCCATAGAGGGTCAAGCAAAATAGCTCACTTGGTTAGTGCACGGCTTTGCCATGTATGTGACCCACCCAGGTTTGAGCCTGGCCCCCACTGTATTGAAGGAAGCTTTGGTGCTGTGGTCTCTTTATGCCTCTGTCTCTCTCTTAAATAAATAAAAATAAAAAAGAACAACTGGTGGAGAGGGGCTCTGTTTCCCACCACTCCCATCAAAAAAAAAAAAAAAGAAGAAGAAGAATCTGGGCCATGGAGTTAGATCAGTGGTGACGTGCATGCCTGAGACCCTAGGTTTACTCATCACAATGGAACTCATGTTTTTAGGTTTGTTTTACATATATATTACCCTTGCCCTTTCCCCACATTGTTACAAGAGACATATTCTTTCTTTATAATATCTTCAGATATTCTTTTTTTAACTTTTCAAAAAAAATTTATTATCTTTATCTATTGGATAGAAACAGCCAGAAATTGAGAGGGTAGGGAGAGATAGACAGAGAAACACCTGCAGACCTGCTTCACCATTTGCAAAGTTTTCACCCTGCAGTGAGGACTGGGGGCTCAAACCTGGGTCCTTGTGCATTGTAACATGTGCCCTCAACCAGGTACAATAACACCTGAACACCTCTTTAGATAATCTTTAGAATATATTTAATCTGGAGCTTTTTCACATTGTAGCCCAGCTTTTAATTCCCCTGCCTCTCCCTGGGGCCAAACATTCTTACTGGTTTGCCCTGTTTAACCAGAGCACTGCTCAGCTCTGGTTTATGTTGGTGCTGGGGGCTGAACATGGGACTTTGGAGCTTCGGGCTTGAAAGTCTCTTTGCATAACCACTGTGCTATTTTTCTTTCTCTCTTTCTTATACATACTTTGTTTTCTTTTATTTTTTAAATATTTATTTATTCCCTTTTGTTGCCCTTTGTTAGTCAATTATTGCTGTAGTTATTATTATTGTTGTTATTGATGTCCTTATTGTTGGATAAGACAGAGAGAAATGGAGAGAGGAGGGGAAGACAGAGAGGGGGAGAGAAAGATAGACACCTGCAGACCTGCTTCACCGCCTGTGAAGCGACTCCCCTGCAGGTGGGGAGCCGGGGGCTCAAACTGGGATCCTCATACCGGTCCTTGCACTTTGTGCCTCATGCGCTTAACCCACTGTGCTACCGACCGACTCCCTATTTGTTTTACTTTAATGAGAGAGAGAGAGAGAGAGAGAGAGATCAGAGCACTGCTCAGCTCTGGTTTATGGTGGTGCTGGGGATTGAACATGGGACTTCAGAGGTGGAGGCATCATGACAGTCTTTCACATAGTCATTATCCTTTCTCCACCACACAAGGTATTTTGTTGGTTTGTCTGTTTGCTTGTTATGAGAGAACAAAGTGCCACTCAGCCCGTTATGTTCTATTTGCTTCTTTCTTTGTATCATCTTTTCTGTCTTCACCGGGCTTCACCATTCCCAGCTAACTTTTTCAGATAGAAAGAACAGAGGGAGAGAGAGAAGAAAGACACCACAGCACTGAAGCTCCCAGGTGTGGTGGGAATGGGTTTCAACCTCTCAAAAAGGGACACATGCAGGTGAGCTATTTCGCTGGCCCATTTTTCCTGCTTTATGAGGTGCTAGGGCTGGAACCCAGGGCCTCATGCAGACAAGGCATGCATGCCACTGCTGAATCACCTCCCCAGCCTGTGGCCAAATGTCTTTACATCAGAATCTACCAGAACCTTTTCCTATAGCTTAGCCAGTCCCCCCCGCCAATCCTTCCCTTCCCCAGGTCACACAAGTCCCTTGGCTTCCTGATCAGTCACATGCCAAGCTCTGCTCCCAGAAGTGTCCTCTCAGCATGCTTTTGAGAGTCTAGTTCCCAGTAACCAAGACAAGCGTTAGAAATTGCTGAGAAGGGGAAACAGGCCACTCACTGGCTGTTCTAAAAGGAGGTGGGAGGATAGGGGAGGGGGGAGGGGAATGGAAACATCTTCCTGCTTCTGGAAGCACTTTGGACATTTGAAGCTGCCTGTTACAAACCACTCATGGCACAGGAGCAAAGGAGGAAGGAGACACTCCACCGAGGTCAAGGAGATGCTCCCTGTTTCTAATGGGGCCCTCTGCCTGCAGAAGATGAAACGAAAAAAGTACAGAAAAGGAGGTAGGTTCTAAGGACACACACCATCAGAGCAGCTGCCCCAAGCCGTTTAGGCCCTTCCTGTTACGCAACCCCAAAAGGCCATTTTTCTGCCCCTCCTGAGTTCAGAGTTAGTTCTAAAACTGCCCCTTGAGTCTGGCCAGAGTTCACACATCCCATGGCTTGGCTTCAAAAGCAGCCCCGGTGGCGGTGGCCTGAAATCTTGACAGCCTTTATTTCAGCTTTCTGGGAGACAAACACAAATGCAGAGCACTGCTCCCTATCAATGCAGAGATCATCAGATACATGGCCAACACCTTTTGAACGACCTTTGGAGAAGAAGCCATCCCTGGAGGACGTATGTGGGTCCACCAGATAGAAGTTCAAGTTGCCTTAAGTAACTCAGTGAGTCAGCATAGTGCTCTGCTGTTCAAGTCAAGCCAGCAGAAGGTTTAATTTGATTTCTTTTTTTTTTTTGGGGGGGGTCCCATATTCCTAGCCATCCAGCCACACAATTCTCTTATGCACTCTGGAAGTGAACCTGAGCAAAGTAGGTCGGCTGCCATTAAACTATTATCACATCCCCATCCTGAATCAGCACCTCTGCACACACAGAATTCACACCACCTCAGGAAGGAAATTCACTCCATCTCAAGAAGGAGAACAAAGAGGAGGAGAAGAGGAAGAAGAAATTTCTCACATCAGCAGAAATAAAACTCAAAGCCCTCCCAACTTTATGGGAGGCAAAACTAGACTTCCTCCTTCCAGAAATATTTGACAACAAAGGAAGGCTTGAGAGAACCTGAGAGGAGGGGGAGGAAGGCTTTACAGACCTGTGTCACAAGCACTCAGATCACTCAGCCACCAAAAAAGAAAATGAGAGCAATTCAGACAATTTTGCAGGAGACAGAAGGTGACCAATGTAAAAGGTTCTAGGCAAACTCAACTTTGCAATAACTCCTGGTCCCTCCTCCATGCCCCATGCTAAAATATTTCTTATTTTATTACTATTATTATTACTATTACTGTTATTGTTACTATTATTATACCAGAGCACTGCTCAGCTCTGGTTTCTAGTGGTGTCAGGAATTGAACATGGGGCTTTTGAAGCCTCAAGCATGAGAATCTCTTTGTATAACCATTATACTCTCTAGCCCAACCAAAATTAAAAAGATATGTATTGTATTAAAGATATATGTATATATTATTATTAAGCAACAGTTCCAGAAAACAAAGATCCCAGTAGGAGAAAATGGGAAAAGCAGAGTCTGAAAGAGCATTGTCCTCTGCATTAAGACGGGGCGACAATTCAGGTGTGACAAAAGCAAATGAGAATTTAAAACCCCTCACCAGGTGAAGCGACGGGTAGACACTGTCGCCGGGCTGGTCACCGCTTTCCATCCTGGGCTTGCGCTTTATTTTCCACAAGGCAGACATTCTCAGGGACAGAGTCTCACGGTCATTCTGCCACCTGACTATGTCTGCTTGGCGCTTGGAGACAGAAGTTGCTTAAAATACCGCCCTGAGCGCCCGGTGCCTCCGAGCCGGGGTGAGAGCATCCTCGTAGAGAGCCGAGGAGCAGGTGCACCTACACCCGCCGCCCAGTCCCTATTCCGGGGGGACAGGCGCGGCGCAGCCCACGTGCCGTGGGCGCCCTCCAGGAGAGGCTCCCTGGACAAACTGGGGGGGCAGAAGGCACGCTCGCATCTCACCTGACCCAACCACAAAAGTTGCAGGAAAGGGAAAGCCAAATGGGGAGGAAAGGCGAGGGAACAAAGCAGAGAACCTGCCTTTGGGGGGTGGGGGTGTTGGGGGGACGGCAGCTCCAAGGTTGCAGCCCCGGAGCAGCTGATTGGCCCGCGTCCCAGCCAACCAAGGGCGGGGGAGAGGC
This sequence comes from Erinaceus europaeus, assembly GCF_950295315.1. NCBI lineage: Eukaryota > Metazoa > Chordata > Mammalia > Eulipotyphla > Erinaceidae > Erinaceus > Erinaceus europaeus. Next base: position 118,187,860 of record NC_080170.1, read on the forward strand.
CGGCCCAGCGCCCCGCCAACTTTAAAGACACCCCGGGCTAAGTGGGGGTGATGGGGGGGCAGGTGCGAGGGGAGGCTGCAAGAGCAAACTGGGTTTTAATTTAAACAGTTTCTAGGTTGAGGTATGTTCAGGGAAGCAAGCAATTTGGATGAGAAAGAAGGAAAAGACGACGGGGAAGTGTGTGTGTGTGTGTGTGTGTGTTTCTGGAAAGTGACTCTCATAGACCCAGTTTCAGTGTGTGTGTGTGTGTGTGTGTTTCTGGAAAGTGACTCTCATAGACCCAGTTGTGTTTCTGGAAAGTGACTCTCATAGACCCAGTTTCAGTGTGTGTGTGTGTGTGTGTGTGTGTGTGTGTGTATTTCTGGAAAGTGACTCTCATAGACCCAGTTTCAATTCCCTGCACCACTATAAACCAGAGCTGAGCCTAAAAATTAATTAACTAATGGATGGGGGATAGCATAATGGTTATGCAAAGAGACTCTCCAGTCTGAGATATTGAAGTTCCAGGTTCAATCCCACCCCCCCCACCCCAAAACACACCTGCACTGCCATATACCAGAGCTAAGCAGTGCACTGGTAAAAAGAAAAAGAAAAAAAAAAATCATGGGGGCCAGTCTGTAGTGCAGCTGGTTAAGTGCACATGGCGCAAAGCGCAAGGACCGCCAAAAGATACCGGTTTGAGACCCAGCTCCCCACCTGCAGGGAGTTCACTTCACAGGTGGTGAAGCAGGTCTGCAGGTGTCTATCTTTCTCTCCCCCTCTCTGTCTTCCCCTCCTCTCTCCATTTCTCTCTGTCCTATCCAACAACAACAACATCAGTAACAATGATAAGAATAACCACAACACCATAAAAAACAACAAGGGCAACAAAAAGGGAAAAAAATGGCCTCCAGGAGCAGTGGACTTGTGGAGGCAGCAAGCCCCAGCAGTAACCCCGGAGGCAAAAAAAAAAAATCATAATAAATAAATAAATAAATAGATATTCCAGATTAGGAAGGTTCTTGAAATTATTCTCCTGCATTTGCTGACTGGAAGACAGGAGGATCTTAGTGGCTGGCGGGTATGGAGTGCAAATTGCCCGCCCAGAGCGAAAAAGAAACACCTGTTTCCTGAGATGGCAGCTTTCTTTCTAGAAGCCTGGAGAAAGCCAGACTGACCCTGTGAGGCACAAGTCCCGCCCCCTCCCCATTTCCACCCCCACCCCCACCTCACGGCTGTGACATTCCAATGATACCCCCCCAAAAACAAGCTGACAATTATCTACTTACACTGCCCTCCCCCACTAAGGACTGGTGCAACAAAACAACTCTTACAGAAAAAAAAGGAAGAAAAAAAAATCCAATGGCATGTAAAACCCCAACAGGGGTTCTCTTTGTCCTGCCCAGTAGTTCATAAAGCAATTCCCTGGGGAAGAACAAGGGGGCTGGGAACTGTGAAAGCAAATCCACAGCTCTCACCTACCTAGTCAGCCCAATAGAGGATGACTTGCTTCTTTTCACTCCAAATTATTCACTGATTGATTTGTTTGCAAGTTTAAACACCCAGCTGGGTGCATTCAAATGAAGGCAAAGTCATCCTTCAGGATGAAGGAGGTTTTACCAGTTAAAGTTTGATTTGTTCTCAAGAAAAGTTACACACTGAGCTGGCTGGGGAGGTGACTCAAAGCTTAAGAGCATTGGTCTCCTGTGCCTGAGGCTCCTGGGTTTGATCCCTGGTACTGGAATGGTGCTCTGGTTCATGCCCCCCCAACCCCGTCTCTCTCTGTCTCTCTTTTCTCTAGCTCATCTGAAACTCTCTTTCTCATATTTAATACATAAAACAATCTTTTAAAAAGAAAGAAAGGGAGTCAGGTGGTAGCGCAGCGGCTTAAGTGCACATGGCACAGAGTGCAAGGACCAGCGTAAGGATCCCAGTTCAAGCCTCCGGCTCCCCACCTGCAGGGAAGTCGCTTCACAGACAGTGAAGCAGGTCTGTAGGTGTCTGTCTTTATCTCCCCCTCTCTGTCTTCCCCTCCTCTCTCCATTTCTCTTTGTCCTAACAACGACGACATCAATAACAACAATAATAACTACAACAACAATAAAAAAGGGCAACAAAAGGGAAAATAAATATATAGATAAATTTTTTAAAAGAAAAAAATTATTTAAAAAGAAAGAAAAACTAGAGGGCTGGATGGTAGTACACTCAATTAAGCACTCACATTATCATGCACAAGGATTGGGGTTAGAGCCCCCTGCTCCCCACCTGCAGGAGAAGGACACTTCACAAGCCATGAAGCAGGTCTGCAGGTGTCTATTTTTCTCTCTTCCTCTCTATCTTCTTTTTATATTATTATTATTTTTGTATTATCTTTACTTATTGGATAGGGACAGCGAGAAATCGAGAGGGGTGGGGGAGACAGAGAGGGCAAGTCACAGAGAAACACCTGCAGCCCTGCTTCACCACTTGTGAGGCTTTCCACCTGCAGGTGGGAATCGGGGGCTTGAACCTGGGTCCTTTGTGCACTCTAATGTGAGTGCTTAACCAGGTGCGCCACCACCCGGCCCCTCTATCTTCTATCTATCTACCTTCCTTTCTCAGTCTCTCTCTGTCCTATCCAATAAAATTTTAAAAATTAATTAAAAAAAAAAAAGGAAAAAATGGCCACCAGGAGTGGTGAATTTGTAGTGGTGCAGCACTGAGCCCCAGTGATCACCCTGGCGGGGGGGGAGAAAGAAGAAGAAAGGAAAATCACACAGATATGGCAGAAAAATAAACCTTACTCAAGAAACTTCAGATAATACAACTGCTCTTTAATTGATAAAAAGACAAGTTGGACAAGCATTTTTAAAATAAAATATGATGTGGGTTATGAGCATGCGTCTAACGTGACACAGTGCACCACTGATTTATTGATTTCTTCCTTTTATAAGGCCTGCCATTTAGGGCAGGTGAAATAGCTCACTTGGGTGGATTTTTTGGGGTGGTGGTGGGGGATTTAACTGTTTACAGAATAGTCTTGAACACCCAGACTCTGTCTCTCATTGCCCCTTGACTCATGTCTAAGAGACACACCAGCAGCCCAGTGTCCCTTCACCCTGTCCCTCTCCCTCCTTCCCCAGAGTCCTTTGCTTTGATGCAATACGCCACATCCAGTCCAAGGTTCACTATGTTTTCCTTCACTGTCCTTTATTCTTGAGTCCCACCTCTGAGTGAGATCTTTCCTGGTATTGGTCTTTCTCTTTCTGGCTTGCCTCACTGAACATGATGCTTTCAAGTTCTGACCAAGATATTGTAAAGGAAATGACCCCATTGTTTTTAACAGCTGCATAGTACTCCATGGTGTCTATGTACCACAACTTCTTAGCCATTCATCTGTTGTTAGGCATCTGGGTTGCTTCCAAGTTTAGACTGTTATAGACTCGTATTGCTCTGAGCATTAGTGTGCATACGTTTTTTCAGATAGATATTTTTCTTTTTCCCTGGGCAAATTCCTAGGAGCAGAATTGCTAAGTCATAAGGTGGGCACATATTTTTTAAAGATTTTTAAAAAATATTTATTTCCTTTTTGTTGCCCCTGTTTTTGTTGTTGTATTTATTATTGCTGTTGATGTCGTCGTTGTTGGATAGGGCAGAGAGAAACGTTGAGAGGAGGGGAAGACAGAGAGGGGGAGAGAAAGATAGACACCTGCAGATCTGCTTCACTGCCTGTGAAGTGATTCCCCTGCAAGTGGGGAGCCGGGGGCTCGAACCGGGTTCCTTATGCCAGTCCTTGCACTTTGTGCCACCTGCGCTTAACCCGCTGCGCTACCGCCCAACTCCCGGGCACATTTTTTTTTTCAAGTTCTGATGAATCTCCAGACAGTTTTCCATAGGAGCTGAACCCATTTATATCCCCACCAGCAATGGAGAAGAGTCCCTCTCCTCTCACAACCTCTCCAACAGTTGGTGTTTCTGTCTTTTCAATCCTGTGACATCTTCACAGGTATAAAGTGGCAGGTCATTATTGTCTTTGTTTGTTTGTTTGTTGCATTTCCCTGGTCATCAGCAACATGGAACATCCCCCCCCCCCATATGTCAGTTGTCCCCTTAGATCTGTCCTGTGAAAAAGATTCTACTTTGTTATGTGCCTGAGCCAGTTCGAGCCTGGCTCCCACCTGAAGGAAGCTGTGGTGCTTGGCCTCTTTCACTCTCTCTGCCTCTCTGTCTAAGTCAATCAGTCTGACACGGAACAACAAGCCCTAGCAAGCTAGACAGCAGATAGCTCCCACTCACAGTGACTAACACAAGGCCTGGTTTTGCCCTTTTAGAGCTGTGTGACCTTAAGTGAGTTGCTAAACTGGCCTGTTCTAATACCACCCTCCATAAAAAAACTAAAATAAAATAAAAAAGGGATTAACAGCATTTCTCTCTTGAGGTTCTTGGGAGGACAAGTCAATACAGAACACAGCCCAATATAATAAAACACTCAAGAAATACCAGCTCTCGACTGTGAGAAATGATACATGGTAAGACACAGTCCTCCAGGAACCATGCATTCACTGTAACGTACTGGCTTCCACATAGTTAGACTAAATCCATCAGAGACCATTTTAATGAAGTGACTCAGGTTCCAGGACATGAGAGCTCCAAGAGAGATGAGAAACTGAATTAAATTAAATCAAATCAAAAGTGGGAAGTACTTTAAGGACAAAATCACACAGAGAACATTCCTATGGCCATTCTAGCAAAAAACAACAACAAAACTAAAATAAACACCACGAGTCTACAGGCAGCCCACTCTCTGAGATAGTAACACTCGGGCCTCGCCCAAACATTGTCAGTAATTTCTGAAGACATTCTCTTTTCTTCTGCAGGAACAACGGCACTAGCTCTCCACACTTGACCCTGCCTGACACAGTAAACTCAAGGTCTTATTCTGGAAAGAGAGAACCAAGGAAGCAGGAAAGCCCCCCCCCAGGCCAGTGAACACAACTGTAGGGGGCCCTTCCTTCCTCCTCACTCCCAGAAGGTAACAACAGAAGATCTTGTGTGGGCCCTTGAAACACATATATATATAAAACACAAACAGTTCCTCAAAGCCCACAAGGAGTCGGAACCTGGGCTAGTGGCTGTTGCAACAAGGCAAGAGTGATCTGAGTTTGCAGGTATTCCCCAATGAAATGGGTTTTGATCCAGGAAAAACAGTCCATATTCCCAAATCACATCAGAAACTGAGAATTAACATTTTCGGTTTCAACACCAGAATGACTGAATCAACAGCCTTTGGAAACTGCTCTCATGTCATAATGGAAATACCTGTTTCTTGTGAAAGTAATTCATCCTTCTCCCCCACCCACATACTCAGCACTGTCTATCTCTCCTCCAAAAGTAGGTAAAAAGGAAAGACCCCCAAAAACTGAAAAGTTAGGTTTGGTAAGACTTTTGTTTGTGCTATACCTTGGGCTTTAAGTGAGACACGTATTTTATTTATTTATTTATTCCCTTTTGTTGCCCTTGTTATTTATTGTTGGAGTCCTTGTTGGATAGGACAGAAAGAAATGGAGAGAAGAGGGGAAGACAGAGAGGGGGAGAGAAAGACAGACACCTGTAGACCTGCTTCACCACCTGTGAAGCGACTCCCCTGCAGGTGAGGAGCTGGAGGCTCGAACCGGGATCCTTACGCCGGTCCTTGCGCTTTGTGCCACATGCGCTTAACCCGCTGCGCTACCGCCCGACTCCCGAGACACATATTTTCATTCAGCTGCTTTTCAGTTAATGCCAACAACATAAAGGTGTCCAGTCTGTAACTATTAAAATAATTTTCAAATATCATATTTTATACTATGTTCAGCTCAAAAAGACACCAGGAATGATGATGCTATAATGGTGAAAAAGAAACACACATGGGAGAAAAAAAACACTGCAGATCAAAAACTTGCACTCAAGGTGGCTGGGAAGGTGGCTCAGTGGATAAAGCAACTGTTTTGCAAACGTGAGAACCTGGAATTGATCGCAGGTACTATATAGGGCCAGAGTGGTGCTCTGCTTTCTCTGTTTCTGTCTCTCATTAAAATAAAGGAAGACAGCACAGTGGATAAAGCATTGCACTCTGAACCAAGAGGCCCCAAGTTCGATTCCTGGCATGGGCTGTGCCAGAATGATGCTTTGGTTCTTTTACATAAATTAATAAATAGATTTTTATTTATTTTATTTATTTGCCTCCAGGGTTATCGCTGGGGCTTGGTACTGGCACTACAAATCCACTGCTCCTGGCAGGCATTTTTCACTTTTTGTTGGATAGGACAGAAAGAAATTGAGAGGGGAAAGGGAGAAAAAGATAGATAGCTGCAGACTTGCTTCACCACTTGTAAAGTGTCCCCCTTGCAGGTGGGGGGCAGGGGCTTGAACCCAGATCCTTGAAAAAGCAGGTGGGATTGACTCTTTTTCACTTTGCCCACTGGGGTTTTGCATGTCAGCTAACTGCTTTCAGCAGGCTTTTAAATTTTTTTTTGCCTTTAGGGTTACTGTTGGGGCTCAGTGCTGCGCCATGAATCCACTGCTCCAGGAGGCCATTTATCCCATTTGTTGCCCTTGTTGTAATTGTTATTGTTGTCATAGCTATTGTTGTTGGATAGGACAGAGAGGAATGGAGAGAGGAGGGGAAGACAGAGAGGGGGAGAGAAAGATAGACACCTGCAGACTTGCTTCACCATTTTTGAAGCGACGCCCTTGTAGGTGGGGAGCCGGGGGCTCAAACTGGGATCCTTATAATGGCCCTTGCGCTTTGTGCCATTTGCGCTTAACCCGCTGTGCTACCGCCCAGCTCCCACAGATTTTTTTTTTTGCCTCCAGGGTTATCACTGGGGCTCAGTGCCAGCACTAGGAATCCACCGCTCCTGGAGGCTATTTTTTCCCTTTTGTTGCCCTTATTGTTGATCATTGTTGTTATTATTATTGTTGTTAGGTAGGACAGAGAGAAATGGAGAGAGGAGAGGAAGACAGAGGGGGAGAGAAAGACAAACACCTGCAGACCTGCTTCACTGCCTGTGAAGTGACCCCACTGTAGGTGGGGAGCCAGGGGCTCGAACTGGAATCCTTACACTGGCCATTACGTTTCACACCATGTGCGCTTAACCCACTGTGCTACTACTGCCTGTCCCCCTTCTTCTTCCGATCAGTCCAAATAGAGGCAGGTTGTGAGGGAGAAAGAAGTGTGTGTGTGTGTGTGTGGGGGGGTGAACACCATACCACTTCTCCACAGTTCAGGGAGACTTCCCTGGTGCTAAGTATAGTGCTCATATGTAGTGCTCGGGGGTTCAAAACCCAGTACCAAAGTTACAACTTCAAGTTCAGTCATTTGTGGGAGATGGGAGATAGTTCACCTGGTGGAATGCAGTTTACCATGTGCTAGGATCCGGCTTTGAGCCCCCAGCCACCACTGGCGTGCCCATGCAAAAAGGACGGTTCACAAGCAGTAGGACAGTGCTATGAATATCCTTCCCCTCTCTCTCTCCCTCTTTCTCTCTCTCTCTCTCCCCCTCCCCAGCCCCCTTCCTCTGGGGGAGGGGGGTTTCCAATGGAAGTGGTAAGATTTGCTCAGATGAAGTGAGTGGCAAATGTCAATGAAAAGGCAAGAGAGAGAGAGAGAAACATAAGGATGTCAGTAACAATCTGAAAAACACAATGGCTTTTACAGGGGGAAGGCACTGGATACAGGGACACAGCCTGAAAGTGATGGAATTAAAAGCAGGACACACTGTCAAAAATAAATCCACAATCTCATAGCAGAGATTCAGAAAAGGAACTTCCATGGCCTGAGAGCATCCTCAGCAGCTAGGGCACCGGCCTTGCATAAGTGAGCTTCCAAATTTGATCCCTAGCACCATGTATGCCAGAATGACCATCTCTGGTTTTCTCTCTCTCCATTAATAAAGAAATATTTTTAAAATTGTACTTGTTAGGGGCCAGACAGTGGTGCACCTGGTTAAGCGCATACACTCCAGTGTGCAGGGACCTGGGTTCAAGGCTCTGGTTCCCGCCTGCAGAGGGAAAGCTTCATGAATGGTGAAACAGGTTTGCAGGTGTCTCTCTGTCTCCTTCTCTATCTCCTCCTCCCCTCTTGATTTCTGACTGTCTCTATCCAATAAATAAAATATAATATATTTTTTAAATAAATACATGAATAAAATAGCAAAAAAAATTTTTTTAAGAATGTAATTATCCATTAGTAAGAGAGATGAGGAGAGAGAACATCACTCTGGTGAATGAAATGTCAGGAATTGTACTCAGGACCTCATGTTTGAGAGCCCAAGACTTTATCCACTGTGCTACTGTCCAGGTCACAATACATAAAACAGAAAGGAGGGAGGGAGGGAAGGAAAGAAGGAAGGAGAAAGAAGTCTCTCACAGGGCTCAATTAACTGAGAACATTTTAAAACCCTATTTATATATTTTAGATAGAGACAAAGAGAAATTAAGAGGGAAGAGAGAGGGGGAGGGGATAAGGGAGGGGAAGAGAGAGACAGAGGGGAGAAAGAGAGAGAGGGGGAGTGGAGAAAGAGAGAGAGGGAGGGAGAGACCTGCAGCACTGTGTCACTGTGCCTGTGAAGCTTCTCCCTCTAGGTAGCCATCGGGGCTTGAACCTGGATTGTGTGCACAGTAATGTGTGTAGTCTTCCAGACACACCACCACCCGGCCCCTGACAGAGAACATTCTATCTGAGCTGCTAATAAGACTGCTTCTCTCACCTTAGTCTAATAAAGAGCAGCCGGCCTTTAATAAGAACAGGACCCAGGAATTGGGCTGACACTTGGACCGTGAGCTGCTCTGACACTTATGTGAACCAGGTTCGAGCCCAGTCCCCACAGCATTGAAGGAAGCTTTGCTGATGTGGATTCTTTCTATTTCTCTCTCTTTCTTTCTCTCTCTCTCTCTCTCTCTCTGCCTTTCTGTCTCTCTCTAAAGGAAGAGAAGGAGGGGGAGGGAGAAAAAAGAGGAGGGGACAGAGAAAAAAAGGAGGATGAAAAGAGGAGGAAGGGAAGTGGAAGAAGAAGATGAAGGGAGAAAGGGGAGGAGGAGAAGAGGAAGAAAGAGGAGGAAAAGGAGGAGGAGGAAGAAGAAGAAAAAGGAGAGTAGCAGCAGAAGTGGAGGAGGGAGGGGAAGAGGAAGAGGGAGAGGAGGAAGAGGAGGAGGAAGAAAGAGGAGTACAGGACACAAGTCTGGAAGGGTGAGACACCATGAGTGACCCAGCAACACCTCCCTTCTGGAAAGAGCAATGGAAATGGAGGAATGAACAAGGGTGGCCTTAGACTGCAGCCCCTCGCAAGTACTTTCTGCCCTCTCTTCTCACCTCCAGCTTTGCTTGGCAGGTCTGTCGCTGGGATTTCATACCCTGCTTAGCAACATCTCAGAAGGAGAAGCACCTAGGCCCATGGAGAGGCCCCGTAGCACACACAGCTACAAAGGTGACGTGTCTGCGGCACCCCGGACCAAGACCAGGGATGTGAAAATGAAAAGCTCTCACCTTGCTGCTGTGATCAGTCTCATCGGAGGACTCCAGCTCCGGCCCCTCTGTCTCTTCAGCTGCGGTCTCGGCGCTGCTGCTCGGTTCACTGCAGAGGCTGTGGCCTGTGAGAGAACATGGGGGTGGGGGGAGTCAGCGGGTGCAGCCACAGCTGGATGTGGGATCAGGATCCAGATGTGCACACAGAACTCAATAATTCGGAGCTACTATTCCTACTGCCATGGTACAGTGTGTGTGTGTGTGTGTGTGTGTGTGTGTGTGTGGTGTATGTGTGTCTCCAGGGTTATCACTGGGGCTTGGTGCCTACGTTACAAATTCACTGCTCCTGGTGGCCATTTTTTCCCTTTTGTTGTCCTTGTTGTGATTGCTGTTATTGTTGGATAGGACAGAAAGAAATCGAGAGAGGAGGGGAAGACGGGGAGAGAAAGATAAACACCTGCAGACCTGCTTCACTGCTTGTGAAGCAACCCCCCTGCAGGTGGGAAGCTGGGGGACTCGAACCGGGATCCTTACACCAGTCTGTGCACTTCGTGCCATGTGCACTTAGCCCACTGCGCTATAGCCTGTCCCCCCAAGTCTATTTTGTTTTTCAGTTTATTTATTTTCCCTTTTGCTGCCCTTGCTGTTTTATTTTTGTAGTTATTGTTGTTGTTGTTGATGTTGTTGTTGTTGGATAGGATAGAGAGAAATGGAGAGAGGAGGGGAAGACAGAGAGTGGGAGAAAAAGACAGGCACCTGCAGACCTGCTTCACCGCCTGTGAAGCGACTCCCCTGCAGGTGGGGAGCCGGGGGCTCGAACTGGGATCCTTACGCCGGTCCTTGCACTTTGCACCATGTGCACTTAACCCACTGCGCTACCTCCCAACTCCCCAGTCTATTTTTTTATATTTATTTCCTTTTTGTTGCCCTTGTTTTTATTGTTGTAGTTATTACTGTTGTTGTTATTGATGTCATCGTTGTTGGATAGGACAGAGAGAAATGGAGAGAGGAAGGGAAGACAGAGAGGGGGAGAGAAAGATAGACCTGCTGTCCTGCTTCACCACCTGTCAAGGGACTTCCCATGAAGGTGGGGAGCCAGGGTTCAAACCAGGATCTTCACAAAGGCCCTTGCAATTTGCGCCACGAACATTTAACCCGCTGTGCTACCACCGGGCTCCCCAGTCTATTTTTTCTTAATAAATCTTTTTTTAGAGTTATTTATTCATTTGCTAGGGCAGAGAGAAGTGTAGAAGGAAGGGGGAGACAGAGATGGAGAGAGAGAGACACACACCACCACCCGGCCCCTGACAGAGAACATTCTATCTGAGCTGCTAATAAGACCTCACAACTAGTGAAGCTTCCTCCCCCCTGCAGGTGGCATCGGTGGGCTTGAACCTGGGTCTTGCACATGATAAAGCAGTACCACATGAAAGCAACATGGACAGCTCCATGGATGCCAGGGAGATGCTGTGTGCCTCTCCTGTCTCTCTCCCTTTCTATCGCTAGGAAAAGAGAAAGAGAGAGAGGAGAAAAGAAAGGGAAAGAGAGCAAAGGCCCAGTATTGCAGCAGAGAGGAAAGGACACTTCGGGCGGGTGAGCTGAGCTGGTGCATGTTTGGGGAATATATGAAAATGTAGCCTTGAGACAACATTTCCTCAGTTTTTAAAAAGCAGGCAAGTGAACAGAATTTTAAGACAGGAGACTAATACTCACTGAGACTAAACATTGTGCAGAAATAAAAGCTGAAGAAAAAACAGAAAGCCAGCAGACCTATCCCAGAGACATTAACTTACTTTAGCGCACACGCTCACACGCACACAAACACACGCGCGCACATGCACACACACACACACACACACACACACACAAACACACACAAACTCTTCAAATGCTGAATCAATATGAAATGGTATTTCCAGTTAAAACGCTACTCAGGAAGACTAAAATAAAGACACTTAGGGGAAAGAGATACAGATAGAACCGCATATGAATAATCTGGGGGGTCTGTGTATACACACATACACACACACACACACACACACACACACAATCTGAACTACAAATGATCAAGAAATACACACAACACACACACAAATGAATATATATATTCAGGTCAGTATTATATATGTATGTGTGTATATACACACACATACATATACACATACAATACATATATATACACACACAAATGAATATATATATATATATTCAGATCAGTCTTAGCATATAAAACAACACCCTATTCACACACCCCAAAAAAGGCATTTGGGGGTTTGAAAAACACACGGGGGGGGGGGTCTATTTAAAGTAGTTCATGGTTAAAAAAAAAGTAGTTCATGGGTTTTTTATGCTTCAAAGGGGAAGTAGAAAGATTTAACTTCAGTCTCCAATATGTTAGAAATCTTGTTGGAATTCTAGGACAACCACTAAAGGAACAGAACGGGATTATATAAATCTGAAAGAAGCAGTCCATTTGTATATGGAAAGCGGAAGTTGGATATCCAATCTAAAAGAGCATAGGGACAAGGACAACAAAGGAAGAGGACAGAAATACAGGAATACTCGGGAATAAAGGCAAAGTGGAGTTAACTGCTTCAGCTTCCTGTGGAGAAAACAAAAGGAGGACTCAGAGCAAAGCCCCACCCTATGTGCTATGTAAGTAAGCTGTAGGCCTCAATATGAGGACTCAGAGGAAGGGTGAAAGCGTGGAGAGATAGATCAAGCAGGCATAACGCTCTACAAATGTCAGACAAAGTGATTTAGTCAGAACACAGAAGATGTCCACATGGAGCATTAGGAAGCTTGATTCACAGATGCATGTCAAACTTATTGGCAAACATTTTGCAAATATATATAGGTTTTTCTCAAGGGTTAGCAAGTTATGCTCCCAGGCCACATACAGAGAGCTCTAATATAATTCCCAAATAACACCAAGAGAATCTGTAAGTATACCAAGTCACACTAGCAGCATTTGCTCTTAGAACTAAGTGTGTTGGGTCAGGGAAAAGAGCTCAGTTTAGTGGAACTGAGGATTTGCATGACGATGGCCTCAGAGGTCCCAAGATCCAACCCCAGGAAACACAGTAAAAAACAAGAGCCGAGGAGTGATCTGGTCTCCTCTCCTCTGTGTGTGAGTCACTCTGGCATAAATTAAATAAATTTCAAGATAAATTGACTTAAAAACAACAAAAGTGTTATGAAAGAGCAAAAGGAGCCCCGGAAGGCAGCATAATGGTTCTGCAAGAGACTGTCACATCTGAGGTCCTGAGGTCCCAGGTTCAATCTCCAGCACCGCCATCAGCCAGAGCTGAACAGTGCTCTGGTCTCTCTCTGTGTATCTTTCTGCCCTCCTCACCTCATGTACATATAATAAAATAAATAACACATAAAAAAATAATAAAGAGTGGGGTCCGGGTGTTGGCGCACCTGGTTGAGCGCACGTTACAGTGCGTAAGGACACAGGTTCGAGCCCCGGGTCCCCACCTGCAGGGAGAAAGCTCCACGAGCGGTGAGGCAGGGCTGCAGGTCTCTCTGTCTCTTTCCCTCTCTATCACCCCCTTTCCTCTCAATTTCTGGCTGTATCTATCCAATAAATAAATAAAGATAATTTAAAAAATCTAAAAAAAATAAATAAAGAGCAAAAGACCTTGACCCAGAAGACTTTCAAGCATGAGGTCCTGAATTTGACTACTGTCATCATATATGCCAGAGTGATGCTCTCATTGTCTCCTTCTCCTCCTCTACATCTATCTCCTCTTCTTTCATAAATAAATAAATAAATTTATTTTTAGAAAGAGCAGTAAGTCAATAACAGCAAAGACCCTCTCTTTCTTTTCTTTCTTACATTCCTTTTCTACCAGAGCACTGCTCAGCTTATGGTGCTGCAGGGGATTGAACGTGGGACCTTGCAGCCTCATGCATGGAAGTCTTTTGAAGAACCATTATGGTTCCTATTCAAGCCCCTGGTCCTCACCTGCAGAGGGGAGAGCTTCATGAGTGGTGAAGCAGTACTGAAGGTCTCTCTCTCTCTCTCTCTCTCTCTCTCTCTCAATTTCTCTGTCACTATGAATAAATAAATTAACTTAAAAGAAAGAAAAGAAGGTCGTGCTACTTTTCCTACAAGATATCAAAGTGCATTACAGAGTTGCAGTAATATATAGCAGTGCAGAATTAACAAGGACACAGGCTAGCAGAACAGAGTCCAAAAACAGCCTGGCCGTGTATGGAAGTGTGATACCCAGCAGATGTGCCTTTTTGGATCCAGAAAACGGAGTAAGCATCCAATAAATGTAAGTGGGTCGGTAGAACCCATAGGGAAAAATACAGAGTTGGGCCCTAACTCCCACAGCTCAGGAAAATCGGTGTCAGACAGGTGGAAACCAGAATTTAAATGGTTCGAGTTAAACAAATTAATCTTTTCAGAAGAAAGGATGGGACAGAATATTTGTTACCTTGGAAGAAAGGATTCCCAAAACAAGATATAAACGAAGCACAGTGGCCAGGTGGTGACACACCTGGTTGAGTGCACATGTTAAATGAACAAGGACCTGGGTTTGAGTCCCCGTCCCCACCTGCAGGGGGGGAAGCTTTGTGAATGGTAAAGCATAACCACAGGTATCTCTCTTTCTCTCCCCACCCCCCTCTTTTTAATGTATCATGACTTTTTTTTTTAAGATTCTTTATTTATTCCTGAGAAAGATGGGTGGAGAGAGAAAGAACCAGGCATCACTCTGGCACATGTGCAGCCAGGGATTGAGCTCAGGACCTCATGCTTGAGAGTCCAATGCTTTATCCACTGCACCACCTCCCGGACCACTGTCTCTCCCTCTCTATCTCCACCTTCCCTCTCAATTTCTGGCTGTCTCTATCCAATAAATAAATAAGGCAAACAAAGCACAAACCATGGAAGAGAAAAAGTTAGACTCAGGCCAGAAAGATAATTTAGCAAGCAGGATGTCTGCGTTGCCATGTGCACAACCAGTTTGAAGCCCCTGCACCATATGGAAGGTTCTACAGCTATGAAGGGAGCTCAGTGTTGTGGTCTCTCAGTCTCCGTGACTCTCTCTCAATGTACAGGTGAGTGAAAAATTGTCCCTCGAATGGTGAGATGGCCCATTGTACAATGTGCCAATTCCACCAAAACAACAAAACTGGACTTTACTAAAATCATTAACTTTTCTTCGCCAAAGCACACCCTCTATTGGTGGTGCCTTTTCTGGCTCAAAAACCACCAGGACATTTTTTCCATTTTATGGGATAGGACAGAGAAAAATTGAGAGAAGGGAAAATAGAGAGGGAAAGAGACAGAGAGACACCTGCGGACCTACTTCACTGCTTGTGAAGCATTCCCCCTGCAGGTGGGGAGCTGGGGACTTGAACCCTGGTCCTTGCCCAGGTCCATGCAGTCAGTACTATGTGTGCTTAACCAGGTATGCCACCCCAGGCTCCTGACAAAGGTTTAATTTGTAAAGAGATAATAACAAAACAAGCATAACAATGTAACAGAAGTTATGCAAATGTGATGTCTCCCTCTTTCTTTCAAAATACTTATTTAGTGGATAGAGACAGAAACTTGAGCTAGAAGTAGGAAAGAGACACCTGCAACACTGCTTTGCCAGTGATGCTTCCCCACTGCAGGTGGGGACCGAGGGCCTGAACCTGAGTCCTTTGCATGTGATAATATGTGCTCAGCCAGGTACATCACCACCTGATCTCTTCTTTCAAAATATTTACTGTATTTTCATTTCCTTGGGGTTGGGTGTGTAGCTAAGTAGTAGAGCAAATACCTAGCATGTATGAGGCCCTGATTTTGAGCCCCCCATTCCTCCCCCCCAAAAAAATCCACAAACTTATAGTATGTAATATTTTCAGAACCAGGCAATTCACCGAAAGTGAAAGCAGAGAAAATGGGGCAGCAAAAGGACAAAGCTAGCCATCATGACCCCGGGGTACAAACTAATAGACATGACTTGAGCTTGGTAAACTGGGCCGACCATAACTTCAGCAGCTAGAATGTGACATGTGATATTGAAAACCAAAAGGACAACCACTGGAGACTCAAAATCCCTGAGCCAGTTCCTTACCCTCTGGAAATACTGAAATGAGTACTTAAGAGGGATGGCAGGTTTTGTTCTTAGAGGAAGTTCCAGGAGCCAAAGACCAGGATGGAGAAAAATGATCAAAAGGCTCTGAATTGCCCCTTTCCTGGTCCCCTCCACTGTAGCTCCTGGCTTCCCAGCTCACTGCATTTCTACTTGTATAAAGCTGCCTCTCTTCAGAGGACCAAGGAAATCAGTGTGAGCAAGAACAATTCTACAGTTGCAGATCTGAATGGCAACAATGTTTTCCTCCTTCACACAAAAGTGTATGTAACAGTGTTTGGCTTTCTGTGATATAGGGAAGCCTGCCCACCCACCTCTGGTTTCAGTCTGCCCACGTGTGGGTTCACATGGAATTTTTTTTTTTTTTTTTTTTTTTTTTTGCGAAATAGGAGAGTTTCATCACTGTAGAAAGTCAGAGACACAGACTGAAGATGCTGTTTGAGAAAACTCAGACAGAGGGGATGAGTCGTGGCGCACCTGGATGAGCGCACGTTACAATGTGCAAGCACCTGGGTTCAAGCCCCTGCTCCCATCTACAGCTGGAAATCATTTCCAGTGGTGAAGCAGTGTTGCAGGTGTCTCTCTGTCTCTCTATCACCTCCTTCCCTCTTGAGTTCTGGATGTCTCTATCCAATAATAAATAAATAAAGATAATAAAATAAAAATTAAAAAAGAGAGAAAGAGAGGGGGAGAGGGGGAAAAAAAACTGGGGGAAAAGACCAGGATATTAGGGACAGACGTTTCAACTATTTCAACTATTTATCTTGTACTTTACAGTTTGATCTCACCCTATCCTCCCAAGCCCACCTCCCACTCCCAGTTCAAGAAGCTGAAGCAGCAACATTGCTGGTCTTTTGACAACACTAAACACAGTTTTGCAACTTCTTACTCCCACTTCCTCTTCCCTATCTGAACATTTCCTCTCAGAACAGGCACTGAAGGGATTCTGTTCTTTGTCTGGGAGGGAGTTGCCCCCATGTACTTACTCAGCAGGACTCTGGCCAACAGAAGGTTCCAGAAAGCAAGAAAGCCCGCCGCTAGGCAGATTAAGAGTGTGAAGAAAGGAACTATCTCCACCACTGCATCTCTACGGCCTAAAGTAAATGTCACTGACTCCTTGTGGCAGGTGGAGAGCAAGGTCACATCTAAAGAACTTGGAGGTCTGGGAAGACAGCTTAACAACAGAGCATGGGACTCGCATGCCTGAGGCCTCAGAGACTGCAGGTTCTAGCCCTGGCACTGGCACCACCATAAACCAGAGCTGAGTAGTGAGGGGTCTGCTCCTTCCTCTCCCATAATACATATAAAATAACACACAGGAGTCAAGTGATAACACACCTGGTAGAGTCCACATATTACCATGTGCAAGGACCCGGATTCAAGTTCCTGATTCCCATCTGCAAAGAGTGTTATGGGGGGAGAGGGTAAGCCGCATGAGAGGTGGAGCAGTGCTACAGTCTCTCTCCCCCCCACCGTGTGTGTGTGTGTGTGTGTGTGTGTGTGTGTGTGTGTGCGCGCGCGCACGCGCACATGCACGCCAAATGACAGCTAGGAATAAGCCCAAAGCCCAGCCCCAGCAATCACCCAGGTAGCAAAATAAATATTAATAAAAGGAAGAGTGTGTGTGTGTGTGGGGGGGAGCAGGACCCCCTCCTGGGAAGAAAACAGAACAAGGCTAAGGTCCCAGCAGGATGAGAACCTACTACGTTCCTCAAATATCACTAGATATCACACCCGTGAGTGATGTCAGGGAAATAGCTCAGTTGGACTTGCATGCCCACGGCCCCCTCCTTCACCCTAGAGCTGAACATACTGGTGTGGTGCTCTAGCCTGTCTGTCTGTTTGTCTGTCTATCCGTCTGTCTGTCTCTTTAAGAAAAGACAATCTACTTAGCTGTGGGAGTCTTTATTATTTATTTATTGGATAGAGATAGAAATTAAAAGAGAAGTGGTCCGGGAGGTGGCGCAGTGATAAAGCTTTGGACTCTCAAGCATGAGGTCCTGAGTTCGATCCCCGGCAGCACATGTGCCAGAGTGATGTCTGGTTCTTTCTCTCTCCTCCTATCATTATCATTAATAAATAAATAAAAATGTATAAATTAAAAAAAAAAGAAATTGAAAGAGAAGTAGATAGATGGATGGATGGATGGATGATAGGGACCTATAGTACTACTTCACAGCTCCTCACATTTCCCTCCTATAGGTGAAGACCAGTGGCTTGAACCTATGTCCTTGTACACTGTGACATGTGCACTCAACCAGGTGCACTACTGCCTGGCCCCCTGTCTTTCTCAAATATGAAACTTGCTCTGTTTCCTGTGAACTCAAGACCATGAGACTCAGAGCAATGGAACCTCAGGCCAGCTGTTGAGCAGGCATGATCGCTGCTTTGCTTCCTGTAGTGACCGTGGCATCCTCATGACGTTCTTGTGACCCAGGACACCTAGGCCGCTAGCAAATCCTGCCCTGCACCAGCAGCGGGCAGCCAGTGACACCTGTGTGCAAGCTCCTTTGATTTGTTTGGATTCGATCTGCTGCTTTCATATACATCCGGGGCTTAAAGGAGAGAGAAAACTCTCCCCCGGCCCGTTGAGACATATCACTGCTGTGTGCTCACGCCTTGTGCTACGTAAGCATGTTCTCCGAGTCAGTGTTTCCGAGGGGAGAACACAACGGCATGCTGTGTTTGAAGACCCTTAGTAATACATGAAGATAAAGAAAAAAAGAAAGAAAGAAAAGGATGAGAGGAGCGAGGTAGAGAGAGAGAGGTCAGAAACTGTCTAAGGCCAATACAGGCACTTGCTGGAACTCACTGGAGCGCGAGGCCATGATTGTGTTTGGTTTGCAGCCAGTTTACTGCCAGGTGCGCACAAGGATTCTCCAGAAGGTCACCCAGCAGAGTATACTCTTTCTAAAATAATAATAATTATTATCTGAATTTATTGGATAGAGACAGCCAGAAATCAAGAGGGAAGGGAGTGAGAGGGATGGAGAGAGACAGAGACACCTGCAGCTCTGTTTCACCACTCGTGAAGTTTTCCCCCTGCAGGTAGGGATGGGGGGGGCTTGAACCCAGGTACATATTTTATTATTTATTGGATAGAGACAGAGTAAAATTGAGAGAAGGGAACAGGAAGGAGAGAGAGAGAGGAAGAAAGAAACCTGCAACACTGCTTTGCAGGGAAGCTTCCTCCCTGCAGAGAAGCTTCCTCCCTGCAGGTGGGGACTGGGGATTTGAACCCAGGTCTCTATGCATGGTGACATGTGTGCTCTACCAGGTGTGCCACCACTTACTTGGCCCAGACTATACATTTTACTAGGCATGTCAACTGATTGGGAAAGTCAAAAAATAAAAGGCATAATAGATCTTAGAAACTATTTAAGAAAAAAAAAGGGGGTTAGGGAAGGCTCTCAATTTCTGCAACATTGGATTTCAGACAGAATCTGTCAGGCGCCACCCATCTACTCCAACTAAAAATCAAGTCTGGATGTTGGGTGCCCAACACAGGCTCTGTGACAAGAAGCACTGATGGTCCAGATGGGTGACATAAAGCACAAGCCATGAATTCTGAGGATAAATAGATACCCAAGTGCTCTGGGGTCAGGGAGATTTCAGAGCCACTGCAGAAGGGAACTCGTATTAGTTGGGTGGCAGAGAAATCTCTGCTCTTCCTTCTATCTGGGCGGCCCCTCCCTGCTGCCCGCCAGTAGCTGTCCAGGCTCTGGGGGGATGGGGCCCAGGGTGCCTGGCTGTCTCCTGCTAATCTTGGGAGCCCTTCCGGTGACAGCAAAGGCAGCTTCATCTCCTTCCTGCAGGAGGGAGGACTTCCTGTCCTCCCCACAGGCTACTGTCTCCCACTTAAGAGTCAGGGTCAGGCAATACACATCAAGGGGGCTGGCTGGTCTGTATTATCTCTAACACAGGCGAGGCAGAATGACCCACAGAGCTGTGAGGATTTCCCTGCCTCAAATAGGATGATTGCTTGCTTGCTTGCTTCCTTTATTCCTTCTTTCCTTCCTTTCTTTCTCTCACCAATCCTCTAGTTCAGATGGAATTGTCTTTCTTTTTCTTAAAAAAAAAAATATATTTATTTATTTATTGGATAGAGACAAGAGAAAAATTGAGAGAGAGGAGATAGAGAGGGAGAGAGATTTCTCCTTTTTTCCTTCCTTCTCTCCCTTTCCCTTTCTTTCTCCTTTGTTTCTTTCCTTCCTCCTTCCTTATGCACTATCAGGGTACAAGCCCAGTACTGTGTGTGTGTGTGTATGAAACTACTAAGACATCTCCCAGTACCATTTTTATTCTACCTTTTCAGAGATAGAAGGGGAGAGAGACACCAAAGCATTGCTCCACTGTCTATGGACTTCTCTCTCTAGTGCTGGCCATGGAGATCCCATACAATGCCAGGGATTGAATTCAGGACCCCATGTATGACTCCCTGTGGAGTCACTGCCCCTCCCCCTCCCCCCCACCTCCCAGCTCCAGGCTGATGGAACAAGCATTTTCCAAAGAAGCAACTCAATTTCAAGAGCATTCTCAGACTCTGAGCTACACTGTGAGGTAACAGAAGACACTTGTTTGCCCTCAACGGCTCCAGTGCAATTCTGAAGGTGATAAGAGTTCCCTACACCAAGACATGTCACACGGGCATGAGCCTTGGTGACAGAACTTGAAAAAGGAGAGAAGAGACGTGTTCTACAGCTTCAGGAAGGCAGTGACAGCACTTAAACTATGGACCCCATACCTTGTATTGAAAGCTGGACGTCTGCATAATTATGGATCAAACTGTCTTTGTTCCAAGAGAGCATTCAAGCGGTAACTACCTTCTGCCAGAGAACCATTTGGTTCACACTTTGGAACAAAACCAACATGCCAAATAAGAGTGACACTGTTCTTCCCAATTCCCATGTCTCAAAACAGACAAAGGGGGAAAGAAAAAAAGAATGGCTATTTTGTGTTGAAATTCTCCACACCTATAGTTTCTGCATGAATAACCAAAAAAAAAAAAAAAAAAAAAGTTATTCTTGGATGGAGCTTGGAGAAATCATGTTAAGTGAAATAAGTCAGAAACAGAAGGATGAATATGAAATGATTTCACTTACAGGCAGAAGTTGAAAAACAAGATCAAAAGAGAAAACACTAAGCAGAGCCTGGAGTTGGCGTATCACACCAAAGTAAAAGACTCTGGGGTGGGGGTGGGGGGTTGGGGGGGCCAGTACAGGTCCTGGAAAAGGATGACAGAGGACCTAGTGTGGGTTGTATTATTATGTGGAAAACTGAGAAATATTACGCATGTACAAACTATTGTATCTGCTGTTGAATATAAAACATTAATCCCTCAACCAAAAAATGCAAAGAAAAAAAGAAAAGGTATCAGGTCTGAAACTATATAGGGGAGACGGCATCTGAGGTCCCAGGTTCAATTCCCAGAGCTGAGCAGTGTTCTGGTAAAATGTATAAATAAATTAAAAGTTATTGCTGGAGAAACTATATACATGGAATCTTATCATTTCAGAAACCACAATAAATCAGTAGCAAAACAAATTGTTTCTTAAAAATCTTTTATGATGGTCCGGGAGGTGGCACAGTGGATAAAGCATCGGACTCTCAAGTATGACGTCCTGAGTTCAATCCCCGGCAGCACATGTACCAGAGTAATGTTTGGTTCTTTCTCTCTATCCTCCTTTCTCATTAATAAATAAATAAAATATTTTTTAAAATCTTTTATGAAGAGACCCAGGAAGGAGGTGGTACACCTGGTTGAGAACATATATTACCATTCTCAAGGACCCTAGGTTCGAGCCTCCGCTCCCCACCTGCGGGGAGGTGAAGCTAGTCTGTAGGGTCTCTCTTTCTGTAGGTGAAGCTAGTCTGTAGGGTCTCTCCTTCTCTAACCTCTCCCTCTTATCTCTGATCAAATAAAATAAATAAGGCTTAAAAGATTATGCCAAGTGATTTTTTATTACAGCTGATTTAATTTGATAGGTGAGAAAGAAACTGAGAGAAAAGGTGATAGAGAAGGGGAGAGAAAGAGAAAAGAGATACCTGCAGCACTCCTTCACTGCTTGTGAAGCTTTCCCCCTGCAGGTGGGGACCAGGGGCTTGCACATTATAACATGTGAGCTTAACCAAGTACACCACCGCCTGGCCCCAGACAAGTGATTTTAACTCTAGTTTTGGGTTAGTCTATCCTGTTCATCACAATATTTCCATATTCATGAAGTTTAAGTCCGAGGTTCTAGAACAGAAAAAATTGAGTTGCTCAGTGGACATCTGGCAACATCTGCACATACTGTGGACTGGCACCTGTTGGGGGTGGGCGCTACCACAGCTGATGGTGGCCTACGGGGACATCGACACTCAGAACACAGAACAGACCCCCCCACAAACAAGAGTATCTGGTTGCAAATGTTACCACAGAGGCTGAGAGCTATTCCAAAGAAACCACAGAGGAACCTGACAAAGACTATTTTGGAAACCTCACACACAAACTCTTATTTTGCAACTTCTGACTCCAGCTTCTCCTTCACACTAAGGCTCTGTCTAGAATAACAGCCTAAGAAGAGACTATGCTTCCTTTGGACATCCCTCCCCCATTTTCTCATCAGTTAACTCCCTAAACTCCAGTTAGCAAGCTCAAGGGAGATGTCCACAAGGACTTCTGGGTAACAAAATGACTGAAAATGGGAAACTGAGTCATAGAGAGAACAGGTAGGAGGGTACAGCCTTCTCCAAGCAGGGGCTGTGGAAGTCAGTGTGGTACCCATTCAGCTGATTTTCTTCTTACACTGAAAAACGGGGAGAAGCAAAAGACAGCCCCCGTGCCCCTAGGGGGTTTCACCACAGAACTCCCTCTGATTCAGACCCTTACGTGTTCTGGGTTCCACTGTAGAAGGTTTGCCTGTGACTATGGTGATCCAGTCTTCACATCCTCCCCACCAAGACAACAAAAGGTGAGGAACCAGAGGCGGGAGGTGACTCAACCATCCAGTGTAGGATTTGGAGATGTGCGGTCTTGCTTTCGATCCCTAATATATGCCCTCTCTCTCCCCCTCATCTCTGAAAATTGAATAAAAGGATCATAGGGTTCTGGTTAAAAAAAAATGGCAAAGATCAAGGGCCAAGAGTAGTTGGTGATGTGAGAGATGAGGGTCCCTGTGTCTAGCTGCGTAATATTACATCATCCTGGGCACTTTATTGATTTTATAATTAAAAAAAATATATTTATCTAGAGTAAAAGCATGCAAGAGTCTATAGTGACTCAGTAAGTGCAACAAAGAAACAGATAGACCTAGAAAGGTCACCACTTGATCACGTATTCTCTATTAAGGCATATATACCCTCCTCACCTACTTATTTCCCTCAATCACTCTTAAGTCTAAGCCTGTCAGATAAAGTAAGGACCTACAAACGCCAGATAAAAGGAAGAGCACACTTTAATGACAGCCTTTTTAGTCACTACCATGCTGTCCCATCATCCAGGGCCCTGGTCAGGGAATACTGGGATTCCCACATAGATATGATGGGCCCAGACCTCTAACAGATCCCTCTCTCCATCACTACTGGTCATTTCCATCAGGAACAATATCATAAACCCATAAACCCTCTTGCTGGCCTCTGCAGGACCTTGCTCTCAATGTAGAACAACAATGGTAGAAACTGTCCCACTCTCTGAAGGGAGGTTGGGTCAACACACTCTGCCAATTCAAGGAAGACTGGTCCTGAAATGAGTGCAGCCTAGAATGTTCCTAGTTATGACCATGGACTGTGAACTCAGACTGACAGGGATACAGAGGTTACACAGGTTCCTGTGCTAAATATGAATAGACATGGGCCCTGGGTCAGATTGTCAGGGGTTTACACTTAACAGTATTTATATACTTTTCCCATATTTGGGAGCTACTCTCTTCCCTGATCCAGCTTCCTGGTTCTATTCCCAACTCTGACACAATCATCTCAGAAAATACTTTTAGCCCACATGCATGTTAGCTGTCTGGCCCAAACAAAAATTAGTAAAGTCACAGGCCCATCAGAATATAGAAAAAAGAGAGAGAGAGAGAGAGAGACTTCATAGCTAGGAAGGCCCCAAATCTCATCTGCTATATTCTTACCTTTAGGTTCCTGCTTATTAAACAATTTGTTCTGTTCTCTATCTTAGTACTTTTCAACCACCAAGTTGCAGGTGTTACCATGATGCTAACTTGACTTCCCTGGGCAGACAGCCTCACCAATGTATCCTGGAAACCCATCTCTTCAGAGCCCTAGCCCACTAGGGGAAGACAGAAACAGGCTGGGGGTATAGATCGACCTGTCAACACCCATGTCCAGTGGAGAAGCAGTTAACAGACTCCAGATGTCCCACCTTCTGCACCCCATAAAGATCTTTGGTCCATACTCTCAGAGGAATAGAGAAGCTTCCCATGGAGGGGATGGGATACAAAACTCTGGTGCTGGGAATTGTATGGAATTACCTGTACCCTTCTTATCCCATAATCTTGTCGATCATTATTAAATCACTAATAAAGTTTTAAAAATAAACATACATATCTATTTCATAGAGACGGATATCAGTAGGCAATGGGTACACAGAAGAAGACAGAGATAGAGAGACACCAGCAGCACCTGTTTCATTGCTCATGAATCTCCTCCCCCCTTGCAGGTAGGGTGTGGGGGCTTGAACCCCAGTGGTTACATATTTAATTTTTTAATATTTATTTATTTTTCCTTTTGTTGCCCTCATCATTATTGTTGTAGTTATTATTGTTGTTATTGATGCCATCATTGTTAGGACAGAGAGAAATGGAGAGAGGAGGGGAAGACAGAGAGGGGGAGAGAAAGATAGATACCTGCAGACCTGCTTCACTGCTTGTGAAGCGATTCCCCTGCAGGTGGGGAGCCGGGGGCTCAAATCAGGATCCTATAACGGTCCCTGCGCTGTGCATCACGTGCACGTAACCCGCAGTGCTACTGCCCAACTCCCCAGTTGTTACATATTTTAACATGTGCGCTCAATCAGATGTACCACTCCTGGCCCCACCACCCCAGATATTTTAAGTAGACAACAGGACAAAAGCATACCCAGACCCACTCTAGAGAAGTAGATCATAGACTCTAATAAAAAACGGTCCACTAAGCACACATGGCGCAAAGCTCAAGGACCGGCTTAAGGGTCCCGGTTCTAGCCCCCAGCTCCCCACCTACAGGGGAGTCGCTTCATAGGTGGTGAAGCAGGTCTGCAGGTGTCTGTCTTTCTCTCCCTCTCTCCATTTCTCTCTGTCCTATCCAACAATGATGACATCAATAACAACAACAATAATAACTAGAACAACAATGAAAAACAACAAGGGCAATAAAAGGGAAAATAAATAAATTAAAAAAAAAAAACAGTCCAGTGGCTCAGCAAACGGTGCAGTGGCTAAAGCAGTGGACTCACAAAAATGAGTCCATGAGTTCGATCCCCAGCAGCACAAACGCCTGAATAAAGCTATGGTTCTTTCCCTCTATCTCTCTCTGTCTCATCAATGAAAAATAAAATCTTTGAAATAAAATGGTTCAGGGGCTGGGCTGTTGAAAACCCAGTTGAGCACATACATGATTATATGCAAGGACCGAGGTTCAAGCCCCTGGCCTCCACCTGCACAGAGGAAGCTTCAGAAGTGGTGAGGCAGTGCTGCCTCTCACTACCTTCCCCCTTCCCTCTCAATTTCTCTGTATTCATTCGATAGATAATACATCATTTTGTTTTTTTAAATAGGAGATGCCATATTATTTTTTTAATATTTCTTAATTATTTATTTTCCCTTTTGTTGCCCACTTTTTTTTTTATTGTTGTTGTAGTTGTTGTTATTGATGTCGTCATTGCTGGATAGGACAGAGAGAAATGGAGGGAGGAGTGGAACACAGAGAGGGGGGGAGACCTGCAGACCTGCTTCACAGCTTGTGAAGTGACTCCCCTGCAGGTGGGGAGCCGGGGGCTCGAACCAGGATCCTTATGCCGGTCCTTGCGCTTTCTACCACGTGCCCCTAACCCACTGTACTACCGCCCGACTCCAGAGACACCATATTCTTACAAAGCAGTTTTCCCATTCTCAGACATCTGCCATCAGGACTCCACAGGGAAATCTTAATTGACTTCCTTTCAGCCCGAGAGCTGATTATATCTTTTAATCTGGGTTCTCAGGACAGGACAGAAACAGGTCTGTCACATGTGGGGTGCGCAAGGATGGACACCAGTCAGGGCTCAGGTAGACTCCAGAGACCCAAGACGCTGGAAAGTCCTGGATCCAGGCTGCCCAATCACCAGGTTGACCTCCTTCTAAATGCTTCCTGCACCAAACCGCAAACCTGTCACTCAGACGCTGCTGATTTCTCTTCATTCCAAACGTGGAGCAGAACTTGCCACCAGCACGCCACTGTATGGCTTCTCTCACTGCAGCTGTCTGTGGCTCCCGCTTAATCTCTGTTCATTAGGGAGGGAGCTTTCACCCCTCTTTATCCTGTCTGCCTGCCTCCACTTTTATCTTACTCTGCTCAGTGGGGACCAGGAAATGGCAATAAGGGTTCAATTCCTGGCACTGAAAATACAGAGATGAGTGGTGGTCTGGATCTCTCTTCCTCTCTCTCTCCTTGTCTCTTTCCCTCTCTCTCTGAAAAAGAACTGAATCTTTATAAAAAGTGCTCATTAAGGGGCTGGTGCAATGGCACACCTGGTTGAGCACACATGCACAAGGACCCAGGTTCGAGCCACTGGTTCCCAGCTATAAGGGGAAAGCTTTGCAAGTGGTGAAGAAGTGTTGCAGGTGTCTCTCTGTCTCTCTCCCTTGCTATCTCCCCTACCTTCTCAATTTCTGACAGTCTCTATCCAATAAATAAATAAAGATAATAAGTAAAAACATTTTTAAAGTGTTTATTAATATAAACAGCAAAAGTATTTTAAATAAAGGGAAAATGCACTTATATGAAAGTACTAAATAAGGTAAGAGGTGAAGTAGGTCTGCAGGTGTCTATTTTTCTCTCCTCCTCTCTCGATTTCTCTGCCCTATCCAACAATGACGACAGCAATAACAACAATAATAATAACAAAACAATGATAAAGAACATGGACAACAAAAGGGAAAAAAATGGCCTTCAGGAGGCAGTGGATTCATAGTGTAGGCACCCAGGCCCAGCAATAACCCTGGGGGCAAAAAAAAAAAAAAAAGGGTCTTATCACAGAAACAATGTTAAGTTTGCCTGCCATCTTGTGGCCACATATAAGAACAGCCTCCTGGGATCCCATTGGGAAGTCTTTTCTTTCTTTTTTTAAATTTATTATTTATAAAAAGGAAACATTGACAAAACCATAGGATAAGAGGGGTACAACTCCACACAGTCCCTACCACCAGAACGCCATATCCCATCCCCTCCCCTGATAGCTTCTCTATTCTTTAACCCTCTGGGAGTATGGACCCAAGGTCATTATGGGGTACAGAAGGTGGAAGGTCTGGCTTCTGTAATTGCTTCCCTGCTGAACATGGGTGTTGACAGGTCGATCCATACTCCCAGCCTGCCTCTCTCTTTCCCTAGTAGGGTGGGGCTCTGGGGAAGCTGAGCTCCAGGACACATTGGTGGGGTTGGCTGTTCACGGAAGTCTGGTTGGCATCCTGTTGGCATCTGGAACCTGGCGGCTTATTATTTTCTTTAAAGGTGGCTGACTGACTGGGTGTGTGTACTGTAATAACACAGGGAAGTCAGGAATACATACAGCAGTAATTCAGTGCAACTGACTCTCTGAAGCTCCTACCTGCCAAATTCTGGGAAACTACTAAACAAAAACAAACATAAACCAAAAACAGTAACAATCACAAAACTCCCATGAGGTTAGCAACTCAACCTTCAGAAGGGAATCTGACAAGCAACAAACTAGACAGACAAAAGTACACAGAGGGACACAATGAGGTTTATACGCCTAGGGAGGCATTAAATAGTACTCTGGATTTTGGGGTTTTTTTTTGCCTACAGGGTTATTGCTGGGGCTCAGTGCCTGCACCATGAATCCACCGCTCCTGGAGGCCATTTTCCCCCCTTTTGTTGCCCTTGTTGTAGCCTTGTTGTGGTTATTATTGTTACTGTTGCTACCATTTGCTGTTGGATAGAACAGAGAGAAATGGAGAGAGAAGGGAAAGAGAGACAGACACCTGCAGACCTGCTTCACCACCTGTGAAGCGACTCCAGTGCAGGTGGGGAGCCCGGGGCTCGAACTGGGATACTTAAACAGGTCCTTGCACTTTGTGCCATGTGTGCTTAACCAGCTGCACTACCACCTGACCCCCTGGAAATTTTATACTATTGCAAATCAATAAAACAAAAATGTTTTAAGTACCTACCTTTAGATTTTTTTCCAACTAAAACCTTATTTTCTTAAACCAAGCTGAAAAAGAAAATCAATAAACCCAGGTGAGAGACAGTTCACCAGACAGAGTGCATGCCAGGTCATGTGCTTGGTTCCAGGTTGGAGCCCTAGTGCAGAAGGGGCTCTGTTTTTGAGATTTGAGTCTCCCTTTCTCAATTTCTTTCTCTTTTTGGAGCTGAATGGGGAAAGAAAAAAAAAAGTGGATCCATGCAGGTAAAAATCACACCTGTGTGAAGCCCCAGCTGAAAGAGAAAAATTAAAAAGAAAAAGAAATAGGAACACTACCCCACCCCCCCACCAGCTCAATCAACTCTAATTCTTTCTGGAGCCGGGTCCAGCAGCAAGAAGCAGATGATGGGATAGTCAGCTCATAGTTGGCCCCTTTCACCCCCTACTCTCCCTGAATAAGGCCGGGGCAACCAAGCGGTCAGAGATGAACATAAGGGCAGACCCAAGAAGCAAACTCTGGAGACAGATGCAACAGAGGTGACTCACTGTGCAGGGCCATGGAAAGACGTCCTTAAAGGTCTCTTCAAAGAAGAATTCATGGGGGCAGAAAGTACACAAGACTCTTTTTGGAAACATATATGTATATATATTTATCGCCATCAGAGTTATTCCCTGAGGCTTGTTGCCTGCACACCAAATTCACTATTCCCAGCAGCCAACTTTTCCTTTTAATTTTTTTTTTCCCTTTCTGGTGTATTGCACCAAAGTAAAAGACTCTGGTTCAGGTCCTAGAACATGATATGATGGCATAGGGGGACCTAGTGGGGGTTGAATTGTTATGTAGAAAACTGATAAATGTTATACATGTAAAAACTATTGTATTTCACTGTCAACTGTAAACCATTAATCCCCCAACAAAGACATTTTTTTTTAAATATTTTTTTTCCTTTCTTTTATTTGATGGGGCAGAGAGAAGAGGGAGATAGAAAGGGAGAGAGAAAAAGAGATACCTGCACACCCATCTGGAATGTCATTATAGGCCTCTTTTTTTTTTTTAAGTAATTTATTTATTTATCATGAGAAAGGAGGAGAGAGAGAAGGAACCAGACATCACTCTGGCACATGTGTTTCTGAGGATTGAACTCAGGACCTCATGCTTGAGAATCTGATGCTTTATCCATTGCACCACCTCATAAACCACAATATAGACCCCTTTCTTAAATATATATATTATTTTTTAAAATATTTATTTATTTTCCCATTTGTTGTCTTTGTTGTTTTATCATTGTTGTGGTTATTATTATTGTTGTTATTGATGTTGGATAGGACAGAGAGAAATCAAGAGAGGAGGGGAAGACAAAAAGAAGAGAAGGACAGACACCTCAGACCTGTTTCACCGCTTATGAGGTGACCCTCCCTGCAGCGAGCCAGGGGCTTGAACCAGGGTCCTTATGCTGGTCCTTGCACTTTGTGCCATGTGTGCTTAACACGCTGCACTACCGCCGGACCCCCTATTCATTATTTTTTAGATTTGTTTTTAATGAAGGAGACACAGAAAGATAGAGAGAGAAAAATCAGAGCAATGCTCAGCTCTGGATTATAAGCCCTTCTGTAGGCTTCTTCAGGACCATACCCTCACTATGAGTTAGCAATGGCAGTGACTACCTCTCTCTCCAAAGGGAGGCTTGGTCAGCCTATTCTGCCATTCAAAGAAGACAGGTTCTGATATGAAAGCAGCCAAGAACATTCCCAGCTGTGACTATGGACGGTGAGCTCAGTCTGACAGGGACTCAGAGGTTGTACAGGCTCCTGTGCTGAATATGAATAGGTATGGCCCTGGGTTAGGTCACTGTGGTCAGCAGTTAATTGCATGTATATGCCTTCTTCAAGTCTGCGACCATCTCTCTGCCCTACTCCTGTTACCTAGTTCTACTCTCAACTCTGACACCATCTTCCCAGACAATATTTCTAGTCTACTCCCACGCTAGCTATCAAGCTCAAGCAAAGATTATTAGTACATAGGTTCCTATCCTAGAACATTCCTAAAATAGACTTTCTAGCTTTCTTCTACGTGCATCTGCTTTATTCCTACTTTATGGTTCCTGTTTATTAAACATTTTGTCCTGCTTTCCATCTTACTGCATTTCAGCCACCAATTTCCAGATGCTTCTATGATTCCATCCTGATTTCCCTGGGCAGATGGCCTCCTCAATGCTTCCCAGAACCTCACCTCTCCGGAGCCCGACCCCACCAGGGGAAGACAGTAACAGACTAGGGTGGGGCTGGGGAGATCAACCTGCCAACACCCATATCCAGCAGAGAAGCAATTACAGAAGTCAAAACTCCCACCTTTTGCACCCCATGCTCCCAGGAGAATAAATAATAGGGAAACTTCCAGTGGAGGAGGGTGGGACACAGAACTCTGGTGTTAAGAACTGTATGGAATTATACCCCTATTACAATTATGCCCCTTACACTCTTGTAAATCAATATTAAATCACCAATAAAAAATAAAACATTAAAATCACTTAGAAAGAAAGAGATACAGAAAGAAAGAAGGAAAGGAAGGAAGGAAGGAAGGAAGGGAAGAAGGGAGGAAGGAAGGAAGGAAGGAAGAAAGAAGAGGACCTTAGCTGTGGATGAAAGTTTAACAGGAAAATGAAAAACTCAACAATTACTCTGCAAACTATTCACAATTCTCCCCCAAATAAAACTCAAATGAGAGAGAGACAGAGATCTGAATATCTGCTTCAACATTCAAGAAGCTTCGCCTCTGCAGACGGGGACTGGGGAATTGAACCTGGACCCTTATGGATGGTAAAATGTACAGTCAGGTGCACTACTACCTGACTTCTAGTGGTTTATTTTTTGTTTTAAGATTTATTATTTATGAGAGAGAGAAAAAGGGGAAAAGAGAAAGAACCTCAGCATCACTCTGCCACATGCAATACAACTTGGGACCTCACACTTGCGACTCCAATGCTCTGTCCACTACACCGCCTCTCTCCTGGGCCTCCTCTTTGAAAATAAGCATCAGTTTATCAAAGGGAGGCAACCAAAGAGAGGGTTGCACCAACAGGCAGACTCATACTCAGACGCTAGGCCATCACAACCAAAGAAAAAAGCAGACCAAGGATCGGGCAGTGGTGTATTCCGTTGAGTGCGTGTCACCATATCACATGAAGGATCCTAGTTCAAGCCCCCCAGGCCCCACCTGGGACTTCAAGAGCTGTCAAACAGTGCTAGAAGAGTCTCTCTTTCCCTATCCCTTTCTGTCTCCCCATTCCCTCTCAACTTCTGTTTCCATGCAAAATAAGTAAAAAGATAAAATAAAAATCATTGCATGGAGTCTTGCGGTAGCAGAGAGGGTTAAGTGCAGGTGGTGCAAAGTGGAAGGACCAGCGTAAGGATCCTGGTTTGAGCACCTGGCTCCCCACCTGCAGGGGTGTTGCTTCTCAGATGTCTATCTTTCTCTCCCCCTCTCTGTCTTCCCCTCCTCTCTCCATTTCTCTCTGTCTTATCCAACAACAATAATAACTACAACAATAAAAAACAACATGGGCAACAAAAGGGAATAAATAAATATTTTAAAAAATCATTGCAAGGCAAAGTAGATGGACACAAAACATGTGTCCCATTCTGAGCATCTCAAACCATGCCTTCCTGAAACACAGGAAGTCAGGGCTAGAGGAGGATGGGGGGGGGGGTGTTGGAAGGTAGTCATACAGAAGGCAGGGACCCCACAGTAAATATGATAGGGATCAAAGAATTTCTGCCTCTCCAGGTTGCTCTCTGAAGCAAAGAGATAGGAATATCACACACAAACACACACACACACACACCCTTGGCCTTTCACCCCAGGTGACAAACAGCATGTGTCCTGGAAGCAGAAGCCCTACCTGTACTGCTGGTAAGGAAACCAAGGGGACTGTCCCCCAGGTCCAAGGAGCCGTCTACTCGCTGGGGGGGGCTCTCTAGTAGCTCCTGGCCCGCCTCAAGCTGCGGGTAGGTCCGCACCAGGAGGCCCAGTGCCGGCTGCCCCAGGAAGTCCTTCAGTGCCGAGGAATTCAGGGTGCTGGCCGTTCGGCCGTTGATCTCCAGGATCTCATCTCCTGCTCTGAGACCTGCCAAGGCAAGAAAGAGAGAGAGAGGCTCACTTCCCATTCACACAAGGGAAGGGAATAGACAATCAGGACAAAACACCTCAGAAGCTCTGCTGTCCCCAGGTCCCTCTGCGGGCTGCTGTGACCAGGCTGTTGTGAATAGGACATCGTTCAGGAAGGTTCCAGACTGGGTGTCAGGAGGGTGCCTATCCCATCCTGCTTGCACTGAGCAAACACATTTGCTTGTTCTTGAATCTGCAGTTCTTACTTTATTTATATATTTAATTATTCATGTCAGGCAGCCCCCCCTTCATCCTCCATTGCTGACACTATGGCTTATTTACATAATCATTGTTTTGCCTGAGACCCTCCCTGCCTTCAGGGTATTAATTAATCCCACCGGTTAAAACCTTCGCAACAGTTGCTAAGGGAGTTTCTACCATTAGCCTGCTCTTTCCTTTTCTCCACCCCCTTTCCTAGCCATTTCCTTTTCCGACTTGCCATTTCCATTTCAAAATATATAAAAGCGTTGTCTCTGATCAATAAAGACACATAGCGTTCCCACTCCACCACGAGTTCCTGGTCTCTCTCCCACGTCGCTGAGTAAGTAGCAGCCCAGGTTGGCTCCGGTCAAGTTCTCTCCAACCCAGAGAGCACGTGCCCAGGAAGAAACACCCTCACGCTAGCCCAGCATATTCATGTATTGGATAGAAACAGAGAGAAACTGGGATGAAAAGGAGAGATAGAGAGGGAGAGAGACACACCTGCAAGCCCTGCTTTACCACTTGTGAAGCTTCCCCCCAGAAGTGGGCACCAGGGGCTTAAACCTGGGTCCTTGCACACTGTAACATATGTACTCAACCAGGTGCACCACCACCTGGCACCCAGACTTATTTATATATATATATGTTATTTATTCATTTTTAACCAGAGCACTGCTCCGCTCTGGTTTATGGTGGTGCTGGGGATTGAACCTGGGACCTCAGAGCCTCAGGCATGAAATCCATTAGCATAACTATTATGCTATCTTGCCAGCCCCCAAGCTTATTTATTTTATTTTGATCTTGCTTATTCATTTGATAGAGACAGAAGTCAAGAGGGAAGCAGAAGATAGGGAGACAGAGAGGTGCACCATTTGTGAAGATCCTCCCCCCACACAGGTGAGGACCAGGGGTTTGAACCCGGATCCTTGCACATTATAACATGTGGACTCAACCAGTACACCACCACCTGGCTGGCCCTTGAACTTGGGGTTCTGAGCATCAGTGAGTTTCTCCTGGCCCTGTTCACTCTAGTTCTGATCCTCCAGTTTCAAGGAGAAAAGACAGACGTGTGCTCTGATTATGGTGATCAGTATCTTGTGTTCCTATATATGAGTCAGTTACATGTCTAACGTGTATAAAACAATGGCTGTGATCACTGTTTCAAGGGGACCAGAATACAACCACTTTCCATATGCTAGGACTACAGAAAACTGTCTTATCCAGTATTTAGAGACAAGAATTTACAGAACCAAATAGAACAATCTCTTTGTCCCCACCTCCACCCACCCCCAAACTACATGAAGACCTTGGAGTTAAAAAAAAATTTTTTTTTTTTTGGATGGTGTCCAAAGATCCTGCTTCTTTTGCAAAGCAGGAGCTGCCAACAGTAGTGGACCTCCAGGAGTTGCTGTGGACAAACCCAACACAAAAAAACAAGAAATGGCTGACCCAGCTCTGGGCAATTCAATCCAGCACTGGAAGAACATTCCAGAAGTTTGAGAAAGGGAGCAGGAAGAACTGGAAAGGAAAGACAGTGTCCTTTCAACAAGAAAGGGAAAGAAGTCCAATTATCATTTTCTGGAGTAATGTGGAAAAACAGACTTGAATTGGGAATTGAAGAAAGGACAAAAACATAAATTGTAAAAAGCAGAAGACACCCAGTCCCTCAGGAGGCCACAGATCCTACCTCTGACTCCACAGAAAAGGGATTCCACTCCCCAACTCCGCCGAGTCACACCCCTTGGCTATCCTGAGTTTGGCTTCTAAACAGACTGACATCTATTTTTCATTCATATGAAGTCCCAAGATACAGTATGGGCAGGGAGGCAACAAGAGGGAAACAAGAACGTATTTCACCTCCATATCAGAGTGGAATTCTGAGAAGCTGGCTCGTCCCGTTACAGATCCGGGTATTTTTTTGCCTTCCAATATATGTAATCCCAGAATTTGAATTGAAAATATAAAATTCTTACATGTGGGAAATCAGGTGTTGGTGCATACACATTACCATAAGCAAGGACCTGAGTTCAAGCCCCCAATCCCCACATGCAGGGGGAAGCTTCATGCATGGTAGAGGAGTGCTGGAGATCTCCCTTCCACCCTTTCCCCCTCAATTTATTTTTGTACCTTTAAAAAAAAAGAAGAAAGAAAGAAAAGAAAGAAAAGAAGGAGGTAGGAAAGGAAGGAGGGAAGGAGGGAAGGAGGGAGGGAGGGAAAGGAAGGAGGGAAGGAGAGAGGGAAGGGAGGCAGGCAGGCAGCCAGGAAGGAGAAGAGAAAAAAATGTCGGGCTGGGTGGTGGCGCACCTGGTTGAGCACACGATACGATGCTTAAGGACCCAGATTCAAGTCCCCGGTCCCCACCAGCAGGGGGAAAGCTTTGTGAGTGGGGAAGCAGGGCTGCATGTGTCTCTTTGTCTCCCGGCTCCCTATCTCCCCTTTCCCTCTCAATTTCTGGCTGTCTCTATTCAATAAATAAATATAATTTTAAAAAAGAAGAAGAAGAAGAAGAAAAAGAAAAGAAAAGGCCACTGGGATGGTGGGTTTGTTTTGCAGGCACCAAGCCTCAATGATGGCAAAGATGGATGGATGGATGGATGGATGGACGGACGGACGGACAGATGAGGATGAGTGAACTTTGATGGACAGGACATAGTAGTTTTTACTTTAAATCTTTTCAAGGGGGCATTTCTTCTGGTTTGATGCCAGAAGGCAACAATGAAAAGAGAAACTGAGGACACAAGATCTGAAAATACCTGAGTTGTGTTTTTTTTGTTTCTTTCTTTGCCTTAAGAGGGTCTATCTAGGTTTGGGAATCTGGTGGTAGCGCAGTGGGTTAATCACAGGTGGCGCAAAGCGCAAGAACTGGCCTAAGGATCCCGGTTTGAACCCCCGGCTCCCCACCTCAGGGAGGGTCACCTCACAGGCAGGTCTGCAGGTGTCTATCTTTCTCTTGCCCTCTCTATCTCCCCCTTCTCTCTCCATTTCTCTCTGTCCTAACAACGACATAAATAACAACAACAGTAAAAAACAACAAAGGCAACAAAAGGGAAAATTAAAAAGTAAATAAATAAATAATAAAATAAAAATAAATAAAATTTAATTTAAAAAAGAGGATCTAGGTTTATCGTGGGTGGTGGCACAGGAGTGTGGAGTGGGGCTGGGGGTTTGAATGGTGGCTCTGCAGAAAGAGATACCCATGTCCCACATTTGTGAATGTGACTTAATTTGGGAACAAGATCTTTATTTTATTTTTTTAAATTCCACCAGGATTATTGCTGGAGCTTAGTGTTCACCACTCAGGGTGGCCTTTTTTTTTTTTCTATCTTCTTTTTCCTATCTTTCTATCATCTTTCTTTCTTTCATCTGATAGGCCATAGAGAAATTGAGAGGGGAGGGGAGATAAAGAGGAAGAGAGAGAGAGACCTGCAGACCTGCTTCACCACTTGTGAAGTTTCCTCTGCAAGGTGGGGGGAGGGGGTGTGAACTGGGGTCCCTGTGCGTGGTGATCTGTGTGTTTAACCGGAAGTGCCACCACCCGGCAGCCAGTGGAGATGAAACAGCCATGGAGCAAGCCAGTGTCGGTATTCCTGAGTGAGGTGAGGTGGCCCCGCTGCTCCTCACAGTTACTGAGTCCCGCCCAGCCTCCGTTTCCGCTAAGGTAAGATGACCAGCAGCTTCAATGAGATCAACTGAAATCGTCCGTGTGAAACATGCAGCACTGTCCTTGGCATCCTGAAGCTATTCAGTTGGCATTTGCTTACCCATTAATATCTAGTAAAAGAAAGAGGAAACCTTTTCCTTTTTAAAAAGATTTATTTCCTATACCACCTTAAGCCAGAGCTGAGCAGTGCTCTGGTAAAATAATAACAATAACAATAGCAATGATGATTTATTTACTTAGCCAGGGCTGAGTAGGGGTACAATCTGGTAGAGCACACATGTTACATTTGCAAAGGGCCCTGGTTCATGTCTCCCATCCCCACTTTGGGGGGAGGGAGGGAAAGAGCTTCAAAAGTCATGAAGCAGGGCTGCAGGTATCTCTCTTCTTTTCTATCTTCCCCTCCCCTCTCAACTTCCCTGTCTCTATCCAAAGTAAATAAATAAAATAAAAATGTAAAAAAATGACAAATTAGAAAAAGATCTATTTATTTATTTACTTATGAGAAAAAGGAGAAGAGAGCCAGAGCCAGAGCATCACTTTTTATAATTCTGGGGCTGGAATTCAGAACCTCATGCTTGAGAGTTCAGTGCTTCACCCACTGTGCCACCTTCCAGGCTGTGAGGAAACCTTTTTTTTTTTTTGCTGGGGCTCGGTGCCTGCACCATGAATCCACTGCTCCTGGAGGCCATTTTCCCCCTTTTGTTGCCCTTGTTATTGTGCTTATTATTGTTATTGTTGATGTCGTTCATTGTTGGATAGGACAGAGAGAAATGGAGAGAGGAGGGGAAGACAGAGATGGGGAGAGAAAGATAGACACCTGCAGAGTCGCTTCACCGCCTGTGAAGCGACTCCCCTGCAGCACCTGCGAGCCACATTACTGGCACAGCACCGCCTTCCAGTTGTGACCTCAGCCTCTACGGCCACCAGCGCACACGCGCTATCTCAACTCACGCTTGAACGTTGACTTTATCTTTTTTTTTTTCTTGATAGGACAGAGAGAAATCAAGAGAGATGGGGAAGACAGAGAGGGGGAGAGAAAGATAGATACCTGCAGACCTGCTTCACCGCTTGTAAAGCGACTCCCCTGCAGATGGGGAGGCAGGAGCTCAAACCGTGATCCTTATGCCAGTCCTTGCGCTTTGTGCCACCTGCGCTTAACCCGCTGCGCTACCGCCCGACACCCGAGGAAAACTTTTC
Organism: Erinaceus europaeus; assembly: GCF_950295315.1. Classification (NCBI taxonomy): domain Eukaryota; kingdom Metazoa; phylum Chordata; class Mammalia; order Eulipotyphla; family Erinaceidae; genus Erinaceus; species Erinaceus europaeus. Next base: position 118,224,988 of record NC_080170.1, read on the forward strand.
TAACAGAAAAGCAGAGCCTGCTCTGAAAAACTGCCCCGCCCCCACCCTGCCGCTCCCCCCCAAGCTGACCATGGTAAACAGAAGCTGTGAATCATCAAAGCTCTCCAGAGATACATGGCACATGACTGTCTCAACCAGACTCTGGTCTGTGTAGCTATCAGGAAAACAACGGAGATAACAGCAGAGAAGATGTCAGCCTTCATTCTCAGACAACTGCCAGAGAGAGCAAAAGGAATAGGCCAAAGCAAGCGTGTCCAAGTTGATAAGCATGAAACAGCACACAGGGGCAGGAAAGTCACTGCTACAAGTAGAACCAAGTATGAGGAGGCCAGTGTTGGTGGGCAAGAATATGGCGATCGGCTCTCTCCCAGCTAAATAAAAAAATCCAAGATGGGCACACAAAATATGTCATTGAGAGCATTCAAATCTCATAAGCCTGTAGTCCACTTGACTGCCCAGGGGGTTTACCACACATTCTAGTTATTTTCAAAGGGACACTTCAATGTGACTGAAGGACATGGTCCAAGTCATCCTCTATAGTCTCAGGAATGTCTGAAAGGATCTGTGTGTGCCAAATGCAGGAAAGATAAGACATGGCAGTTGTAACATAGTGGATTTTTTTTTTTTTTTTGCTTCCAGGGTTATTGGTGGGGCTTGGTGACTACACTACGAATCCACTGCTCCTGGAGACCATTTTCTCCCTCTTGTTGCCCTTGTTGTTTATTGTTGTTGTTGTTAGTATCACTGTTCTTATTGCTGTCATTGTTGTTGGGTAGACAGGACAGAGAGAAATCAAGAGAGGAGGGGAAGAAAGAGAGGGGGAGAGAAAGACAGACACCTTCAGGCCTGCTACTCCCCTCCTGGTGGGCAGCTGGGGGCTCAACCGAGATCCTTACGCCGGTCCTTGCGCTTTGGGTTTGTGCTGTGCACTTAACCCGCTGCGCTACTGCCCAGCTCCCAACATGGTGAATTTTAAAAGCTGACTCTGGAGAAGGCAAAAGCCAGAGAGTGCTGGACCATATAAATTGCGGTCTCCAATACCAGGTCTTCACGTTGAGGCTAGATTTAACATAAAGCAACCCCAAAGACATTCCCTGGCACAGCCCTCTCTAGGTTGGATAGTGGGGTCCACGGGACTATTGAGCACCACTTCTTGGATCTGTAGAAATGAGGGGGAAGGGTGGGGGGAGCAGAGAACTTTGCTTGTTTTTCTCTAACCCCAGGAACCCCGGGTTCAGAGTTGAGACAGGATGTGACTGAAGCAGCCAGTGTATTTCCCCACCCCCGTGCCTCTAGACCAGCAGGCTTGCTGCACTCAGAGAGATAACATCAGCCTCTGGGTTTTCAGGGGGAACAAATGCCATCGCCTCTCCTCTGAGCTGAACTCTAGCTGAGTGACAGTGTGCTGGCCTTTGTCTGTGTTGCCCTGTTGGCCACACCCTGGCCATTTCTGTGCATGGCCAGGTCTGCAGGGCTGCATTTCCCCAAGGGCCAGATCTCAAGCATGCCCCTAGTGCCTTCAGCCTAACAGAACACACACAAGGCTGACATCTAGGCTGGACACACCCAGACTTACTACTCTTTCACATGTAAAGGAGACTATTCCAACAGTGTCTGAGTGAAACAGGCCACAGCAAGACTGGAATGGAGAGACTGTAAGTCCTATCAAATCCAACTTATTTGCCTGCCCCATTTGTTTATGCTAAGAATGGTGGGTTTAAGAAAAAAGAAAGAAAGAGGGAGTCGGGAGGTAGTGCAGCAGGTTAAGCACATTTGGCGTGAAGCATAAGGACCAGCATAAGGATCCCGGTTCGAGCCCCCGGCTCCCCACCAGCAGAGGAGTCACTTCACAAGTGGTGAAGCAGGTCTGCAAGTGTCTATCTTTCTCTCCTCCTCTGTCTTCCCCTCCTCTCTCCATTTCTCTCTATCCTATCCAACAACAATGACATCAATAACAACAACAATAAAACAAGGGCAACAAAAGGGAATAAATAAAAAATAAATAAATAAGAAAGAAAGAAAGAGAGAAAGAAAGAGAGAGAGAAAGAAAGAAAGAAAGAAAGGAAGGAAGAAAGAAAGAAAGAAAGAAAGAAAGAAAGAAAGAAAGAAAGAAAGAAAGAAAGAAAAAAGTACCCCCTTCAAAACAGAACTTGGACTGGAGTTGGTGTATTGCACCAAAGTAAAAGATTCTGGGGTGGGAGTGGGAGGGTTCAGGCTCTGGAACACGATGGCAGAGGAGGACCTAGAGGGAGTTAGATTGTTATTTGGAAAACTGAGAAATGTTACATATGTACAAACCACTATATTTTACTATCAATTGTGAACCATTAATTCCCCCTCCTCCAATAAAGAAAGAAAAGTGCCCCCTCGACCACCCGTGCCTATCCAGAACATGAAATGTTTCCCTCTTTGGAAGGAGGGTGCTGGCAGGAGTCATCAGTATGTGGTCGTATTGAATTGGACTCTAAATCCATTGGCTGGCATTCTTAATAGGAAGCCCATGTAAGAACAGACAGAGCCAGGAAAGAAGGCTGCATGACACAGGGGCAGAAATTGTTTAAGACAACAGCCTCAAGTCAAAGAATGCCAAAAAAACCCAGAAGCTACCGGAAGTGAGAAAGAGGGACAATGGAAAGGACTCTTCTCGCGGGGTTTCCACAAGGAGAAGAACCCGCAAACCTTGCTCTTGAATTTCCGGCTTCCTGTGCTATGAGAGAATACATTTCTGGTCTTTTTTTTTTTATTTATTTACCTGTCCAGCCAGTGATATCTTATTATTAGAGCCCCAGAAAACTACTATTGGAAGCAAGAAAAACAAAAATCTCAGATGAGCAGATTCTCTGTAAGTACAAAGAGAAAGGATTCCCTAAGGGAAGACAGGAAGGCTAGATTCTGAATGCCTAGGTTCTCAATAGTTACAGCAATCTGTCCATGAATGAGAACAGCACAGCATCTTCTCTGAAAGAGCTTTGCAGCCTCAGGTGATGGCAATGCCAGCTCTGACCAGGGAAGACCAAAGTACAGAGTGGTCATGCCAAAAGTTCCGGTCCAGAGCAGTGGACCCTCGCTCAGCAGTCCCCTAGCCGCAGTGATGGAAAGGAACATTTATTATTACAACAGACCTGCACACCAGCCCCAAGGCCATGGCTCAGAATCTGGTGTAAAATCCATGACTATGGCAGCTGGGCAGTGGCACACCTGGTTCAGCACACATATTACCAAGCGGAAGGATCCAGGTTTGAGCTCCCACTCCCCACCTGCAAGGTGGACGCTTCATAAGCAGTGAAGCAGGTCTGCAGATGTCTATCTTTCTCTCCCCCTCTCTATCTCTCCTCCCCTCTCAGTTTCCCTCTGTCCTGGCAAATAAAAATAGGAAGAAAAAAAGGGGAGGGGGAATGGCCACTGGAAACAGTGGATTCATAGTGCTGGCACTGAGCCCCAGTAATAACCCTGGTGGGGAAAAAAAAAAAGTCCACATTTATGACATTTCTTGTGTCTAGATTTCACACAAAGAGTTTTTAATGAGACAAAGTTCAAAGACTCTTCAGAGATGGGCTCACTGGGCATCTTACTCCTCCATCAACCGGAAAAACACTAAAGAACTCTTGAAAGAAAGAGTAGTCAAGCACTTACCTTTCTTGGAAGCTAAGCCCGTCTCCTTGACGCTATTCACGTAGAGCCTTCGAACCCCTTCTTCTTCCACAGAAGACAGCGAGAAGCCTAGGAAGCACAAAGACAGAAGCAAGAGCTCACACATTCTGCATGTTTAGCCAACAACAGGAAGCACCTGCTGTGAACAAGGTATGTCTGATGTTTTGAGTAATACTTTGGAAGGATTGTTTTTCCTGGTTCATATTGTTTTAACAAGCAGGGAAAAGAGACAAAAAAAAAAGTCATGTTTAGATCACTCTAAAAGAAACCACTACTAGTGAAAATGAATCTTAATGAGTACCTTTGCCTACCTATAAGTTCACATGGAGAAGCACTGTGTTGTCCTGTCTTGTAAATGTCACAGTTGGGGGGGGGGGGGCGGCGCAGCAGTGATGCACCAGGTTAAGTGCACATAGTACAAAATGCAAAGGCCTGCACAAGGATCCTGGTTTAAGCCCCTGGCTCTCCACCTGCGCAGGTGTGTGTGTGTGTGTGTGTGTGTGTGTGTGTGTGTGTGTGTGTGTGACTTCACAAGCAGTGAAGCAGGTCTGCAAATGTCTTTCTTTCTCCCTCTCTATCTTCCCTTCCTCTCTCAATTTCTCTGTCCCATCAAAAATAAATAAATAAATAAATAGCCAAAGGAGCAGTGGATTCGTAGTGCAGGCCCCAAGCCCCAGCAATAACCCTGGAGGCAAAATAAATAAATAAATAAATAAATAAAATAAAAGTAAAGTAAATGTCACAGTTCTGCTTCTTTTAGGGAGTTCTCCACAAGTCTCTTATCTCTTCTGGGATTCTCTTGACTTTCTCCAGATAATCAATGTTCTAGAAGGTGCCACAACTTAACAGCTGTCCAGTGTGGGGCCAGTATGTACATCAGTACAGCCAATGGACATTGCTTTAATTCTTCTTCCCCCCAATTCTGCAACTGGCTCTATCAACCCCACTTCATACTGATTGATTTCACATGCTCCTACTGTCTGATCATAAGATTATCTTACACTTGTCTGGGCTTACAGTGCTCAAAGTCCATTAGCTAATTAATCTTAGGCTTTGCTAACACACACACACACACACACACACACACACACACACACACACACACACGGCAGATCAAGGTATTGACGTTCTCTCAGTGGTGTGGGAATGAATCCTAAGAGCTGCCAAGGCCATAGCCACAAGCCTTGGTCACCACAGTTTCTAGATTAAACGCCATGTCAACTCTTTTTAGATCACTCAAAGGGGATGTATGTAGTTGCAAACAGTTGATATAATTTTAGCTTGGGGAGAAAAATTAATACTGGTAATAATACTGAAGGAGGATAGAGGGTAGGGGGGAGTGATTTAAAAAAAAAAAGTAAATAGCAGCAAAACAGAGTAGTTTCATGTCTGCAGGGAATCACAGAGTCTTTGCAGGCCATGGCATAAAAAATGTGTGTGTTTGTGTTGAGTTCACAGGACTAAAATGTAGATTCTCCACATGTAGGCACAATTGCCAATAGCCCTCGTCCACTCTGGTTCCATCACTCCATCAGAGAAGAAACAACAAGAGGCCAGCCTCCGAGGACTTTCCACAGCGAGTATTTTTACTCTCTTGCTTTGAATTCCATGATTCCAGCTACACAACTTTTAGTTTGCACGTTTTTTGTTTGTTTGTTTGGTTGGTTTTTTACCAAAGCGCTGCTCAGCTCTGGATTATGGTGGTGGCAGGGAATGAACCTGAGACTTGAAATCCTTAAGCATGAGTCTTTATTTTTATTTATTTATTTTCAAAATTATAAGATAGCAGGTGTATAGTTCCACATCTTTCCCACCACCAGAGTTCTGTGTCCCCATTCCCTCCATTGGAAACTGCAGTAGTTCTCCCTAGGTCACAGATATATGGGTTGACTAGTACTTCTGTAACTATCTATGTTTGCATATATTTATATATTTGTCCATCTTTTTGTATTGTCCTGCTTCCCCTTCCTTTCTAAGTCACACTACTACTTCTAAGTTCCCTTCCCTACACTTTCCCTTTCCCCTCCTCTTCTCTCTCTGGGTCCTGATGAAATTGGAGTTCAGACCCATCTGCTCATCATCCCCTAAAACCTCTCCCCCTCTGGGAGAGACCAACATTCTTTATGGAGTGCAGAAAGTGGGAGGTCTGGCTTCTGTAATTGCTGCTCTGCTGGACATAGGCATTGGCAGGTTCATCCATACCACAGCCTGTTTCTGCCTTTCTGTTGGTATGCTTCTAATTCTGCTTCTAAAAACCCCTTCTGTTTCATTTGGTTTAATTCCAACTCCCCCCCCCCCCCGCCCCCGCTTAACACTGTATTCTATTTACATAACCACTGTTAACTAAGCACCTGCATGCCTGCATGGCATTGGTTTGATCCCACTTAAAGCTGCAGTCTATTTACATAAACCACTGTTAACTAAGCACCACCCTCCCTCCAGGGCATTGGTGGTTCAGTGGTAGAATTCTCGCCTGCTCCGCCCCCTCTCCTTGTCACACCCTGATTTTCACCAATCTCTTTTTGCTCCACCCTCTCTACGTCACATCCTGTTTACACCCTACTTGGCAAGTATATATAAGGACAGGATAGTTTAGTTTAGTTTTAGTTTAACTTAGCTTGGCTTAGATTGTGCTGTATTCCACATGAATAAAGACTGAAATGCGTACCACCCAGCCATGAGTCCCTGGTCGTCTGACTCCTGCCAGACACCTTTCCCTAGTGGGGCATAAGAATCTTTTGCATGAACCAGTGTCATCTCCTCTCTATAAATGAGCCACTGAAGTGACAGCAGCCTCCACCTAGATGTATTTATTGGTATTTCAGCTGTTTTTCTTTCTTTCTTTCTTCCTATTTTTATCCTGTTTGAAGAGCCACAGAACCAAGGGATATGCCAAGAGGAAGAAATGGATAGAATTCATTAATTTTTTAAAATTTTCCCTATTGTTTCCCTTATTGTTTTATTGTTGTAGTAGTTATTATTGATGTCGTTGTTAGATAGGACAGAGAGAAATGGAGAGAGGAGGGGAAGACAGAGAGGGGGAGAGAAAGATAGACACCTGCAGACCTGCTTCACTGCCTGTGAAGCAACTCCCCTGCAGGTGGGGAGCCAGGGGCTCGAACTGGGATCCTTAAGCCAGTCCTTACACTTTGCACCATGTGCGCTTAACCCACTGTGCTACCGCCTGACTCCCTGTACATTGCATCTTTTTTAAAAAATTTTTTTTGTTATCTTTATTTTTTATTTACTGTATAGAGACAGCCAGAAATCGAGAGGGAAGAGGGTGATAGAGAGGGAGAGACTGAGAGACACCTGCAACACTGCTTTACCTCTTGCAAAGCATTCCCCCTGCAGGTGGGGACCGGGAGCTCGAACCTGGGTCCTTATGCAGTGTAACATGTACACTCAACCAGGTGCGCCACCACCCGGCCTCTGTACATTGCATCTTTAGGGCATATGACTGGAAGCTGGAACTTCTGACCTCCTTCTGTCATTCTCCTCATTGGCAGTCTGCCTCGAGTAATCACCAGTCTCTTCACTGCTGCTAAGAGCTTGTTCTTTTTTTTCTCCTTGTAGATCAGTCTCTTCTAACACATAGGGGACTTGAGTCTCAATGACTTATGTCATTTAGCTTGATTCCCTCAAGGTTCCTTCCTGTTGCTACAAAAGGCAAAACCTCATTATCACCATGTCTGAAGAATATTCCAACATGTATGTTTCTGCCTGTGTGTGCATGTGCGTTTGTAATGTGTTGCTTAGCAATAAATTTGGTCAATGACAAACTGAATAGACAACAGTGGCCCCCAAGAACTGGACCATACGACCACGATGTATTCTAGGCTCCCCATCTTGGCCTGCAGGACAACACTCGGTGGCACCAGCACAAGGAATCCCCTAATGAGAAATGTCTCAGAACACCTCCCTGTGATTAAGCAGCCTGCAGCTGAAAAAGAATATGCTCAGCGGCTAAAACTGTGTTCTGCTACCTGCAGGCAGCCCTGGGGGGCACACGTCGTCAGCCATCTTAAATGTGTGAACTAATTCCAACAAGGATTGAGAGTAACCCAATAATCTACAGATACTAAAGCAAGGGCTAAAGTCTTCCCGTTTGGGCGGTTAGCTGGACTGTTCGTCTCACTTCCCTCCCTCAAGTGTTCTAAAACAGAAGATAGCATTCCATCTGTAGTTACACGTGTGTTGTTGATATGATCTAGACAGTTGATAATTTCCCTGAATTTGATATGTAACAACAAGTCACAGCTGAAGGGTGTTGATGGGATACAGATGGGCTAAACTGAGAGTCCAGAGTGATTTGGGGGTGACAAGCAAGCAGGGCTGGGGTAAGTCACAGTCATGAATAGAGTGCACAACTCAGCAAAATTTGGGGGGCGGGGAGGTATCCTGGGAATCCCCTAATAGACCAACTGAAGTTCCTACAAGATTATTTTTCTTTCTTTTTTTTAGAAAGAAAACCACAGCACTGAATCTACCTTCAGCCCAGCAGGGCCTGGCTCAAAACTGGGTTGTACCCATGGCCAAATAGTGTACTGCTCGGGTGAGCTATTTCACCGCCCTGAAAGGTTACTTCTGAAGAGAGGGAGAACTATGCCTGAGTTGGAGGAGAGACATCAGGAAGGCAGACTTCTTCCTTACCAAGGTGCATGAGTAGCACATCACCTCATTTACTCCCATCACCTCAACTTCCTTTCTACAACAGTTACAACTCCAGGAAGCCAAGTGAGGAAATTTCAAGTAAAAAAAGCCTTTCTCCTATCCACGGTAACCCCCGCACCCCACCCCCGCACGTGCCTTTTTTTTTCTCCCCCCTTCTACTCAGGCTGCACTACTCAGCTCAGAAGCCAGATGTGCTATCTGTTTGAAACAGGCCCCAAAGGCATTCTATGGGATGGTGAATAAGTGCCTGTTTGCACAGGAACTGCCTTAACTTGAAAAACACCCCAGATCAAAGGAACAGAAACATACCGTAATTATCACCGGCTGCGTCTGACTTCTCGAGCTGCATGTTCTGAGTGACTTTTGGACAGATTTCAATTTCTTTGTAAAGCTGGAAATTACAAAGAGGAGACTAATCAGGACTTTATTCTCAAGAATGTATTAGGCAGAGTCATCACTTGGTGAATCTGTTTTTGTTTTTGTTTTTTCCCCCCAAGGATTGATACTTGAACATCAAGTTTGAGAAAATTCCAGCCTGAATTTTGACTGAATTGAGCTCAGAATATATATATAATTTGTTTGTTTTTTTTTACCAGAGCACCACTCAGCTCTGACATATGGTGGTGCTGAGGATTGAACCTGGGACCTCAGAGCCTCAGGCCTGAGAGTTTTATTTGCACAACCATTATGCTGTCTTCCCAGGCAAGAGTAGATATTTCTAACTTTTCCTTCTCAAACTTAGTCACCATTTTAGTACCTAGCCAATACTTAAGTATCATTTGGCATGTCTTTTACCCACGCTGCCCCTCTAACAGACCTGGAAAGTAATAGTAATAATAATAATATATCCAATACAGACAGGAAAAGAAATAAAAGTGATTAAAGTCAGAAGGAAGTGCTGCAGATATTGGTGTGCGGTTCATGGAGATGGGGAAAATGTCTGTATTTTCTTTCTTTCTTTCTTTTTCCTTTTCTTTTTTTAGAAATAACTTTTTAAAAATATTTTATTTTATTTTTGAGAGAGGTGCAGAGAGAAAGAGAGACAGTGACAGAGACAGAGAGAAACACCAGAGCACTGCTCAGCTCTGGCATATGGCGGTGCGGGGGATTGAACCTGGGACTTCGGAGTCTCAGGCATGAGAGTCTGTTTGCATAAACATTATGCTACCTCCCCCACCCTCTTTCTTCCTTCTTTACATAGCACTTTGCCCCCAAAAGTTCATGATAGACTAAATAAAACAGAGAGAAACCACAGCATCAAAACAGACAACAAATTATGAAAATGAGGGATATTCTCTTTTAGGCATTCAGGTATGCCCAAATTAGCCAGAAAAACCACACATAATAATAGAACTCTCAACCTACAGAGGAAAAACTTCACGACTGGTTGAAGCAGTGCTGCAGGTGTCTCTATTTTTATGTCCTCCTCCTCCCTCAATTTCTTTCTGTCTCTATCAAATAAAAGAAAAAAAGAAAAAGAAAGAAAAAATAGGGAAAAAAAGGCTACCGGGAGCAGTGAATCGTTTGTTCATGGCACTGAGCCCCAGCAATAACCCTGGTAGCAGATATATAAACAACAAACAAAACAGATCAGCTCTCTAGAATCCCAAGAAAGCCTGGGAAAAAAAGATGAAAGAAACCTGCTGTTCACATACCAGAAATCTTACTTCAATTTACTTCAACGAACATCCTGCAATTATTGTCATCATGAATAATGCCTGGTGAAGGTTTTCCCATCTGTCCTTGCCACTCAAATTCACCCTGTTAGAAAACAATGGTGGCCCAGGGTGTGACACAGTGGATAAAGCACTGGACTCTCAAGTGTGAGATTTCAAGTTCAAGCCCTGGCATCACAAGTGCCAGAATGATACTTTATTTCTTCCTCTCTGTGTCCTCCTTTCTCTTCTTCCTCCTTCATCTCCTTCCCCTTTTCCTCCTCCTCTTCCCTGTCCTCTTCCTCTTCCTCTTTCTCTTCTTTCCCTAGACCACAAAGCCAGTATGGGTAGAGCTGGGATTTGAACACACTGCACTGGAATTCACAGATGTGGTATTTGTCTTTCTCTCCCTCTGTCTCAATCTGAAAAAAAATTGTCTCACAGTGAAGCCTCAATGATGATAAACAGAAAAATACCTTCCGGGGCCAGGTGGTGGCGCACCCTATTAAGCGAACATAGTACGAAGTTCAAGGACTGGAGTTCAACCCCGGGCTCCCCACCTGCAGTGGGTCTGTTTCACAAGCGGTGAGACAACTTTTTTCTCTCTCTCTGGCAGGAGAGAGAGAGAGAGAGAGAGAGAGAGAATTTCTGTAGTATAAAAACACATTGCACTGGAATTCAGAGCTGTGATGTCTGTCTTTCTCTCCCTCTGTTTCCCTCTCAACTCAGGCTTAAAACTGGATTATGTGCAGGACAAAGCAGGTGCACTATTCAAGTAAGTGATCTTTATTGGTCCCCAGAAAATTACATATACAAATAAATTCCTCCAGAGACAAACTCTTCCTCTAGGTGGCAGTACATCACCCTCTGGTCGGATCACTTCAGGAAACTTCCAAATGGTTTTCTCAAGGGCTTGATGAATAATATTTCTCATTCTGTCTTGAGCTGACCTCATACTTTTCTTTGTCATTGGTGTAAAAAAAAAAAGTGTGTGTTTTACCTATTGTAGACAACAGATCAGTATAACACAGATGGAATCTTGGCTATAGTTCTTTCTTAGGCTGGTGAGACTAGAATTTATAAAGCACAGCACTTTCTATAAAATTGTGATAAGGATCTATGCCCTCAAATATGTTTTTTTAATTTTCTATTATCTTTATCTATAGGATCAAGACAGCCAGAAATCGAGACGGTAGGGGGAGATAGGGAGGAAGAGAGACAGAGAAATACCTGCAGACCTGCTTCACCACTCACAGAGCTTCCCCCCCCCCACAGGTGGGGACCGGGGGCTTCAACCAGGGTCCTCACACATTGCAACATGTGTGCTCAGCCAGGTGCACCACCACCCAGACCCTGTGTGTTCAGATCCATTTTCAATACAACTAGACACAAATCACACACAGGCGTCACACATGTCGACTGCTGAAAACACACACTCACTATACACACTGAGACACACACACACACACCATTAACCGTGAAAATGCACACTTACTACACAGAGACATACATACAACACATACCCTCAGAGACACAAATCACACAAGCTCACACACATACCATACCATACCCACACACACACACACACACTCCTCAACATACCAGATATAGGTACAATATAACCCTCTCCTCAAATACACATGTGCATATGACAGTGACATACAACCCACAGACACATCGAGACACAAATCACACACATGCACACCACACAGATACACAAACCATGACCCCTGAAATAAACTCACAATGCAAAGACTTAAATCAGGCCCACAGAACACACCCATATACAAAAAGCACACACAGACACACATCACACAGAGAAACATACACACATCATACTCAGAACAATCACACTGCACCACACAATGTACCACATAACGTCTACCAGATGCACACATACACCACACACACATTTACACAGTCTGCTTCACACAGAGATGCATGCACTACAAATACACCATGTGTAACACAATACTCACAACCACACACACATACAAGTAAGCCATCTCCACTACCAACCCCCTCCCTCTGCCAGAACCTTCCAGAACACTTTCCCCTCCAAAGCCTCTAAGACTAGGACTCACTCTCTCTGCACTCCCCCTCTCTATGCCAACATCCCCACTGGAAGGCAGGACCAGCTTCCAGACACAACCCCCTCACCCCCACTGCAGGCTCCAGTTTGTCCTAACACTGTCTTTGCAAATCCAAACACATCCTGAAACATCACACACTTCCACGCTTCTTGAAACCTTTCTGGTTTTCCCCATCCTTACATCTGTCTCCATAAACTTGCAATAGGTTCTACAAAGAGTAAAGAATCCTGGGTGGGTTTATCCAGTGCCGACGACAGCTACAATCGGTGCCGGGCACACTATCAAAAGCTAAGTAAACACTTGCCGGATGAACAAATAAATCAGTGGGTCGCATTCCAGTAACCTCGTTCCTCGCCTGTTGCTTTAAGAAAGATGCAATTAGCATGGGTTTCTGGAAATGCCAGTGCCTCCACATGCATTACCGCTCCCTGGACTCGACCCAACAAGCAACTTCCCATGAACAAGTAGCCCAACAGGTATTAAAACATATCCAACAAAGAGACAGCTCAGGAAGCAGATGATGAACCATTCACAGTCAATCAAGGCTCTCCTCCACACCAAATCAACACCCTAGACAAGCTCCACGAGAGCCTTCAAAGCATAGCATAGGTTACTGAATTCTGCTGCTAAAGAATGTGTGACAGTCCGGCGGTAGAGGAGAAAATGATCGGGGACTCTCGTAGGAGTCACGTATCAGGACGTGGCTTCAAACACCTGTGGGCTTGCCCTTGTCCAGCAAAAATAAAATGGAGGTGGGGGGGAAGCAATTAGTCACGAGTGGTTGGGCAAGTTAGAGACAATAAATCTACACACTGTAAAAATAAAATAATAAAAGGCATCAAGGAACACTGTGTGTTCCAAACCCGGAATCACATTACGTCTAGCTTAATGGCCCAGAGCAGGGATTGGAGAACAAGGACCCACACACGGAAGTGCAGGAATGTGCAAGCCTATATGTTGGGAACAAATGACACTTTTATATCCCCAAACCTGTAACTGAAACTTAATATTCCCTTCGATCATAAAGGAATACAGGCAAGAAATGCAACAGTATTCGTGACTTTCTTCCAAAGAGAAATCACCATTATTTTCATATTACATTCCACTTGCTGCTAATAACCCCCAAATATTATTTATGTTCATGACTTCTAAACAGTAATAGCTACCAGACCTACTGCTAAGACACACATCACACAGAGAAACATACATACAAACATCTTGTCTAATGAGCTAATAAATAAGCCCATGTATTTATTTTTATTTTTAAAAAATATTTATTTATTTATTCCCTTTTGTTACTCTTGTTTTATTTATTTATTTATTTTCTTTTTTATTTAAGAAAGGATTAATTAACAAAACTATAGGGTAGGAGGGGTACAACTCCACACAATTCCCACCACCCAATCTCCATATCCCACCCCCTCCCCTGATAGCTTTCCCACTCTCTATCCCTCTGGGAGCATGGACTCAGGGTCATTGTGGGTTGCACTCTTGTTGTTTTATTGTTGTAGTTATTGGTGTTGTCATTGTTGGATAGGACAGAGAGAAATGGAGAGAGGAGGGGAAGACAGAGGGGGAGAGAAAGACACCTGTAGACCTGCTTCACCACTTGTAAAGTGACTCCCCCTGCAGGTGGAGAGCTGGGGACTTGAACCGGGATCCTTAGACCAGCATCCTTACACTGGTCCTTGCACCTTGCGCCACATGTGCTTAAACCACTGCGCTACCGCCTGACTCCCTTAAGCCCATGTATTACCTACTAATGAAAACAATGGGTGTGACAATGACTTCAATATAATCAGACCCTAAGTGAACCTCTGTATTTTATTTCAGGCAGCTGACTTGCACCACTCTGAGAAAAATCCAGCGGTTTCACGAGGTTGCCAAACATATCCTAAGAGCAAAAAGAAAAATCTTAGGAGACTTGGTCGGAGTAGGTGAGCAGGTGAATAATTCTGACTCATGCGGGTGAGATTACGGCATTTGTGGGCTTCAGACCTCTTAGCTGGAGATGTTTTGCCACTGGCGAGAAAGCATACCCAATTCCAAACTGCCCTGTGGAAAACAGAGGCGAGCAAAGATCTCTTCGGATATGTGTGTTTTGTGTTCTTTGGATGGGTACCCAGGAGAGGAAATTGCTCCATCCTGGACAGAACTTGAAGGACTCGTGTTAAGTGAAAGAAGCCAGGAAAAGGATAAATACTGGATGATCTCACTCATAGGTGGAACTTAAGAAAAGACGGAAGTACAGAGTGAAACTTTATTGGAATATGATCTATTGAAGCAGATCCAAGGACTCTAGAGGGGGGAAGCAGGAGAAAACTTAAAGGAGTGTGGGGAGGGGGAAGAATGATGGCCAATTGGTAGTGCAGGGTGAAGTGTACTGATCTGTATCACGGGGTCGATAAGAAACTGAACCAATGTGACAACAGCCTGGTAAACTACCATTTCCCCTCCAATAAAGGTGTTTAAAAAGCTAAATCAAAATTTTATTTAAGTAAAAGAAAGAATCTTTTGGACTCTCTGTATTGTTAGTTTTGTTTATTTATTTATTTTTTAAACAAGAGCACTCCTCAGTTTTGGCTTATGGTAATGTGGGGGGATTGAACCTGAGACTTGGAGCCTCAGGAATGAAAGTTTGTTTGCATAACCATTAAACCATCCACCCCTGCCCTATGGTTAGGTTTATATATATTTAGCACAGCGAGTTAAGCGCACATGGCGCAAAGCGCAAGGACCAGCAGGTTCAAGCCCCCAGCTCCCCACCTGCAGAGGGTTGCTTCACAAGCAGTGAAGTCTGCAGGTATCTGTCTTCCTCTCCTCCTCTGTTTTCCCCTCCTCTCTGTCCTATCTAACAACACCTATAACAACAATAACAACCACAAGGGCAACAACAAGAGCAACAAAATGGGAAAACTAGCCTCCAGGAGCACCGAGCCCCAGGGATAACCTTAGAAACAATATATATATATTCTGATACATACTTAGCAGCTGTGACACGCACAGGCTGAGTTGGACATCCTTAAGTATCCTGACAGATGAGTCCATACAAGGGCTGAGAATGGAAATAAAATGGAAATAAACTCAACAGTTTCAAAACACACGTCTCAAGCCCTCACTACGTGTAAGATATGCAGGCACGGTGCTGAGGTTGCTCCTTGTCACTTAGAGCAGGATCCATTCCTTACTCCTCAACAGGGGGTGGGTCGAATGCACAATTTGCATGAGCGAGGCCCTGGGTTCGATCCCCAGCACCACTTGTAATGGAGTGGTGGTGCACTGTCCTCTCTCAATAAAGAAATAAATAAATGCTTTCTACCCCACCTCCCTGCTAGATTAAAACATATATAAATAAATGAAGTAGTCAGGCACTCTCTGCTGGAAGTGCTCTATTGTATTATTGGGATGTTGGACAAGTTATGATGTATTTTTGCGTAGAAAAACAGAAATAGTGGTCCGGAAGGTGGCACAGTGGATAAGGCTTTGGACTCTCAAGCATGAGATCCCAAGTTCAATCCCCAGCAGCACATGTACCAGAGTGATGTCTGGTTCTTTCTCTCTCTTCTATCATTTCTCATGAATAAATAAATAAAACGTAAAAAAAAAACAGAAATAAAATGTTTCACAATTTTTTTTCCCCAACAACTTGACAGCACTTGCTGATTTAAGAGATAGATAAAAGTGGAGTTATCATTTGGATCTTCACGGTCTGAAATCAGTGTGACAGAGGCACGTCTCTCTCATTCCACAGATACACTTAATTAGGGGAGACAAAGCAGAAATACTTAAGGAAGTGCCATGAAACGTATTGGATTCGAAGGGCGGGTATGACTGGAGTAGTCAAGACACAACTGTCTCCACATTTGACAAAACTCAACTAACTGTAGGGTCACCAAGGGTGAGCTCTGTGCTACAGAAAAGTCACCTTGGACACGCTGATAAAAACAAACTTTCCCATTCTATGCTAAATCCTACTTCCCCTTTCCAGAAAATGGTTTGGATTTTTAATTTTCAGTTCTGCTTTCTGTGAGGGAAGCCTGGTCTGAAGTCACTGTGAGTGTCCACGCAGTTTGAAGGCCCCAGGAAGAATGACTAAGCACAGAGAGAGAGAGAGAGAAAGAGAGGAAAGAGGGAGAAAGAAAGAGAGAGAGGCTCCTATTCCCCAAACTTTTCTTTCCTGGATCTGAAAAACAGACCATTCAGTGAGCAAAACAGGAACTTTTCTCTAGTCCCATAACAACCATTTACTGAACATGCATTCTGTGAACCATTCTTTCTTATCTTGGTAAAATCTTAGAAATCAAATAGTTAGCCTTTCTTCCCTCCTTTCTCTCTCTCTCTCTTTCTCTCTCTCTCTCTCTCTCTCTCTCTCTCTCTTTCTTCCCCCCCTCATTTATCTCTTTGCCAATGCCAATGCCAATGCCACTGCCATGAACAAGTATCCTCAAGCATACATAAGTGACACCAATTATCTACAGAAATACAAAGACAAAACCCAGGGATACAAAATTAGATGGTGACTTTGACACCATCTAATAGGATTCTTATCACCTATTGGTTTCAAGTTACAGTCACCCAAGAGGGGCCAGGAGTTGGCATACCCATTTAAGCACACACACACACACACACACACACACACACACACACACACACACTGCCATGTGCAAGGACCTGAGTTCAAGCCACCTGTCCCCACTTGAAGGGAAAAGCTTCATGAGTGCTGAATCAGTGCTGTAGGAGCCCCTCTTTCTCCCTTCCTTCATATTTCCCCTTCCCCTCTCAATTTCTGTCAAGACAAACAAACAAAATAAAAGAAGTCACATAAAACTGGAACGTAGTTCCTTGTTCTTTTTTTCTGACACTAGTCAGCTGGTTACTGACTCACGGACTGACTTATCTCCACACTCAAAGCTGAGAGGAAAGCTAGGAATGGTTAAGTGTTCGAGAGTCGGCTCTGGGTTCCAACGTTCCAATCTCCCTGCAGAAGCTAAGGTGGGACCACTCTGCAGAGATATTGCCCTAGGTCAGCTGTTCTCAAGCAAGTTTAGAGACTCATTTATTTCAGAATCTGTTCCACTTCACCAAGTGCAATTAACCTGACACAACATGTTACTTGAAAAGAAACCTGCAGAGCAGAGGTGGGAAACGGCCATGCACATTACCAGCTCGTATATGTCCTCCTCAGGCTTCGGGACGTAGTGCTGCATTTTGTTCTCAATGAGGAATTTCAGGCGCAGGTAGTGAGCACATGGATCCAGCTGATGGGCCTGGAACCAAAAAAGAAACAAATGGGGAAAAAAACATGCACAGATGTTCAACAGTGAAGGGGAGTTGTTGGTCCACCGAACCCTTTATCACGTACTTGCAAGAGCACCAGAGAGATGAGTGGCTGAGAGTTGTTGTGTATGTATATATACACAATGGAATACTATTCAGTGATTACAAATGGTGAACTCACCTTCTTCACCTCCGCTTGGATGGAGACTAAAGGAATCATGTGAAGTGAGATAAGCCAGCAAGAGAAGGATGACTATGGATGGTCTCATTCATAGAGAGAAGTTGAAAAATAAGATCAGAAAGGAAAACACAAAACAGAACTTGGACTGGAATTGGTGTATTGCACCAAAGTAAAGGACTCTGGGGTGGAGTGGGGGAAGGTTCAGGTCTTAGAATATGATGGCAGAGGAGGACCTAGGTGGGAGGGGACTAAAGTGTTTTGTGGAGAACTGAGAAATGTTACACATGTACCAACTACTGTGTTTTACTGTTATCTGTAAACCATTACTCCCTCCCAATAAAGGACAAAGAAAGAAGAAAGGAAGGAAGGAGAGTTTCCCCACGGTTACCTCTCATCACAAAAGCTCTCCTTTTCCTATACCACCAATTTGGTCATTTTTTAAAGAATATTTTTTTCCATTTTGTTGCCTTTGTTTTATTGTTGTAATTATTATTGTTGTTACTGATGTCATCATTGTTGGATAGGACAGAGAGAAATGGAGAGAGGAGGGGAAGACAGAGATGGGGAGACAAAGATAGACACCTGCAGACCTGCTTCACCGCCTCTGAAGGGACTCCCCTGCAGGTGGGGAGCTGGGGGCTTGAACCAGGATCTTGCGCCAGTTCTTTCACTTTGCTCCACCTGTGCTTAACCCACTGCACTACCGCCCGACTCCCAATTTTGTCATTTTTTCCATAACATTAATAAGCTACTCATTTATGGATGCATTTTGTTAACTTCTCCTATCTGCTGCCCTTAATTCTAATTACTCTGGTAATTTCAGAATGCTTCTATATAGGACACAGCCATGCAATGAAAATGAAATGTAATTTTTATTTGCAATTTTCAGGTGGAAAACCCTAGAAAATAAAGACTGGAGGTCTTCCGTAAAGTATTAGACATCTGTTACAAGACATGGGGGAAAGGTTTTTAGACCTCTTAGAAGATATACGTTCGGGGCCAGGTGGTGGCGCACTTAGTTGAGTGCACATGTTACAGTGCACAAGGACCAGAGCTCGAGTCCCTCCCTAATCCCCACCTGCAGGAGGAAAGCTCTGCAAGTGGTGAAGCAGGGTTGCAGGTGTCTCTCTCTCTCTCTCTCTCTCCCTCTCTATCTCCTTCTTCCTCTCAATTTCTGGCTGTTTCTATCCAATAAATAAATAAAGATAATAAATTTTTAAAAAATTTACATTCAAAACTCAAAGTATTCACTGCACAGATTAATCATATTTATTCCACAGGTCTCGGGACTCAACAGGAGCCAAAGGATTCATTGTTTCACTTATCTGAGTCATGATTCTAACACTGTAACATGGCCCAGTCAATCAGTAAGTCCTTAAGGAAAATTCCAGATAGACATAGGTGGGTTAAAAAAGTAAAAGAATGATGCTGACCAGAATTCCCTGGACAGACAACCCCACCAACGTGTCCTGGAGCTCCGATTCCCCAGAGCCCCATCCCACTAGGGAAAGAGAGAGGCAGGCTGGGAGTTTGGATCGACCTGTCAATGCCCATGTTCAACAAGGAAGCAATTACAGAAGCCAGACCTTCCACCTTCTGCATCCCACAATGACCCTGGGTCCATGCTCCCAGAGGGGTTAAAAAAAAAAAAAAAAAAGCTGTCAGGCGAGGGGATGGGATACAGAGATCTGGTGGTGGGAACTGTGTGGAGTTGTAACCCTCTTATCCTATGGTTTTGTCAATGTTTCCATTTTATAAACAATAATAAAAAAAAAAGTAAAGGAAGTGGGGCTAGGCGGTGGCACAGTGGGTAAAGTGCACATTGTATAAAGTGCAAGGACCCATACCAGGATCAGGTTCGAGTCCCTGGTTATGGGGTCTCTTTGCAAGTGGTGAAGCAATTCTGCAGGAGTCTTTCTCTCCCCCCTCTTTCTACCCTCCCCTCTCAATTTCTCTCTGTCCTAGGCAACAATAACAAAAATGGAAAAAGATGGCCTCCAGGAGTGGTGGATTCATGGTGCAGGCACTGAGCCCCAGCAATAACCCTGGAAGCAAAAAAAAAAAAAAAAGAGAGAGAGAGAAAAGAGGGAGGGGAGGGGAGGGGAGGGGAGGGGAGGGGAGGGGAGGGGAGGGGAGGGGAGGGGAGGGGAGGGGAGGGGAGGGGAGAGGAGAGGAGAGGAGAGGAGAGGAGAGGAGAGGAGAGGAGAGGAGAGGAGAGGAGAGGAGAGGAGAGGAGAGGAGAGGAGAGGAGAGGAGAGGAGAGGAGGGTGTTAAGCAGTGGTGCACCCAGTGGAGTGATTATATCACCATACACAAGGATCTGGGTTCAAGCTCTCTGTCCCCATCTGCAGGAGGGAGACCTCTTCAGGAGTGAAGCAGTGCTGCAGATCCCCCTCCCCGTCTCTCTATGTGTGTCTGTCTGTATCTCCCTATCTCCTTCCCTTCCCCTCCAATTTCCCTTGGTCTTATTCAAAAAAGATAGGAAAGAAAGACTTCCAGGAAAAATGAATTTGTCCTACAGGCACTAAGACCCAGCAATAACCATGGTGATTATAAAGTTATTTGTTTTGTTTCATTTTATATTATTTCTTTAAATGAGAGAGAGAGCGAGATGAGAGCATTATTCAACGCTGGCTTCTGATAGTGCTGGGGCCTGAACCTACAACTGCAGAGACTAGGTATAAAAAAAGTCTTCTGCAAAACCATTATGCTGTCTCCCCAGCACACCCCCATTTCTTTTCATTGAAAAAGGAGGGACTGGCTTCATTGCACACCTGACCAAGCACAAGGCTCAGCTTTGAGACTCCAACACCTGAAGCAGGCCAGGGTTTCCCCATGCAGCACCAGATACTCCAATCCAAGTCCTTTGGGTGGTAAGGAGTGCTTCTGGAGACCGGACAGTGGCTCACCTGGGTAAGTGCACATGTTACCATGCACAAAAACCTAGGGTTAAGTGTCCGGTCTCCAAGAGTCAGGCAGTAATGCAGGGGGTTAAGCACAGGTGGTGCAAAGCACAAGGACCGGCGTAAGGATCCCAGTTCGAGCCCCCGGCTCCCCACCTGCAGGAGAGTTGCTTTACAGGTGGTGAAACAGGTCTGCAGGTGTCTATCTTTGTCTCCCCTTCTCTGTCTTCCCCTCCTCTCTCCATTTCTCTCTGTCCTAGCCAACAATGACGACATCAATAACAACAACAATAACTACAACAATAAAAATAACACGGGCAACAAAAAAAGGAATAAATAAGTATTAAAAAAAAAAAAAGAGTCCGGTCCCCACCTGCAGGAGAAAAGCTTCACAAGAGGTGAAGTGGGGTTGAAGGTGTCTCTCTGTCTCTCCCTTTCTAGCCCCCTCCCCTCTCAGTTTCTCTCTGTCCTAACAAATAAATAAAGTTAATGCCTATCTCTCTTTCTCACTCTCTCTCCTTCCTTCTCTGTCTCTGAGTTTGAAAGGAAAGAAAAAAAAATCTACCAGAAGCAATGAAACCATGTATATGTGAGACCCTGGCAGGCAAAACAAATAAAGAAAAAGGAAAAAAAGAGAAAAAAGAAAGAAAGAGAAGAAAAGGAGATAAGAAAGGCTAGAGAGTATTTATAGTGACCAGAAAAAGCTCTGCTTGGGCAAAATTATTTTACTAACCACGTGGGGACACTGGGACAGTTGTTACCAGTCCATTCACAAGCGAGACTGCATGAAGACAAGGCACTTGGAATAAAGCCTTATTTACACACACGAGTGAGACTCCCTCCGGGGGCAGTGCAGACAGGCTCGTGTCCAACTTGGGGAATGCACTGAATGGGTTGCCCAAAGAAAACAGCTCTAAAATAGTCAGGGCTTGAAACTTCCAGGCCTCCTCCGCTGATGCAGGATGGGCCAATGGATTTTGCTTCTTGCTAGAAAGTCATCCATGACTTCACTTTGCAGAAAAAGCAATGGCAGCAGCACAGCTTTGAGCAATGGGGAAACCTTCCAGAAGGTTCCAAAGGGGGCGTGGCGGTGGGGGTGGTAAAAGTTGAACTATCCATTGTCTTCTTGAACCCTAAGACAGCAGGAACCTCACATTTCCACTACAGAGCCTATATTTCCCCCAGTCCTGGAACCTCAGAGTGGGGTGCACTTTCCTGCATGCTTCTCTCATTTCATATCAAATAATACTGCATCTGCCGATCACAACCTAATCAATGCAATGAGTGCCACCTCAGCATGCTTCACTTCAGACTGTGTCCAGAGACTTCAGGTGTGGAATGACAGCCCTTCAGCTTCATTACTCGGATGAGACCGTTCCTTTCATAGTATTCTCTAATTCCATCCCAGGTGGTTCACTTCCTAACAAAGTCCAAAAACCTAGATATAGACTAGGTCCCCTGAGACAGAACATATGTTCACACGTATCCATAAACTAGGACAAAATATATATCTGAAAGCAAAAGTACACAATAATCTGCAGTGAAGACCACCCAACACTTCATCTGCACTGTTCCAGCCTTTAGGTCCATAATTGTTCAACAATTTGTTTGGCTTTGTATGTTAACTCTCTTTTCAGCCACCAGGTTCCAGATGTCAGCATGATGCCGACCAGACTTCCCTGGACAGAGGACCCCACCAGTGTTTCCCCAGAGCCCCACCCCATTAGGGAAAGAGAGAGACAGGCTGGGAGTATGGATTGACCAACGCCCATGTTCAGTGGGGAAGCAATTACAGAAGCCAGACCTTCCACCTTTTGCAACCCATAATGACCTTGAGTCCATACTCCCAGAGGGACAGAGAATGGGAAAGCTATTAGGGAAGGGGATGGGATATGGAGTTCTGGTGGTGGGAATTGTGTGTAGTTGTACCCTTCCTATCCTATGGTTTTGTTAATGTTTCCCTCTTTTAAATAAAAAAATAAAGTGGCTTCTGGAAGGCCACAGGGCAACGAGCAAATGTATTGCAAGAAAGGAAATGCTGGGAAATTGTGCAGATGTGGTTGAGTTAGGCAGGGCCCACAAACCACCCTATGGCCAGTCCCTTTATCTACATACCAACCTTCTGCTTTGTCTTATAAAAGACTAAGGTCTCCCCACCATGGTATCCACTCAGGATATTGCTAATTCCCGACAGCTAAAACCATAGCAACAGTTTTAAGCTAAGGAAGTTCCCAGCATGCCATTTTCTTTTCTCCACCCCCTTTCCTAGCCATCTCCATCCTGGCTTCCACTTCCAGTTTTATCCCATAAAATCCACTTCTATTCCTAGTTTCGCTCTCTTTTCTCTCCCAAGTCCCGACCTGGAGAAGGGCTTAACCTGCTGTGCTCACACCCAACTCTGGTGTGTTCCCCCGTGAATAAAGAATTGTATTACCATGCCATGAGTTCCTGGATCCTCTCTCCCACCTGCAACACTAGCCCAGCAAGGAATGCTTAAACCGTGTGTGTCCTCCCCCACCCCAGCCAGGCCCTCCTGTTTTTTAAAGAGATTCTAAAGTAAGCACAGAGGTAATGCCTGCAATTTGCTTCTAAAATAATTTAAGGTGAAAAGGGGGAGTTAGTGACTCGAGGAGACATAGATTGACATATACAGAATCCCAATGATGGCAGACTGTGGGCTTTATTACACTAGTCTCTATTTGTATGTAGCTTTGAAATTTTTCACCAAGTCAGTACAATTTATCTTTACACCAAGAGCTCTATTGGATAGGAACTATGTCTAAATAAGTGAAATTATTATTCACTAGTTTAATATTATTTCCATTGACCCTGCATTCCCAAGTGCTTAATTCACTTTTAAAACATTTTTTTTATTTATTGGATTGAGACAGCAGTGCTTTTGATTTCTGAGGGAAGGGGGAGAGAGAGAGAGGGTGAAAGAGAGAGAAAGAGCAAGAGAGAGAGAGAGAGAGAGAGAGACCTGCAGCCCTGCTTCACCAATCATGAAGTTTTCCCTCTGCAGGTAGGACTTGGGGGACTTGAACCAGGGTCCTTGCAGCTGCATCTAGTAACATGTGTGATCCACTAGATGACCCCTACAAAAAAAAATTTTTTAAGGCCAAATTGCAACCATTTTTCCAATAATAGGCATTGAGTCTCATCTGACAGATAAGAACATAAAACAGGGATTGAAAGTGTGCCCTGCCCCCTCCAGGTCCCCACCTGCAAAGGGAAAGTTTCAGAAGCAGTGAAGCAGTGCTGCAGGTGTCACTCCTCCTCCTATCTTGAGTTCTCTCTGTCTTTATCCAAGGACATTAAGTATGCTCCCTAAGAGGTGCTAGCACACCTGCTTGAGCGCACACATTGTCATGCACAAGGATCTGGGTTCAAGATCCTGCTCCCCACCTGCAGGAGGGAAGTTTCAAGGGCAGTGAAGCAAGTACTGCAGGTGTTTCTCTGTCTCTCTCCCTCTTTATCTCCCCCTCCCCTTTCACATTTTCTCTGTCCTATCAAAGAGGAAAAAAGAAAAGAGTCATTGAGGGGAGGGGAGACAGCATAATGGTTCTTCAAAAGACTCTCATGCCTGAGTCTCTGAGGTCCCAGATTCAGTCTCCAGCAGCACCATAAGCCAGAGTTAAGCAGTGCTGGCATGGTGGGGAGAGGGCTCCCTTCTCTCTCTCTCTCTCTCTCTCTCTCTCTCTCTCTCTCTCTCCCTCCCTCCCTCCCTCCCTCCCTCTTATTAAAAATAAAATACTTTAAAAAGTCACTGAGACAAAGTAGAATAAAACAGTTCTATCAAGGGCACTGTAGTAAGCAAGACAAGTCTTCCTCACAACGAGAGAAGCTGCCAATGCTTCCCACCTACCTAGGGTCTCAGAGAAATCTTTAATTAGAATCAGGGGAGAAAAAAATGTGAGTTCACCATCTGTGTCTGACGAAGATGGGTGGGAAGATGAAATAAAGCTTCTTGGGGGTCTTGGTTCACAGGAACAAAACCTTAGCGCCATCAGTTAATAAACACTTGGTGGGTGCTCCCAAAACAGCTGTCACAGAAACATAATGTCATCTGGAAGTCTGACCAAACGGTGCTTGCATCTAAGGAGCTTCTGGTTCCCGGGCTGAGAGACAGCTCAGTGGGTAAACTGCAGGTCCTTCAGGGGGTGAGATCCTGAATTCAATCCCTCACACCATGGGAGCACCAGAGACAGCACAGAGTGGAGGTGGGGGATTGTTCATGCACACTGGACATGGTGGGGATTCTTGTCACTTCCCACGTCGTCCAACATGTTTTTAAGGTATCAGCAAGACTTGAATGGTATGTCAATGAAGCACATGCAATAAACATAGAAACTATCTCCCCTCGGTGCAGTTTGGGAGGTGGTGCAGTGGCTAGAGTTTTGGACTTAAAAGCATGAAGCCCCAAGTTCGATCCCTGGCATTGCATGTGCCAGAGTTATGCTCTGCTTTTCTCTTTCCTCTTTTGTGTCAGTGAATAAACAAATCTTTTTTTTAAAGGCATATTTATTTATTTGTCTACTTGATAGAGACAGAGAAATTGCAAGAGAAGGGGGAGATGAGAGAGAGAGAGAGAGAGAGAGAGAGGAGAGGAGAGGAGAGGAGAGGAGAGGAGAGTGAAGCAGTGCTTCACTGCTCATGAAGCTTCCCCCCTACAAGGTGATTGAACCCGGGTCCTCATGCAGTGTAATCTGTATACTCGATTAGGGGCACCACCACCCAGCCCTTGTAAGTCATAGTTGGTCTAAAAAAAATAAAGGAGGAATCCTAAGGAATTTAACTGAATCACAACTTCCCAGAAAAGTGTCACGTTCCTCAAGTATCTGCAAGTCACTATCAAAGCAGGTTGAGCATCTTGCCAAGTTCCTGATATATTTCTGTGTGAAAGAACTCCAAATATTAATGAATATTTTAGCAAAGCAGCTCTAAACATTTGGCCCGCTGTAGACTTGTAAAACATTGATGAGAAAACATTCTAACTCAAGAGAGATACTGTTAAATAAAAATTAAAGGCCACAAGTTTGTTTCTCCAGGTTTGTTTACTAAGTTTCCTAGAGCACAGTTTTGATGTCTTTTGTGACAATGCAGCTGCAAATTATACTGTAACATAAATATTATCCAAGAAGAATTTTGGGTTGAGCTGGCAACTATTTTTAAATTTGCATCTTGCTGTGACAATTTCAAAAAGATGAGATAGCAAAATACATTGTAGATCTCTCTGGTAAATAATGTGAGCTCATTAAGACAAGGAATAAAAAAAAATTCTTCCACCCATCATGTTCTGTTCTTGTGTCTTGTCTTGCTTTGTTTGTTTCTTGCCACCAGGGTTGTTGCTGGGGTTCACTGCTGGCACTACGAATCTACCACTCCTGGTGGCCATTTTTTTCCTTTCTATTCTACTTGATAGCACAGAGAGAGACTGAGAAGGGAAGGGAGTTAGCAAGGGAGAAAGGAAGACAGACACCTGCAGTCTCGCTTCACTGCTAGTGAAGCTCCCCCATTACAGGTGGAGAGTGGGGCTCGAACTAGCGTCCTTGAGCATGGTAACATGTGTGCTTAACTGGGTGCACCACCGCTCGACCCCCTTGTGTCTTGTTGTCTATGCTACTATTTCAGTCAGACTTCTTGAGGAAACATAAAATGCATGCATTGGCCACTAGAGAAATGTATGCACAGGGGGCAGACAGCATTAATGGTTGTGCAAAGAGACTCATGCCTGAGGCTCTAAGGTCCCAGGTTCAATCCCCTGCACCACCATAGACCAGAGCTAAGCAGTGCTCTGGGAGAGAAAGAGAGAGAGAAAGGAAGAGGGAGAGAAAGAAAGAGAGGAAGAGGGAGAGAAAGAGAGGAAGAAGAAGAAGAGAGAGAGAGAGAGGAAGAGGGAGAGAAAAAGAGAGAAAAAGTTAGAGGGAGAGGAAGGGAAAGGGAGGGAGGGAGAGAGAGAGAGAGAGAGAGAGAGAGAGAGAAAGGAAGAGGGAGAGGGAGAAGGAGTGGGAGGGAGATGGAGAGAGAGGAAGAAGGAGAGAAAGAGAGAAAAAAGTTAGAGGGAGAGGAAGGGAGAGGGAGAAAGGGAGGGAGAGGGAGGGGGAGAGAGAGAGAGAGATGTATGCACATATCCACATGGACAGAAAACACTACTGAGGAATTGCCAGAGATTCACCCTCCCCTTCAAAGTGACCTGTTGCTTTTTTTTTTTTTTAATGCCAATCATCCATAGGTTATCCCACCCACAATTCTTGCAAATGTAAGAAATAGAACTGATTCCCATGGGTAACACAGGAAGCTCAGTGAGTAAGAATGAGTGATTTATTTTTGCAGTTATCCTAGCTAGAGTTCAGTCCCCAACCCACAGACCAGCACTGGGACCAGCTATCACAAATCAATTCTGTAATATCGATAACATGAATTGAATGTGAAAGGTGGAACTTGAAACATTTACCATACCCCCAACTTGACTGAGGCTCAGATGGCAGATGGCAAATGGATGTGAAATAATGTGGAACAGAGAGAATAGGAAAGAGAGTGAACCAAGTGCAAGGGATAAGAGAGAGATTGAGTATTAGATATTAGAGAGAGCATCTATCGCCAACATGAAGAATGGCAATAAAGGAATGAAAGACAGACATTGTGACAAACTCCTTTATTTTCAGTCCTTTCTCCAAGAGAGGGGAGAAAAAAAATTCAATATTAATTAGATCATTAATCACATGAGGCAGTCCTTCCCCCCCCCCCATTATCTCTTTCCCTCTTAAGAATAAAATCAGCCCTACTAATTACACCAGAGCGCTTTCCAAAGAAGCAACAAGCTTTAGAAGGCACCTGGCCCTGTGCACACACTATAATTTATGCTGCATGGATGACTTTCCAGAGACCATCAATTTCTTAAAGTGCACACCCAAAGTTTTCCGTTTTTAAACTCACTAGACATCAGAGTGTGTTTCCATCTGTGTTTCCAAGTTTGGGGTAAAAAAAAAAACAGGCTGAGGATTCAGGAAAAGTGGGTGCAGTGACCTTTTCCGTTAGAGAAAGGGCTGTGTGCCTTCCTGAAGCTATCAGAAAGCCTTTCAAGTGACAGAAACAAACACCTCCCAGGGGAATAGTTCTAACTCATTATGGCAAGATGGCACCCAAACTGCAAGGACAGTTTTATTTCTCACTGCCTTCCTTTCTATCAACATTAAGAATCTGGCAAGTTCATAAACTGGGTCAGTTGCTGTTTCCCCTCACTTATGTTTTCAATTTCCCATTCAGTCCTGTTTAATGGGGTGTTGTTGTGGGCGGGCCGTGGAGAAGAGAGAGAGAGAGGGGGTCCGGAGCGAAGAGGAAACACAAATCTTTATTTGTGCTGGCACCTCAGAGTTGGGTGCTAGAGAAGCAGGTTGGGCCACGTGGAGGTAGCGAAAATGGCTGCCTCACGCAGTAACCTTTCCTGCATCTGAACACCGAAGTGAAGCGCTGGCAAGAGAGCGAGGTGCAGAAGAAGAAGGGCTTTTATAGGAGCAGCTTTCGTGAGAATAGGAAGGGGGAGGAGTAACCACAGCACTCCAGGATAGGATAATAATGGGAGGGGGGAGGAGTAACCAAAGCACTCCAAATATCGCGGGAAATAGACAATGCCCTGAGGGCACAACATGGCTCAACAGGCACTCCGAGAATGTCCCAACGTCCCAACTCTCGTGGGAACTAGCAGTAGCCTGAGGGGACAACATGGCAGATGTGACTGCATAGGCACAATTTCCCAGCAATGGGGATGTTCTGAGCAGACCCCTGGTTCCTTTTTGAGTTTAAGATTGAGGCTCCAAAAGAAGGCTAATCCCTAGCAGAAGCCACCAGACTTTGGATTATTAAGAGGGAAAAAAAAAAGCCAGAGTTCTACTTTAGATTATCTTCAACTGGAATTCTGAGAATAATTCCCAAAACACTGCATAATATTAACAGACTATTAATGGGCCTCGAAAGAGGCGTGCTAATCTATAAATAAGAGAATGCAGAACTTGTCGTCAACCAACCAATTCTGCTAAGTGACTCAAATGAAAAAAAATGTGAACTGAAATATCCTTGTCTTCAAAAAGCTGGGACCCAAGTGCGGGAAGGAGTCAAAGCAGGTAAAAGTTTAGCGCTTATTTTTAACACTAATGTGGGGGCTGACTTTAGCTTTGTCCTAGAACAGATGTTCTAGCTTCGCTTCCTCTATGGAAGATGATCTAGAAGGTTTCCTTGGGCCAGATTCCTTGAGCTTTTCTTTTTATAAAGGCCTCAGGGATTTTTTTTTTTTTAATAACAAATACAAAAGTTGTTCAGTGTAGAATGACAGAATGGACATGCTTGTCAAGGCAGTGAAAGTTATTTGGGGATTATAAGCCACTGTGTTGAGTGAACAGGCCTTAAAGGCATCATTATAACTGTCTCTAGGATGTTGTGGTGGTTGTGTGTGGTCTCCAGAATTGCGGTGGTTATAGGGAGGTGGGGTCATGGTGGTGGTGGTGAATGCAGTGCGGAACTATATTTTATAACCTTGTTAATCACTATTAAAATACTAATAAAATTACATTAAATGTAAAATTACTGTATCCTTCTAAGTCCTTCTAGGATCAAATCATGATAGACAAGGTTTCCAGTTTCTCTTTCATAGTCTCAAGGAAGACCATCGCATGACCCAAAGAATATACCCTAGGGCTGGGGGCCTCAGCAATAGAGCACAGAACATGTATGCACAAGTCTCAGGTTCAATCCCCAGCATTGCTTATGACAAAACTAAGTGGTGCTCTAGTCATCTCTCTCTGTCTCTCTCTCTCTGTGTCTCTCTCTCTCTCTCTCTCTCTCTCTCTCTCTCTCTCTCACACACACACACACACACACACACATATTAGTCTTCGGGACCAAGCAGTAGCAAACCCATTAAGTGCATGTACAAGTAACTTCTCACCTGCCAGGGGGAGGTGGCGGTTGCTTCACATGATGAAGCAGATCTGCAGGTGTCTGATTCTCTCTCTCTCCTTTTCTATCTCCCCTCCCCTCTCAATATCTCCTTGTCCTGTCATGCATAACAGAAAGGGTGAAAAAAGGGAAAAATGGCCACCAGAAGCAGAGGAATTATGGTGTTTCACTTATAGTTTCTAGACTTTTCCAAACCTTTTGGATTTTCCCTGATGAAGACTAGCCTCTCATAGATATGATGACCACTGATTGAGATGGTCACACCTGCATTTGGAGCATGCAGATGTGAGTTCAACTCCCTGTCTGAAACAAACTTAATTGAGCTCAGGCCAGGGACTCGGGGTTTCTGAGTCTCACCATCTCCACCTCTCCAGTGAGGACACAGTAGCTCTTTGTCTCCAAACTTGGTCTATGTATTAAAACAGGGCAATTCATAAAAGAAAGAAAAAGCTTGTCTTTTTCTTCTTTTTTTTTTTTGTGTGTGTGGGGGGTAGGACAGAGAGAAATTTAGGGGGGGGGGAGATAGGGAAAGAGAAACATATCTGCAGACCTGCTTCACCGCTTGTGAAGAGGACCCCCCCCCCCCCCCCGCAGGTGGGGAGCTGGGAGCTTGAACCAGGATCCTTGCACACGTTCTTATGCTTCGTACTGTGTGTGCTAAACCCAGTGCGCCACCACCTGGCCCTGTTTCCTCTATTTCTACATTTACTCAAGACCGTTCATCTAATGCCCTTCAAAAGGGGGAAGGGGTAGTGGTGGGGGTAGGAGGACAATCCAGGTTCATCTTGAGAAATACTAAGAAGTTTTTACAACTTAAGGAGAAAACAGAAGAAAGGACGTTAAAGAGATAGCACAGCACGAAAGTGCAGAGGGCCTGGGTTCAATCCCCACCACCACTAGATGCAAATGCTGAGCAATGCTTTACTGTCATATAAATAAATATATGGGTCACTGGAAAAGTCACATTTATTTTTCTGTGTTTTTCTATGGAAAAAAACATCATGACTTTTCCAACAACAGAATATGTAGTAATAGATACATACATATATAATAAATACATCTAAAAAAAAAAAGAAAAAGGGGGAGTCAGGCTGTAGCGCAGCGGGTTAAGCGCAGGTGGCGCAAAGCGCAAAGACCGGCATAAGGATCCTGGTTCAAACCCCGGCTCCCCACCTGCAGGGGAGTCACTTCACAGGTGGTGAAGCAGGTCTGCAGGTGTCTATCTTTCCTCCTCTCTGTCTTCCCCTCCTCTCTCCATTTCTCTCTGTCCTATCCAACAACAATAACAACTACAACAATAAAACAACAAGGGCAACAAAAGGGAATAAATAAATAAAATAAATATTTAAAAAAAAAAAAGAAAAAGGGCCCCTATTGGACCTGGCGCTCAGTGTGAATCAACAATGGTAGGGAATGTTCCATTCTCCGAAGGGAGGTTGGATAGCAGACTCTGCCTATCACCCAAGGATGATGGGTCCTAAAATTGGTGAAGCCTGGAATGTTCCTCGCCATGGCCAAGGAATGTGAGCTCAGACCTACAGGGATACAGAGGTTACATAGGATACTGTGCTGACTATGGGCCCCAGATCAGATCGATGAGGTCTACAGTTAACAATATTTATACACTTTTCCCATATTTAGAGCTACTCTCTTCCCTGATTCAGCTTTCTGGTCCTTTTTGCAACTGCAACACCATCCCCCCAGACAATAGCTTAGGTCACTTGCACATTAGATGCCAGGCTCAGGCAATAACTAGTTGGGTCATGGGCCCCTGGAATATACCTAAAATATAGACCTACCAGCCTTTTCCAAAACAGAGACCCCAAATCTCCATCTGCAATATTCTTGCCTTTAGGTTCATGATTAGTCAACAATTTGTTTGGCTCTATATGTTAACTCCCTTTTCAGCCACCAGGTTCCAGATGATACCATGATGCCAACCGGACTTCCCTGAGCAGACGACCCCACTATGTGTTGTGGGGCCGCACCTCCCCAGATCCCACCAATGTACCTTGGCACTCCGCTTCCCCAAAGCCCTACCCCACTAGGGAAAGAGAGAGACAGGCTGGGAGTATGGATCAACCTGTCAACGCCCATGTTCAGCAGGGAAGCAATTGCAGAAGCCAGACCTTCCACATTCTGCATTCCACAATGACCCTGGGTCCATACTCCCAGAGGGATAAAGAATAGGAACGCTATCAGGGGAGGGAATGGGATATGGAGTTCCAGTGGCAGGAACTGTGTGGAATTGCACCCCTCTTATCCTATGGTTTTTGTCAGTTTTTGTCATTTTATGAATGAAGATTAAAAAGAAAAAAAGGGAAAAAAAGGAAAAAGGAAGGAAATTAGATTTAAAAAAAGAGAAGGGGACTCAATCACTTCTCACCAAAATAATAAAAAAAAAAAATGGGGGTGAGGGATAAATATGTGTTTAGTTGAAAATGAACTTTCCAACATGCAGGTGAAACATCTGTTTCAGTTTTTCTTTCCCCAAAGACATCCGTGACGGTTAGTACCCAAAAAACCAGATTAAACAGGGCATGGGACACAGGACCTCTGAATGCATCCACAGAAAACAAAATGGGAGAACAAACACCAGAATGAGTTCATTCTGGATTGTATAAGGGTGGCCTTCACTTTCTGCTTTGTTCTTTCACCTACATTGGCTCAACTTTTCCACCCTGAGCAGGTAAGTGCTAAGTACAGGTCTATGGCATACACACACTGAAAAGAGCTCCTTCACTTATAAGCAAAGAGTTGACTTAGAATGTGGATGCATGTTGCCTAAAGTTTCTGGAAGTGATGCACCTCACTCTCCCACATGCCTGTGAGTCTCCACTCCAGCCTTACCCTGTTCCTCCACCCCACTCCGCTCCCCTCAAGAGAACCATCCCATCCTACCTTGCAGATCAGCTCCAAAGTGTCCCTGGCAGTGTCCCCTGGCCTGACGACCGTCAGGGCAGGCTGATTGTTGGGAAGACAGAACCAGGATGGAGTGAAGTACTCGTGGACCCAAATGTCACAGTCCGGGTTGTGCTGGTGGACGCTGGGCAAGACGATGTCTTTCTGTCTCTGGGATAAGGAATAAAAATAAAAATCAGCAAAGCAGCAAAACATCCATCCCTAGACATCACTCATTCCCAGCAGTCACCTTGTCATGTGAAAAGGACACAGGGCACAAGTGAAATGAATCTTAGACACAGGGGGAAGAACCTGAGAAAACAGAATTTCTGGATGATTAGGAGGAAGATTTCTAACTTCATTCCCATCTACAGGTAGACACAGTATGAATGAGTGAAACCGCGAAAGAAGAAACGCTATACACACTGGGTCCCATGGTATGGCTACTATTTGCTTCACATGCCCATCTCAGATAGCGGCTACATGATCTCTGCCATTTCACAGTTGAGTCCCAACAACATTTGAAATGAAAAGTGATGTCCTGGGGACCAGGTAGTGTGCACTGTGTTAAATGCACATAGTAGTAAGAGCAATGACCCTGGTTTAAGCCCCCAGCTCCCCACCTGCAGGGGGGATGCTTCACAAGTGGTGGAACAGGTCTGCAGGTGTCTGTCTTTCTCTCCACCTCTCTATCTCCCCACCCCTCACAATTTCTCTCTGTCCTATCCAATGAAATGGGAAAAATGGCCGCCAGGAGCAGTAGATTTGTAAGTGCCTGCACTAAGCCCCAGAGATAACCTTGGCAAGAAAAAACAATGGTATCCTCAAATCCTTTACATACTGTATGGTTATGAGTAGCCTGATATGATATTATATATTATACTATACTATATTATACTACATTTATTGGTTTACCCAACTCTTGTGTTCCAAATGAGAAAGCTCTGAGGATGAACTGTAGGAAACAAAGTGGCCCAAACAATTCTCCTTTGGTTCCTTAGGATATATCCCCAGGAAAGGAATTATTGAGCCACAGGGTAGGTCCACTTCTAGCCTTCTAAGAGTTCTCCAGACTGCTCTCTTTATCTTTTTTTTTTTTTTTAACAGTGTCTGCTCATGGGTTTAATTTCTCTGCAGCAGCAACAGCCTTCATAGGTAGAACCAAAACAGTCTTCCTCAGCTGAATTTCCTTTAGTGACATCAACAATAATATGCCCTTATTAGAGGATTTCTTCTTTAAAAAAAAATTTTTTTTATAAAAAGGAAATATTGACAAAACCACAGGATAAGAGGATTTCTGCCTTTTAGATGTGGCAGTGGCTGTGTTACCATCCAAAAAGATCTATGTTCACCTATGTTCATAGCAGCACAATTTGTAATACCCCAAACCTGGAAGCAACCCAGGTGTCTAACAACAGATGAACGGGTAATTAAGTTGTGGTGTATATATACACAATGGAATACTACTCAGCTGTAAAAAATGGTGAATTCACCTTCTTCCCCTCCTCTTGGATGGAGCTTGAAGGAATTATGTGAAGTGAGATCTGCCAGAAAAAGGATGACTATGGAGTGGTATTATTGATGGGCAGAACTCGAGAAGCAAGAATAGAAAGGAGAAGCACAAAGTGAACTCTAGACTGGTTTGTATGTTCAATCAAAGCAAAGGACTCTGGGGAAGGAGAGGGAGAGGGGTGGGGAGAGTGGGGGCTTTGAGGCCCTGGTACAGGATGATGGATCTAATTTGGGAGTGTTTTGCAGACACCTCTCTTGGTGACATGATAAACTGTACCCATATGCCAACAACTGTACTGCAAACCATTAACCTTTCAATATTAAAAAAAAAAAAAAAAGAAAGAGGGAATTAGAGAGAGAGAGAGAGCTAAAGGAGCAACTTTGCTCCTGAGGTGTCTCTCCCCCTTCCTCCATTCTCTATTTCAATGAAAAAAAAAAACAGCCTGCAGCTAGTGAAATAAATGCACATAGGTGAATAACATGGAAGGGAAAAAAAAAAAAAGCTCCAGTAAGCCAATGGGAAAGCTTCAGCCTTCTCCAGAATCTTGGTGCTTATGGAAGATACTCCAACAGTGAAAGTCTAGTCATGAATAGTTAGCAGAAGAAATGATAGAACTCCCCGAAAGGCTCTTACCAACACCTGAGTGAAATTCCATTCTACCGTAAAGTCATAAGACATCAGCTTTCTCTCTATATATTTTTTTCCCTTTTATTGCACTTGGTTTTTTTAATCACTGTTGTAGTTATTATTGTTCTTGTTATTGATGTTGTCATTGTTAGATAGGACAGAGAGAAACGGAGAGAGATGGGGAAGACAGAGGGGGGAGAGGAAGACAGACAGACACCACCTGAGACCTGGCTTCACCGCCTGTAAAGCGACTCCCCTGCAGGTGGGGTGCCGGGGGCTTGAACTGGGATCCTTATGTCGGTCCTTGTGCCACATGCGCTTAACCTGCTGCGCTACTGCCCGACTCCCCAGCTTTCTTTTCAAATATTTTTATTTATTTATTACTGGATAGAGACAGAGAGAAATTGAGAGAGGAGGGGGGAAAGAGAGATAAAAAGACAGACACCTGAAATGCTGCTTCAACACTTAGGGGAAACATTTCCCCTGCAGGTGGGGACCAGGGGCTTGAACCTGGGTCCCTGCCACTGTAACGTGAGTGCCTGGCCAAGTGCACCAGCACCTGGCCCCTGAAACATGAGTTTTATGAAAGAATCAAATCGGTGAGTTACCTCACTCTGAAGACTGACTGCTTGGCCATATGTGTGACCCAGATAGGAATTCCCAAGACACCAATGAGAACGCTAAAGAGCTAGATTCATTCCTTACTGCGATCTCTCTGTGTGTGTCTCTGTTTCTGTCTTTTTCTTTTAATATTCTTTAAATTTATTATTGGATAGAGAAGAGAAATTGAGAGGAATGGGGGAGATAAGAGAAGGAGAAAAAAACAGAGAGACATTTGCAGCCCTGCTTCACCACTTGTGAAGCTTTCCCCCTGCAGGTGGGGACCAGGGGCTTGAAGCTAGGTCTTTGCGCGTTGTAATGTGAGCACTTAACCTGATAAGCCACTACCTGACGCGTTTGTCTTTTTCTATCTGAGAATGAAGCCCTGTGGCAACAAAAATAAACCAATGACAACAATACTAATAGAATTAAAGAAACTATGGCAGGGTTGGGTCAAAGTGCACCAACTTCATTTCCACAAATTCCATCTGATATGAAGTGGGTACCATGGCAGGTGTTTCTGAGGACGGCTGTCTCCATGTGCGTGTTAACACCCTCCAGGGGCAGTTTGGGCCTACAGGGGAGGAAAGGCTAGTCTGCTCACCCATTGCCCTGTGGTTTCAGAAATAGCAGTCCATGGAGAATACGAGTCTGAGCCAGGGCCAAGGGCTACTGTTTCGTTGCATGGCAACCAGAGCCAGACTTTGTTATATTGATTTTGAACCCAAGAGGAGACATCAGCCCAAGGTCATGTTATCAGCATCACGACCCCCTGAACAAAGAGGCTGCTCTCACTCTCAGTGTCTTTCAAACCAGGGATGCCCATTTATTTAGAAACAGGGGGGTGGGGTAGGGGTAGGGAGGAGAAGTGGCCAAGAAAAATTTTTAAATTTCAATTGTTTTTTCAGAGGTTTTCAATCAGAACAGTGTGAAATCCCCCTTTCTTTTGTTTTTTTTAAAAGATTTTTTAATATTTACTTATTTATTTCCTTTTTATTGGCCTTGTTGTTTTTATTGTTGTTGTAGTTATTATTGTTGATGTCATCGTTGTTGGATAGGACAGAGAGAAATGGAGAGAGGAGGGGAAGACAGAGAGGGGGAGAGAAAGACAGACACCTGCAGACCTGCTTCACCGCCTGTGAAGTGACTTCCCTACAGGTGGGGAGCGGGGGCTCGAACCGGGTTCCTTATGCCAGTCCTTGTGCTTTGCGCCACATGCTGTTAACCCGCTGTACTAGAAAACCCCTTTTCAATCCAAGCATAATATCTGTGAATCTTTAATTGAAGACTTGTCTTGGGAAGGAAACACTTTTTTTTTTCCTTTTTCCTGTAAGTACATCCTACCAGAACAGTGCTCTTTCAAACAAAAAGGAGCCAAGCAGCACGTGTGGGCAGAGAGCAAGGACAGTCAGAACTCACCTCCTGAGAATGGAAGTTGTATATCAAAGAATGAAATTGGTGAAGGCATGAAATATCCATTTACTTAGCATCCAAATTTTCTCTTCCGTGCTAGGTGGAAACTTACACACTCAAATGCTAAGTACTGACAATATTATGTCAGCAGGAGAATGTTCTCATTGGCACCGACTTTTAAAAACAGAAAGTGCCTTCCCATCTCTATCTGTTACATAACTTTAAAGAACTGATCGTCTCGGCTTTTAATGCCACATCTACTTAATTTTAGGATCCCAAGAAACCATTGCATTGCGCAATGCTGGTGCAGTTTGTGGGACTTTGAGAGGAAGAACATGTACATATGTTTTACCTTGCCATCTGGAACAGTGTCATCAAAAATTCCATCTAAAGATTTCTTTACAGCGTCTGTTCCCTCGCCGAACACCTGCATATACAAAAGTATCGTCTTAAAAAGAAATCTGGGCAAGGGGGCACATGAATCACGGGAAGGAGGGCAGAAATGGGGCGTGACTGTTAGAGCACACGGCTGAACCTTGCAGATACACCCACACCCAGTCCTAAAGCAGGTAAGATCATGTCTGGTAGCCAAGCATGAGACTCGTGTTCGTTCCTCTAGCTGAGTCACTGCCCACATCTGTGACAATGAAAAAGAAAAAGTCTATTTTCTAGTCTTTTTTTTGTTTTCTATTTTTTTCTTCCCCCAGATCTGGATAGCTCATCTGGGTTTAAAGAAAATACTCCAGCCAAAGCAATGAACAAGATTTATTCACAGTCTAGAACTTCTGTTAACTTTTCACATACTCAACTAGATATCTATCAATAATAGCTCATTTTTGAACACTCGAGAAGAATCTGAGTATACATTTGTAGCCCTTTCCTTCTTCCTTCCTTTCTTTCTTTATTTCTTCCTTTCTTTCTTTCTTTCTTTCTTTCTTTCTTTCTTTCTTTCTTTCTTTCTTTCTTTCTTTCTTTCCCCATCAGAGCACTGCTCAGCTCTGGCTTGTGGTAGTGCTGGGGACTGAAACTAGAGCTTCAGAGCCTTAGGCATGAGAGTCTTTTTACATAACCATTATGCTATCTCCTCTACCCACTTGTCTATTTGTTGAAAGCTAATCCTACCTTAAAGATATGAATAAAATCATAATAAGGTACTAGAACCTTGGTACATACCATATATATATATATATTTGAGTAGCTTTATAT
This sequence comes from Erinaceus europaeus, assembly GCF_950295315.1. Taxonomy (NCBI): domain Eukaryota; kingdom Metazoa; phylum Chordata; class Mammalia; order Eulipotyphla; family Erinaceidae; genus Erinaceus; species Erinaceus europaeus. The sequence goes on from NC_080170.1 coordinate 118,262,634, forward strand.
ATTGGCTGTACTGTGGGTCTATATTGTCAAAACAAGATATTAATATATATATATATGCAAAGGATTTTGTGTATGTACAAAGGACAAGAAGGTACTAATTAAAAAGGATGCATGCACCCCAATATTCATAGCTACATTATTCACAATAGCCAAGGAGTGGAAACAGCCTAAATGTCCATCAACATAAACCTGTGTAAAGAAGTTTGGGATATATTTACACATATACATCCTGGAATACTGCTGTGCAACTGAAAAAGAGGGTACTATGTCCTTTTTGAAGAAAATGAATGGAACTAAAGATAATGGAGCTTAGTGAAGTAAGAAGGTGAAAGACAGCTACTGGATGGTTCCACTCATATGTGGAGTCTAGAGAATCAAAATGCATGAACCTGCAAAAAGAAAGGGAGAGAAAGAGATGAGAAAGAAGGAAGGAGAGAGGAGAAGGAGGAAGAAGGAAGAGGAAGAAAAAGGAGAAGGAGAAGTGAAGAAGTTGTTGCCAGACCATCTCTAAGACTCTGTGAGCACTATGGTGGTTGCCTTTGGAGTGGGAGAGAAGGGGCAGGATTTGGATGATGAGTACAGTGTAGAACTACATCTGTAATCATACTGTCTGGTAAACCATGAGTAAATTGATAATAAAAAATGGGAAGTCTTTATCCCAATGCAAGTGATATATAGACAGCTTTAGTACATCACAAATCAGCGAGTAAACGTCTACTAGTCATGCTTATGGTGAAGCAAGATTTTTTTAAAGAGAGAATAATAAAAAATTACTTACAAAACATTACTTTATCTTTTGGCTGAAAGAAAAATTTGTTAAAAGGGCCAGATGGAATTACAGCCAGTGCAGTACACACATCACCATGTGTGAGGGCCCAGATTCAAGTCCCCAGTCCCATTTGCAGGGACAAAATGGTAAAGCCACTTTCTCTCTCTTTCTGTCTCTCCCAATCTCTGTCTGCCTTTCCCACGCTATCAAAAAAGAGAAAAAAAAATTGGCCACAGAGTGGTGGAGTCACTGTGTAGGCAACTAGCTTTAGTGATAACCCTGATGGGGGAAAAAAGTGTGTGTGTGTGTGTGTGTGTGTGTGTGTGTGTGTGTGTGTGTGTGTGTGTGTGTGCGCGCGTGTGTGTGTGTTTAAAAAATCAAGACACCAGATCTAGAGGGATGTAGAGGTCACATGGGCTCCTAAGCTAATTATGGGCCCCAGATCACATCAAATCGATGGGGTTTACAGTAATATTTATACCCCTTTCCCATATTAGGGAGCTACTCTCTTGAGTGATCCAGCTTTCTGGTCCTTTTCATATCCATAACATCATCTCCCCAGACAATAACTTGGATCCACCTGCATATCAGATTTCAGGCTCAGGAGGAAAAAAAAAAATCCCACTAGTATAGCTACAGGTCCTTTGAAATATAACTAGAATATGCCTACTAGCCATCTACAAAATGGAGGACCCTCCCCCCCCAACACTTCATGAGCACTATTCCACCCTTAGGTCCATGACTGTTCAACAATTTGTTTGGCTTTGTATATTAACTCTCTTTTCAGCCACCAGGTTCCAGATGCTAGCAGAATGCGACCAGACTTCCCTGGACAGACAACCCCACCAATGTGCCTTGGAGCTCTGCTTCCCCAGAGCCCTTCCCCACTAGGGTAAGACAGAGACAGGCTGGAAGTATAGATCGACCTGTCAACACCCATGTTCAGCGGGGAAGCAATTACAGAAGCCAGACCTTCCACCTTCTGCAACCCACAAGTATGACCTTGGTTCCATACTTTCAGAGGGTTAAAGAATGGAAAGCTATCAGGAGAGGGGATGGGATATGGAGCTCTGGTGGTGGGAATTGTATGAAACTGTACCCCTCTTATCCTATGGTTTTGTCAATGTTTCCTTTTTATAAATAAAAAATTTTTAAAAAATCAAGACACATTTTTGGACGCATCTATACTGTCACATATTTCAGTAGCAAGGGGCTGTCACAACCTGGCAGTGATAAAGTAGAACCACAGGAACGAAGGCTTCCTGAGAAGGGAAGTACAGAGCGAGTTGCCAAGCCCTGAGCCCGACATATGTTCCTAGCGGTGGTCTGAGTCATCCACAGTAACAAGAGGACAAAACAATATTGTCACCTCCCCGGAGGAAGGGTATGACACAGACCGTTCATGCTCCTTCTACTCCTCCCTCCACCTACCCCCACCACACACACACACACACAAACAGGCTTAGTGGAGAGTACTGAATCTCGTATGTGCTTCTCTGATGAAATATGAAATATTGACTTTCCTCTGAAGAGTCTCTTCTTCAGATTTACACAGAAGCAAAGCCTACAGTGGCAGACTCCACTCTTTGCTCTCCCTGAAGACCACAGAGCAAATGCCAGGCTTGCCCAGTCTTGGGATCACTTACCATTTGCTCAGTGGATCTCCTGCTCGTTCAGGAGACAGACCCTCCAGAGGAACTTCAGTAGTGCGCTGAGGACTGAACATGTCAACTTTATGGGTTTTCCTCTTTTCTATATTTTGAAGTCTTGAGAGAAAACTAGAACATCTCCTGGCATGTATGACACTAAAGATTAAACCCAGGACTTCATGCATGCAAGTCCTTTGTTCAGCACTGAACTGCTTCCCCTGCTATTAACTTCACTTTCAAATTTCAATTCTTAAAATGTGTGTGTGTGTGTGTGTGTGTGTGTGTGTTGGGCCAGGTGGTGGTGCACCTGGTTAAGCACTCACATTATAGTGTGCAAGGACCTAGGTTCAAGCCCCCAGTCCCCACCTGCATGAGTGGTGAAGCAGGGCTGCAGGTGTCTCTCTATCTCCCCCTCCCCATTTCAATTTCTCTCTGTTTCGATCCAATAATAAATAAATAACAATAGATGATAGACAGACAGATAGATGCAGTGCCAAGAAACATGCTTGGGGCTTCATGAATACATAGTACCTGCTAACCAACCCCCCCCTCATACTTTTAATTTTTTTAAGAAAAGGAGAGAGAGAGAGAGAGAGAGAGAGAGAGAGAGAGAGAGAGAGAGAGAGAAGGGAAGGGAAGGGAAGGGAAGGGAAGGGAAGGGAAGGGAAGGGAAGGGAAGGGAAGGGAAGGGAAGGGAAGGGAAGGGAAGGGAAGGGAAGGGAAGGGAAGGGAAGGGAAGGGAAGGGAAGGGAAGGGAAGGGAAGAGACACCCCAGTGCCACTCCACCATCTTGGAGCCTTCCCAGCCCACTGTGCAGCTGTCCATGGTGCTGACATGCTCGGAAATGCATATACTCTACAAGATGAGCGGTCTCTCCTTTCTACAGTTGCCACCAGGGTTGTTACCGGGGTTTGGTGCCTGCACTATAGATCTACCATTCCTGTTGGCCACTTCCCCTTCTCCCCCCTTTTTATGATAGGACAGAGAGAAATTAAGAGGGGCAGGAAGGATAGAGACCGAGAAAAAGAGACACCTGCAGCACTGTTTCAATTATGAGGCTTCTTCCTTGCAGGTGGAAAGCAGGGACTTGAACCTGGATCTTTGTACATAGCGATGTGTGAGCACTCAACCGGGTGTGCCACTACTTGGTCCCTATTTTTTTTTTATTTCTTAAGTAAACTGATGGCTAAAATGGTCAGAATGAATAGCGAGGCCACTCCATCAAGTCAGTCCGCCTGCTTCTCCCTTTGCATCACAGCTCAGAGAGAATGGGTCAGTTTGGCACTGCCAAATCAGCATCTCCAAAAAACGCTCCATGTCTCACTTTGGAGCCAAAAGCCCATGGAACATATATGACCATGCTTCTGAAAAGACTGTTTCTTTAATTCCTTCAGTCCCTAAAACTGGAATAAGCAGCTCTGGAGCCATTTGCTCCTCCCCTAAGTCAAAGGAAAAAGACAATGACCATAAGTAACTTCAGCAAGAGAAGTGGTCTTGGCCAGTAAACAGAGTGCAATCAGTGAGGTCATAACAGGCAGCTAGGAGAAGCTGGACCCTGCCCAGTCCAGATGGTGCTATTCATCACTACACAAGCTCAGAGCTTCCTGGTCCCTGAAATCAGTGGGCAATGGAACTTCCCTCTGTGATGTTAGTCCCCCAAAGCCAAGGGCAGAGAAATAATCTTGCTTCCCTAGCAGCAGCCTTTGATCCAATGCCAAAGGCAGCTTAAAAGACTCTGTGTTCAGGTGTCTCCTCTGCTTGCTTCTTCTTCAAGCCCTGCTGCTTTTTTTCTTTTCTTCCTGAAGACCCAGGATAAATTGTGCACTTGTATGTGGGTCTGTAATTAAGCAGGGTTTGAAGAGGATGCAGGTGGGAGCCTAGAGCTTCATGATAGACTAATAGCAATGTTTTATGAATAGTCTCTAGACTCAGAAACAAAACAACATCCCAAGGTGGGGAGAAGATATGGACAGAATATTCACCAAGGAGGAGATCCAAAAGGCCAACATGCATATGATAAAATACTCCAAGTCATTGATTGTCAAGAGAATTGCAAATAAAAACAACAATGAAGATACCACTTCACCCCTATGAGAATGTCATACATCAGAAAAGATAGTAACAACAAATACTATAGAGGTTGTGGGGACAAAGGAACCCTCCTGCACTGTTGTGGGAATGTAAATTGGTCCAAGCCCTGTGGAGAGCAGTCTGGAGAACTCTCAGAAGGCTAGAAGTGGGCCTACCCTATGACCCTGTAATTCCTCTCCTAAAGAGCCAAACACACCTATCCAAAAAATAACTGTGTTACATCTATGTTCATAGCAGTACAATTTGTAGTAACCAAAGCCTGGAAGCAACCCAGGTTTCCAGCAACAGATGAGTGACTGAGCAAGTCTACCTACACAGCAGAATAGTACTCATCTTGGACGGAGCTTGAAGGAATCATGTGAAGTGAGGTAAGTCAGAAACAGAAGGATGAATACAGGACGATCTCACTCATAAACAGAAGCTGAAAAACAAGAACAGAAGGGAAACCACAAAGCAGAACTTGGACTGGAGTTGGTGTATTGCACCAAAGTAAAAGACTCTGGAGTGGGGAGGAGGGCTCAGGTCTTGGAACATGATGGCAGAGGAGGACCTAGTGGGGGTTGAATTGTTATGTGGAAAACTGAGAAATGTTATGCATGTCAAACTATTGTATTTTACTGTTGACTGTAAACCATTAAATCCCCAATAAAAAATTTAAAAAATGGAAAGAAAGAAAGAAAGAAAGAAAGAAAGAAAGAAAGAAAGAAAGAAAGAGAAGGGTGACTGTGGGATGACCTCACTCAAAGACAAAAGTTGAGATGTAAGAACCGAAAGGAAACACAAAGTAGAACTTGGACTGGGTTGGGTGTATTGCACCAAAGTAGAGGATTCTGGGTAGAGGGTGCTTTCAGGTCCTCCTGGAGTATGATGGTGGAGGAGGACCTAGGCAGGGGTGAAAGTGTTATGAGAAATTTCACACATATACCAACAACTGTGTTTACTGTTGACTGTAAACCATGAATTCCCCCTACTTAAAAAAAAAAAAAGTCTCTAGCACAACCAACTTCTCTGTGCCATCTACCTCATCTGAAATTCCTCCCAAATCACTGATGGGACATACACCTCCCCCAGCTGGGTGGCCTCAGGTACCCACCTGGTTGATGCTTGGGCGTCCCTGCTTCTTCTTGGAGGTAGTGTCCAGGCCCCAAAGGGAAGAAAACCGGCTCCTTCGCTTGCTGGCCGACCTGGACATGGCCTGAGTGCGTCTTCTGACTCCAACCTCACCTGTGCGGGCTGCCACCTGGAGGGAAGAGGAGGAACATCAAGAGAGAGGTGACATGGCAGACCCAGTCCCCAAAGCCTGAAGGTTCTCAAGGTCCCCTGCACCTCTCCACCACATTCAATCCAAGATTCATACTTAGTGGGACTTTCAGAGTTTTTGTGCATTCAAATGTTTTAATTTCCACCAGGGTTATCACTGGGGTTCAGTGCTGGCACTACAAATTCAACGCTCCCAGGGGGCCAGGTTCCTCTACCCCCATTATATTTTATTGGATAAGACAGAGAAATTGAGAGGGGAGGGGAAGATAAGAGAAAGAGAGACATACCTGCAGCCCTGTTTCACTGCTCAAGAAGCTTCCCCACTCCAGGTGGGCTTGAACCCAGATCCTTGCACATGCTCATATATGTGTGCTCATATATGTGCACTGCTGCTCACCCCTCACACATACACACAACAAACATTTGCATGAAAAATGGGTGAGTGTTAGGAAGTGGCACAGGGGATAAAATGTTGGATTCTGAAGCATGAGGTTTCAAGTTCGATCCCAAGCACTGGATATTCCAGAGTGATATTCTGCCTTGCCTTTCCCTTTCCCTTTCCCTTTCCCTTTCCCTTTTCCTTTCCTTTCCTTTCCTTTCCTTTCCTTTCCTTTCCTTTCCTTTCTTCCTTTCTTTGCCTTCTCATTTTTCTTTTTTTCTCTCTCTTTCTCTCTCCTAAATACATATGAATGGAATAAAATGTCTCCATGATATTACCAAAAATGAGATGTCCTTCTCACCTCAGGACCTAATTCTAACGTCACATCAGACTTCCTTGAGATTCTCCCAAATGCTAGAGCCCTTTCTGTGTCTCAGAAAAACAGCACCCAATAGGGCTAGGTGGTAGCATGCCTAGTAGAGCTCAAAGACCCAGGCTCAAGCCCCTGGTCCCCACCTGCAGGGGAGAAAGTTTCACAAGCAGGGAAGCAGGACTGCAGGTGTCTCTATCTCTCCTTCTCTATCTCCCTCATGCCTCTCAATTTCTCTCTCTCAGCAATAGAAAGTGTGTGTGTGTGTGTGAGAGAGAGAGAGAGAGAGACAGAGAGAGAGGGAGAGAGAGAGAGAAAAAGAAAGGTAAAAAATGGCCGTCAGAAGTGTTAGATTTATTATACAGGCACCAAGTCTCACTGGTAACTGATGACAATAAAAAATTAATAAACCAACCAACAAACAAGTAAATAAACAAGAAGACCAGCCCCCAGGCATCAGCCAAAAATAGTGACAACAATACATTTTGGTTCCTGGACTTCGTTTCCTCAGAGTCATGAAGAAAAAAAATTATTACTTTTCTTATTAGGCAAGTGTTGGGTATCCCCCCAGTCTCTCCTTTCTGTCTCAGCCAGAGGAAGCCCAAATGTCACTTGGCACCCACAGCTGGCTTATTTCACTTGGGCAAGTGAAGGGAGCAGCTTTAGGACTCAGTCCCAGGCACTGGGAGGTCTGCAGAGGGCCTGTGCATAATTTTCAGGAGCCATCCTAAGGGCAAGAGGCCTCCGGTTATATCATGCCTTCCTCTTTTCCTGATGGCATGAATGCCCACAGTCACTAGTTTACAACAGCCTCTCTCTCTCTCTCTCTATATATATATATATATATATATATATATTACTTATTTTATTTTGATGATAGAAAGACCAGAGCACTGTGCAGCTCTGACTGATGGTGGTGCTGGGGACTGAACCTAGCACCTCAGAGCCTCTTGCACGAGAGTCTTTTGCAGAATCATTGTGCTGCCTCCTCAGGCCAACAGAAGCCTTTTCAAGGATGACAGAACAAGAAGGAAAGGGTGTACAAGGGTAGTGACACTCACCTTTAAGCCCTGGTGCCCTATCTATCTTTAGGTGAAAGGGGAAAACAAATGACATTTAATAATAATAATAATAATAACAACAATAACAATAATAATGGAAGGGAGCATGGTGTTGGCTCTATTATACACATATTATATTATATACACTTTCTCTCTTTTCTCTGAGAGAGAGAGAGAGAAGTATGTATGAAGGCCTGGTTCAAGTCTCCAGTCCCTACCTGCAGGGAGGGAAGCTTGACAAGCAGTGGAGCTGTACTGCTATGTCTCTGTGCCTCTATTTTCTTTCTGGTTCTCAGGCTATATAAAATAATGATAACGGGAGTCAGGCAGTAGCGCAGCGGGTTAAGCGCACGTGATATGAGGCGCAAGGACCGGTGTAACGATCCCGGTTCGAGCCCCCAGCTCCCCATCTGCAGGGGAGTCACTTCACAGGCGGTGAAGCAGGTCTGCAGGTGTCTGTCTTTCTCTCTCCCTCTCTGTCTTCCCCTCCTCTCTCCATTTCTCTCTGTCCTATCCAACAATGATAACATCAGCAGCAACAACAATAATAACTACAACAATAAGACAACAAGGCAACAAAAGGGAATAAATAGATAAATAAAATATTTAAAAAAATAATAATGGTAACAAGTGAACAAGCAGCTGAGAACAGTGGAGTTAGGCAGGCATGAGGCTCCAAATGATAATCTTGGAGGGTGGAGAAGAAAGAAGAGAATGAAGAGGGGGAAGAGGAGGAGGAAGAGGAGAAGGAGGAAGAGAAGACAAAAGGGAAGAAGGGGAGGAAGAAGAGGGGAAGGAGGAGGAGAGGGAGGGAGAGGGGCACGGGGGAGGATGAGGAAAGGCCAACAGGTGGTGCAAACATTACAATGTTCCAGTCCCTGGCCCCCACCTGCACTGGGGAAGCTTCACAGGCGGTGAAGCAGAGCTGCAGGTGTCTCTCTTTCTCTCCCCCCTCTATCTCCCTATTCTCTCTCAATTTCTCTCTGTCCTATTGAAAAAAAAATAAATGAATAAAATAAAAATACAGCAATTTAAATAAATAGGAGGAGGAGTGGGAAGAAAAAGGAAAAAAGAAGCCAAGGTGTTTCACAGGTTCCAACAACCCAGGAGACATTTCAGCAAAGGAATAAATACCCCAATCTAAATACTGCTCCAGGAGAGGCCAAGCGTCCCTGTCCCTGTGGCTCCCACAGGGCCCCTCCCTGGCCACCCCTCAGCCTTGAACTTGATCCTACAGGTAGTCAGAAAGTCCTGAAGCTTAAGGGAACTCCTGGCAGGAGGTCTCCCTAGGCCACCCACGGGCTCTCCTTTCAGAAGAGGGAGTGCCGGGAGGGAGAGCAAGTTGGACCTGAAATAAAACTCCCCCAGCCACTCTCACCGACAGAGGTGAACATCTTGGAGCCGACCTGTCACAGATTCCCACGCAGGCAACTCCCAATGTCACAGCTGCCAACTGGCAGCCGTGGAGGGGAGGGAACGCTGCTGCTTGCCCAAGCGGACCCTCAACAGTCAGAATGACCGTGAGAAGGCACCCCTTTGGGGGGGGGGAGGTTCAGTGTGAACGCCTCCCACCATCCATCCAAAACAGGAATATAAACAGCTTCTCTGGAGGACACCAAGGGGGAAGGCTGAGGACCCCATTGAAAACAGGAAGACGAGGGAGTTAAAAGCTCATGAAGCTTCCTCCCTTGTGTGTGTGTGTGTGTGTGTGTGTGGGGGGGGGGGGGTTGGCAAGGCTCGAACCCAGGTCCTTGCACATGGCAATGTGTGTGGTGTGCCCCGTGCTAAATCACCTAGCCCTAAATCAGGGCATCTAAGTACCCGCCAAGGCACTGGGGAGGATGTGACACAAGCAAGAGAGAAAGAGAGAGGGAGGGAGAGGGAGAGGGAGAGGGAGAGGGAGAGGGAGAGATTGTGTGTGTGTGTGTGTGTGTGTGTGTGTGTGTGTGTGTGTGTGTAGAGGGGCAGGCAACAGAATCACACTACAAGCCCCATATGTTCTCATGAGATGCAAGCATGTTCTTCTCTCTGTCGCCCTCACTTTCTAAGGTTAAAGGTCAGCAAAGGCACTCACAGGCTCCCATAACTGCAATGGTAACTGACACAGTGAGGCTGACAACCACTGAAGACTTGGTGTTCAAAGTCCTACTGAAGGCCAGGGAGGTAGCTCAGTGGTAGAACACAGGACTTGCATGCCTGAAGCTCCAGGAGGCCTCAAGTTTGATCCCTGGCACTGCCACATGCCAGAGCTGAGTACAGCTCTGGTGTTTCTCTCTCCCTCTCCCTCTCCCTCTCTCCTTCCCTCATACATGCAAAATCAATTAATTAGTGGGCTAGGTGGTAGTGCAGCAGGTTATGCAGGCATGGCGCAAAACACAAGGATCTGCGTAAGGATCCCAGTTCGAGCCCCCGGCTCCCCGAGTCGCTTCACAAGCGGTGAAGCAGGTCTGCAGGTAGATCTTTACTTCTACCTCCTGTCTTCCCCTCCTCTCTCAATTTCTCTCTATCCTATCTGACAATAACAGCAATAACAACAATAACAACAACAACGATAAGCAAGGGCAACAAAAGGGAAAAAATAGCCTCCTGGAGCAGTGGATTTGTAGTGCAGGCTCTGAGGCCCAGCCATAACCTTGGAGGAAAAAAAATTAATTAATTAAAAAATCCTAGAAGGAGGGCTGGGAGGTGGGGGCATCTGGTTAAGCACACCTGTTACCATTTTCAAGGACCCAGGTTTGAGTTTCTGCCCTCCATCTGCAGAGGGCAAGCTTCACGAATGGTGGAGTAAGTACTACAAGTGTCTCTCAGTTTCTCTCCCTCTCTATCTCCTCCTTTTCCTCTCAGTTTCTCTCCTGTCTTTATCAACAAAAGCAAGGGGAGTGGATGGCCACTGGGAATTATGGAATTCCTGTGCAGGTACCAAGCCCCAGTGATAACGCTGGTGGCAATAAAAAGGAAAAAAAAATCCCAGAGAAAAAAAATTAATTATTTTCTCTTTTGATTTCTGGCTGTCTCTATCCAATAAATAAATAAAGATAATAATTTAAAATAAAAAGCTATTCTGTCTCACATTAATGTATTTCCCAGCAGATACATCTGCCTAATAAATATTATATATGCCTACCTGCATTAAGGCAGTCCTACATGTCACATGTATGTAGAACAGATGCCTTGTTATATACCACTTATACACACACAAGGGGTTTTCTTGACAGTCAACATATTGGCTGGATAAGTAGAGAGTGCATATATTTGCTAATATGTAGTTTTCTGTCTACTTCTTTCATAACAGACAAAAATATGCACATTTCTTCCAGTGCTGATGTATTATTTATTCAGTATTTGTTTCTTTGTCTTTGTCTTTTTTTTTAACCAAAGCACTGCTCATATCTGGCTAATGGTGGTGCTGGGGACTGAACCTGGGACTTCAGAGCCTCAAGTATGAGTGTTTTTGCATAACCATTATGCTGTCTCCGCTGCCCACATATTACCCACCTCTCCCAGAAGGCCACATTCCCAGTAATGCAGAAGCTCTGCTAGTCTCTGCTCTAAGCCTAGTCATGGGGATAGTAACTGCCATCATAGATATTTGTTTATTGGCCGACTGAATAAATCAGCAAAACACCAAAAAGCAAATGCAGGGAGATAGCTCAGAGTTACAGCACAGCATGCCCGAGGCCCCAGGTTCAGTCCCCAGCAACATGTATATGCATTGAGTGATGCTCTAGTCTGTTGCATCCTGTCTCACCATAAACAAATAAATACATCTGGGGGGTGGGGTGGAGAGGTAAGAGAGAAAATAGCGGGGCCAGGTGGTGGCACACCTGTTGAAGCACACACCTTACCATGCAGAAGGGCCCGGCTTTGAGCCCCCAGCTCCCCACCTGCAGGGGGGTCGCTTCACAGGCGGTGAAGCAGGTCTGCAGGTGTCTGTCTTTCTCTCCCCCTCTCTGTCTTCCCCTCCTCTCTCTATTTCTCTTCGTCCTATCAAATAAAATAAATTTTTTTTTTTAAAGTGGGGGAAAAAATGGCTACCAGGAGCAGTAGATTTGTAATGCTAGCACTAAGCCCCAGTGTAATAAGCCTGTTGGCAATAAAAATTAAATTAAATCAAAAAGTAGACATGCTATATGACACAGTGAGGCATGAGCTGATAGTTTGGGGGAAGCAAGGGCCCACCAGGCTAGTCTGTCTATGTCACAAATGAGCACTTAATTTAAGAATCCCAGAACCAGTCTCCTAAAGTGTTTAGGGGCTTCATAAGTGGCAAAACTAACTGCTACCCTCAAGACAATAATGACTGAAAATGAGCAAAGGGAATTTAGGGGAGAAAGGAGAAAAAAGAAAAAAAAAAAAAAAGAGCTGGCATAAGAACCATTGGACCAAAGCTGCAGAGTTTCTCAATGATCGGGGCCGACACACAATGGCTCCCTTTGTGGCCAGAACCTGATTACTGTATCATTCTGCTCATCTGTGCAAACAGGAACAATGATAACCTTCTTCCACAGAGTACAGTGGGGACGCTTCAGTTAATTACTGCAAATCACTGGGCATGCCGGGAAGCCCTCCCACTGAATGAGCTTCAGATTGAAGCTCCAGTCCTCCCCCAACCACCCCATGGCCCTGTGTTACCCTCACACCTCCTCCTCCCATACACACATCTCCCCATTAAAAGAGAGAGCAAAAATGTCTGGACAAAGACTAAATTGAAAAAAGGCATCAACCCCCGAGGGAAGGAAAATTCCCTGGGGTCAGATCACAAGGACAGATGGGAAAAAAAAAGTCTCTTCATAAATCAGAGGAACACTCCCTCCTCCAGGAGCTAAGGCAACAAGAACAGACATCCAACAGGCTTGCCTCACTTCCTAACTTGCTCTGTCTGAAGGGAAACCCCTCTTGGAAAAGAGAGGACCTTAGCAAGGACACTGAGAACCTTGATTTCCATGGCCCAGGAAGCAGCAGAGAGTTGCACAGGCATGGGCTTCTTTAAAAATTACCAACACCCACCCCCACTGGAAAAAAACCCTGAAAACTAAAAGAGTAGATGAGGGTAGATAGCATAATGGTTATGCAAAGACACTCTCATGCCTGAGGCTCCAAAGTCCCAGATTCAACCCCCTGCACCTCCATGAGCCAGAGTAGAGCAGTGCTCTGGTTAAAACAAACAAACAAATGAACAAACAAAAAAAGTACTAAAATAAAATAAATAAAATACTGAAAGAGTTCCCAGCTCTCCCGCCCTCAGCTTCAAGCAGGCCAGATTTTAACAGCTGGACCATCAAAAGGTCAGGACATACAAATCATAGATATTGAGGCAGAGGAAATTAGAAGGTCTGCAGATAAATTATGGATGGATAATGTAGTGGCTTTTATTTGCCCGATTTGGAGAGGTAGCTGCACCGACTGTGAAGGAAATAATTAAAGCTTACGAGTTTTAGGTAGAAAGCAAAATGGCTTACTCCCAACTATTCAAACCCAGTAAGAGAAGGAAGTTGTTTGGATTTCAGATCTTAGCATGAATGTGGGTGTGACATCACTTGCATGAGGAGCTCTTAGAAGAAAAATGTCCCTTGATTGATGGCATTCTTTCAAGGAGTAACTATGAATGTTTAATCTCTCTCTCTCTCTCTCTCTCTGCAAATATAGGCAGACTGAGATTGAGGAAGTAACAAATTATGGTCCAGGTCTCAGAAGTCATTTTAGAACCGCAAACTGCAAACAGCTTGTGAAGTGTACTCACCACAGCACTTCAACTTATCACAATAAAAATTAAAAAATGGACTTACTGGCTATCTAGGGAGGTGGTAGCCTGGGAGACCAAGAGTGGAGCTGTAATTAGCTGAACAAATCAGGATGCCAGTTTTAATAACTCCAGAAATTGGTTTAAGACTTCTTTTAAAAATGTAAATCTACCCCTAATTATCTGGATGATGATGCTAATCTATTTATAAAGAATACAAACGCCTCTGACTGAATTACAGCTCTGAACCCAATTGAAGGGCACAGCTGACAGAGCCAGGCAAGAACAGACAGAGAGCTAAGGTTTTCCAAAGCACTTTCTGGAACCCAAGGCTTAACATTTAATCCCCCCTGCCAGCATGCTAAGGTGCAGTGCGTTTTCACTGGGTGTTGCTGAGGAAAAAGCTAAAACCAGGGTACTCACCTAGCAATTTCAGAGAAGAAAAGGCATAAAGCCTCTTGCAGTTGGGCGAGGACGTGAAATTACAGATTGCAGACATACAGCACAGCTCTACACACTCTCTGGCTCCTGAGGTCAGATGCAAATTCCCTTCTCCCAGCAAGTAGCCAGGTGGGGTGGGTAAAGTGTGCAGATTCTTCACCTTTGCTGGGGACACAGCTGTATACCGCGATAAACCCGCGTAGAATCGTGCCATGTAAGAGCAAGGGGCCGGCAGGTAGCTGACTAAATAGGGCACCGTGCACAAGCACCCAGATTTCTTTTTTTTTCTTTTTTTTTTTAATTATCTTTATTTATTTATTGGATAGAGACAGCCAGAAATTAAGAGGAGGAGGTAAGGTAGAAAGGGAGATCCCTGCAGCCCTGCTTCACCACTCGTGAAGCTTTCCCCCTGCAGGTGGGGACTAGGGGCTCGAACCTGAGCCCTTGTGCACTGTAGCATGTGCACTCAGCCAGGTGAGCCACCACCTGGCCCTCAAGCACCCAGATTTCTGTGCTCACCTGGGGAGGAGGACATTCAGGGAGCAGTGGAACAGTGCTAGTGTCTCTTCTTTGATATCTCTCTCTCTCTCTCTCTCCTTCTCTATCTCTCACTCTCTGAGGCAAAGAAAAAAAAGTGGCCACTAGGAATGGAGTTTTGCAAGCACCAGGCCCCAGCAATAACCCTAATGGCAAAAATAAAATACAATGAAGGTCTGGGGAGATAACATAATGGATATGCAAAAAGATCTTCATCACCAAAGGCCCCAGGTTCAATTCCCAGCAGCACCATATGTCAGAGCTGAGAGTGCTCTGGTAAATAATAATAATAATTATTATATACATATGTGTGTGTGTATATATATATATATATATATATATATATATATATATATATATATAATCCAGTGAAAAGGGAGACTTCAAGGAGACCTGTCTTCAATATATAGTGTCTGTGTTTGAGAGAGAGGATATATTATGTAAGAGAGAGCCCAGCACTTGCCATTTCCATGAGGTTAATAAAGAAAATTAAAAAAGGTGTATTTGCTAACAAAAACAGCTCTTTAAACACTGCAGGAAAAACAAAACAAAACATGGTGGCTCCAAAGAGAAAGGGGACAGGAGGGGCCAGGCAGTGGTACACCTGGTTGAGCTCTCACATTACAGTGCACAAGGACCTGGGTTCAAGCCCCCATCCCCCACCTGCAGGGGAAAGAAAGCTTCACGAGTGGTGAAGCAGGGATGCAAGTGGTCTCTCTATCTCTCTCCCTCTCTATCATCCTCTTCCCTCTTGATTTCTGCCTGTTTGTATCCAGTAAATAAATAAAGACAATACATGGGGGGATAGCAGAGGTGAGAAGAAAGGGTAGGGGGGATCTGATTGTGTAATACCAGTGGAATGCTGGTCAGGGGGTTGGTATGGTAAGACATAAACATGTTTAAGTGTGAAGCTGTTTTGCCAGAAATCCATAGTACACGTCAAAAAAACAGGCGTAGAACATACACAGATGGGTTAAAACCATCACACTACCCTAAGATGAGATGAAGTAGCAACACACATCACGTGCCAATCCATCTCAAGACATGACCCGGCCATATTTCCTTTGCCCAATGATTCTGATTCCAAGACAGACTCGCATAATGTGTTTTTGAACAGATTCATGTGAAGGTTTGCATCCGCCCCAGAGGAGAAGCAGGTGAGGAATGTGCTACATTGAACGCAGACAGCACTCAGCACATTCCCACAAAGTCGGGTTTGGGATCCACAGCCACAGCAGACCTTTCCCCCAGTCCATCAGCGACTACTCACCAGGGCGTGGAAAGACGACACAGAGAAGATCCCTAGCCGGCCCATGGCCACCTTTGTCGGCCGGCTTGCAAAAGCAAGTAGCCTTTTGGGGTTCGGCAACTCCCCACCTTGGAGGCTAGCCAAGTAACAGCGGTAACGGAACAAATCCATCTGGAACTGTTCGAGGTTCTGCTCCCAAACGAAGATCTACGGGGGGGGGGGGGGAAGAGATGGGCAAAGGAAAGGTGAGAAAAATGAACAGTTCCTGCAGGCATGTGACAAACCTCTAAGCTGAGATGACAATCATTTCACTTCCTCTCAGTTATTTTTTACTTTAATTCTATTTTATTTTTGCCATTACGGTCAGTGCTGGGGCTCAGTGCCTCCATGACAAACGCACCACTTTCAGCAGCCTTTTCTCCCTTCTTTTCTCTCCTCCTCCTCTTTTGCTTCTTCTTATTTTTTTAATATTTATTTATTTATTTTCCCTTTTGCTGCCCTTGTTTTATTGTTGTAGTTATTGGTGTTGTTGATGTCGTTGTCGTTGTTGGATAGGACAGAGAGAAATGGAGAGGGGAGGGGAAGACAGAGAGGGGCAGAGAAAGACAGACACCTGCAGACCTGCTTCACCGCCTGTGAAAGGACTCCCCTACCGCCCGACTCCCTTCTTCTTTTAATAGTTTTTTTTTTTTTTTTTTTTTGGTAGGACAGAGAGAAATTGATAGAGGAGGAGACAGAGAGGGAGAGAGACAGAGAGACACCTGCAACACTGCTTCACCACTTGTGAAGCTTCCCCCTCTGCAGGTGGAGACCAGAGGCTTGAACCCAAGGTTCTTGCACATGGTAACGTGTGTTCGACTGGGTCCACTATCTCCCAGCCCTTTGGTTTTAATTCTAAGACAAAATGCAACAGGGGCACTGAGTTTCTCAACTCACAACTGACGGAGTGTTACTGCTTTCAAAGCCGATGCATTTTGTTTTACCTCCCTTCCTCCCTTCTTGCCACCAGGGTTCTTGTGCCTACACAATGAATCCATCGTACCAGGTGGCTGTTTTTTTCTTTTCTTTTTAAAAATTATTTATTTATTTATTCTCTTTTGTTGCCCTTGTTTTTATTGTTGTAGCTATTACTATTGTTAACAATGTCATCGTCGTTGGATAGGACAGAGAGAAATGGAGGGAGATGGGGAAGACAGAGAGGGGGAGAGAAAGATAGACACCTGCAGATCTGCTTCACCGCCTGTGAAGCGACTCCCCTGCAGGTGGGGAGCTGGGGGCTCGAACTGGGATCCTTCCGCCAGTCCTTGCGCTTTGCGCTACCTGAGCTTAACCTGCTGCATTACCGCCCGACTCCCTTTTCTTTTCTTTTATATTAGGACAGAGAGAGATTGAGAGGGGAATCTGAGATAGAAAGAGAGACGTCTGCACACCTGCTTCACCGCTCATGAAGCACTGCCCCTGCAGGTGTGGAACGGGTTCAAAGTCGGGTCCTTGTGCCAGGTAATATGTACGTTCAAACGGCTGCAGCACCACCCCATCCCTCTGCACACTTTTCTCAAAGATCTACAGCTGAAGAATTGGCAGGACAAACAGGAAGTGTAGTGTTTATTTCTTGGTGTGGCTTTACCACAAGTTTCATAAGTGTGCGCATCACAGGCCGTGAGTTCTAAGATCTGGACCACAAGGAGAAGTGGAACACATGAGATCTCCAGCACTACAGAACTGCGTCATCAGGTGGTGGCTTTTCAGAAGAAAAAAATAATAAAAGAGGAGAAAAGTGGAAGGGGGCTGGATTAAAGATCAGGGAGAAGTGTAGGGTAAGGAGTGGAGAGTGGGAAACAGTAGCTGTGAGAGCAACGGACTCCAGCTCCATGGTGCAGGGTCAAACATTATTTTCCACTTTTCTTTTTGTCCATTTAATTTGATAGGGCAAAGAGAAATTGAGAGAGGAGGGGGAGAGAAAGAGGGAGAAAGACGAAGAGATACCTGCAGGCCTACGTCACCACTTGTGAAGTGTCCCCTCTGCAGGTGGGAAGCAGGGGCTCAAACCCGAGTCCTCTTATATAATACTGAGCGCACTTATGATGAGCCACCTCCTGGGCCCCCTTCTTTTCTTCTCTTTTCTTTTTTCTTTTCTTTCTTTCTTTAATTTTTTTAAGTTTCCACAGTCTTTTAAAAAATATTTTAAACTATTTATTTTATAGCACAGAGAGAAATTGAGAGGGAAAGGGGTGAAGAAGGAGTCAGAGAGACACCTGCAGCCCTGCCTCACTTGTGAAGCTTTCCTCCTACAGGTGGGGGACCAGGGTCTTGAACCCCAGGTCCCTGTGCATTTTAACACACACACTTAAGCAGGTGCGCCACCTCCTTGTCCCCTTTCCCAAGTGGGAACAGTATGCTGACCTTTCCAGGCCAGTGTGATGTTCAAATTAGAAAATGGGTGAATCAGTTCGATTCCCGTCACTGCTTCAAAGTGGTATTCTGACCTTCCTTTCTCTCTCTCAATCCCCAGCACCACCAGAAGACAGAGCAGTGTTCTGGTCGGTCTCTCTCTCTTTTTCTCTCTCAAATGAAAAAGAATATTTTAAAACAAATAAGGAAGGAAGGAAATATAGGAAAGAAAGGAGGAAGGGAGAAAGGGAAGATAGGAGAGGAAGCAAAGGAGGGAAGCAATGATGAAGGCAGGCAGGTAGGCAGGCAGGAAGGATCCAACAACAGAGGAAGGAAAGCTATACCACTGCTCATACCAGGTACAGCACATATTCGCAAGCACACCCTGCATCTCCTAAATTCAGTTCTACATTGATGGAGGTGCCAGAAATAGATCCCCTTTGCAGCTGAGCTGCAGGCTTTCCGGGTCTCCAGATGCCCCCCCCAACCCCCTCCCCCCACACACACACCCGTCGCCTCCCCAAATAGCAGGCACACAGTCAGTGGGAGCAGCAAGGCTCCCGGATTAGATGTCCATCAGTCTTTCACTCTGAGGAAAACTGTTTCCCTCTACTCCTCACTGTCGGCGGCCAACAACGGGCGACCCCAGCTGCCAGTCACAGTGAAGCTTCTTGTGGCAAAGATGATGGGCTGGCAAGGGCATCACCTTCTCAGTACCAAAACCTGTGTGTGTGTGTGTGTGTGTGTGTGTGTGTGTGCGCGCGCGCGCGCGCGTGCGTGTGTCTGTGTGTGTGTGTGCGTGTGTCTGTGTCTGTGTGCGTGTGTCTGTGTGTGTGTCTAGAAGGTTTCATGGTGTCAGAAGAGATCGTTTACCTGGTCTAAGATGGTTTTCTTCTTCTTGGAGTCAGTCACAGAGGACAGCTGCATCTCGCCCATTTTCTTCATCTTCTCATCCATGTCGATCTTCTGCTCCAGCTTCTTGATCTCAGACCTCAGGAGCCGGAGCGTGTCTTCTTTGTGATGATGCCTGGCCACAGCGGCTGCGCACGCAGAGTGGATGGCGGTGATCCAGTTTTCCAGCTCCGTCTGGCTGGTGGTCTAGAGGGGCCAAGAGAAAGAGGCATCTCTTAGGTTATCAGGGAACGTCAAGAAGCTAAGATTCCTTGACCTGGGGGTATGGACCAACCAGCCAACATCCGTTGCAGAGAAGCAATGACAGCAGGCAGAATGACTTCCTTCTACACCTGAAAAGGAATTTTGGTCCACACTCCCAGAGGCCTCTGAACCTCAGTTCCACTGGGATCTGGAACCTTTGTGAGCAGGAACCTTTGTTCTTGCCCCATCACTGAGAGGGAAGAAATTGTGGAGAACAACTAAAGAAGTCAGGTGCTATTTCTCTTACCTGAGAGGGAAGAGGGAAAAGGAAAGACAACTATGGGATTATTTTATTTTATTTATTTTTTTGCCTCCAGGGTTATCGCTGGGGCTCGGTGCCTGCACTACAAATCCATTGCTCCTGGAGGCCACTTTTCCCATTTTGTTGCCCTTATTGTTATTGTTGTTGTTATTGTTGCCATTGTTGTTGCTGTTGGATAGGACAGAGAGAAATTGAGGGAAGAAGGCGCGGGGAGAATGATAGATACTTGCAGAGCTGCTTTACCACCAAAGTGACCCCCCTGCAGGTGGGGAGCCACAGGCTCAAACTGGGATCCTTATGCCAGTCCTTGTGTTTTGCGCCATGTACACTTAATTCACTGCACTACCACCCGACTCCCTATGGGATGATTTTACAGAAAGTGGAATACAGAGAACTGAAACATATGAACTTGATTTAAATATATAGTCAACCCACAACTATGATTTGGGAGAACTATATTGGTTACCATTGGGGGCAGGGGAGATGACAACATAGAACTTATACCCCTATAATCTCATAAATCACTATTAAACCACTAATAGAAATTTTTTAAAAAATAAAAAAAACTGCAGGTTCAATATCCCATAGAGGAAGCACTTGCCTAGTTGCCTAACTCATTAGAGTGGTGGTTTGCAAACAAAATTCTGTTGAACGTTATCAGGACTCCCACCCACACATGACAGCGGCAACTGAGATGTGATTCAACTGAGCTGTGCAGGTGCCGAGCTTATTTCTGTACCTCACCGAGTGTGTGTTGCAGAGAGAGAGAGAGAGAGAGGTCTATTACAAACAGGGTATATTACAAGCAGGGCCACCCGTGATGGTCAAACCTATACAACAAGGTGGTCGTTCTGCTTACTACACAAGGTCTTCTGGCTTGACAGTAGACACCAGACAGCCTGAGATTCTCCTAGGAAATAGCTGGAGTACCTCCTAGGAAAAGCAAATGGAATCCTCCTGTGAAAACTGAATGGGAGGCAAAGGAGATAAAGACAGTGGCAGCTGAGGCTCTCAGTCTCTCTTTATGTCTATCAAAAAATAAGAAGGAGGAGGAGGAGGAGGAGGAGGGGAGGAGGAGGAGGAGGAGGAGGAGGAGGAGGAGGAGGAGGAGGAGGAAGGATGCCCTGAGCTGGAGTGGTAGATTAATCATGTAGGTACTGAGCCCCAGCAATAACATGAAAAGCAAATCAAAAAAAATAATGGATTAATTAATGAATAGAAAGATGGTGGCAGTCAAAGGCAAACATGGGGGAGGGGAAAGAAAACTCTGTAAGACTCTTTTTTTTAAATTCCAAAGTACTGCTCAACTCTGGCTTATGGTGGTGCAGGGAATTGAACCTGGGACTTCAGAGCCTCAGGCATAAGAGTCGCTCTGCATTACCAATATGCTGGCAAACGCTAGAAGAAGAACCAATATGCTATCTACCCACATACCCTATAAGACTGCAAATTCTTCATACTCACCTGCTCTTATAAAGTCAGGACCTTTCGTCTTTCCACAACACATTGAAGTGACTCAAGAAAAACACAGAGTTTAAAACCCTCCTGTATGTAATACAATCAGCAGCCTGGCTCCTGCCTGGCACGATATAACAACATCTGGCCTTGAACTCCCTCTCAGGGCCCCCAGCATCAATGGGTTACTTTTTGATTAGCAAAGGATTTAACTCAGATGGGGGGGGAGATCACTTAAAGACTCTTTTCTATAATAATAACTGGTTTATGTCCAAGAGGAAAATAACAAGTATTGACAAAGACTTAGGGACACCGGAACACTGCTATGTGACCGGCTGGAGAATGAGGTAATTTAATTGTTTTATTACTATTATTACTATATTTATTGACTAGAGACCATCATAAATCAAGAGGTAAGGGGGAGATAGAGAGGGTAAGAGACAGAGAGACACACACCTGCAGCACTGTTCATTACTTACAAAGCTTTCTCCCTGAAGGTGGGGACCGGGGACTCAAACCCAGATCCTTGCACACTGTAATATGGGTGCTCAACCAGGTGTGCTACCACCTGGCCCCCTGGTTTAATTGCTTTGAAAAGCTGGCAAACACTACCGAAAGAAGTTCCTGGGGTTTACAAGATGCTCCCCTGGGTTTACCCATAGCCATGCATTCACATGATTACCAAAATAAAGCTTCCCCAAAAACACTCAGAGTAGCACAATTTATAATGGGCAAAATGATCTAAATGCCTATTAGCAGGAGAGCAGAAGAAGGTACGTTGACAGACTCTCTCCACTTAATGAAAAGACTTTTCCATTTTCATCCACCAGCGAGACTCTGCCAAACTCCACTAACAGCAACATACTCCATTCTAATATTGGAGTGCTCATATCTGCTTCCCAGGTCAGACATGGAAATGAAAGGAGCTGATATCACCCAACAAAACTACACATCCCCTGAGAGGCATGTATACAATTGCGACAAAGCAGCTAATCTGGGATTTATTCCTTGAGAAGGCAGCGGTGGCCTGTGGTCTCAGAAGGGGCAGCTAGTGTTCAACGTGGACAGAGCTTCAGTTTTGCAAGATGGGAAGAGTTCTAGAGACGGGTGGTAGTGGTGGTGTTTGCAGAGCATGAGAATGTACTTGAGGTTACTGAAACATCATTAGATGGCATCCACCAGCCACAGAGCACAGGACCCAAGTTCAATCCTCAGAATCACATATGACAGACTGTATGTATCAACAAGGGCAACAGAAGGGAATAAATATTAAAAAACAAAAAACCTGTGTGTGTGGGAGTCGGGCGGTAGCACAGCCGGTTAAGTGCACGTGGCGCGAAGTGCAAGGACGGGTATAAGGATCCTAGTTCGAGTCCCTGGCTCCCCACTGCAGGGGAGTCACTTCACATGTGGTGAAGCAGGTCTGCAGCTGTCTATCTTTCTCTCCCCCTCTCTGTCTTCCCCTCCTCTCTTCATTTCAGTCTTATCCAACAATGATGACATCAATAACAACAACAATAATAATTTCAACAATAAAACAAGGGCAACAAAAGAGAATAAATAAATAAGTATAAAAATAATAAAACAGCTTTTTAAAAAAATTAAGATGGTATACGTTGTATGCATTTTTTTTTAATCACAGTTGCTTTTTTAAAATAAAGTTTAATGGATGGGAGAAAAATCAGAGACTCAAAACCTGGAGAGAAAGAACTACAGAAAACTAGAATTGCAGCTTTATTGAAAGAAAGAAAGAAAGAAAGAAAGAAAGAAAGAAAGAAAGAAAGAAAGAAAGAAAGAAAGAAAAACTCAGCCCTCACCTTCTGCAAACATTAAGTGTTCCTCCAGCCTCTCACCTCTTTTAGAACCTGTGACTGAAGGCAGTTCCCAGGGAAAGAGTTTTTGCTCCTGCCAACCTGTCTAAATGAAACAGCAGTCTCTGCCATGCTCTGCCATTAAGTCAAATAAATTTCTAAGGAGCACAGTTTCCAAAACGAGCTGTGCAGCAGAGTCTGTCCCTTCCCCACAGCCTACATGGAGCTGCATGTGGAGCAGAGGAAGGACAGCATTTAAACAGACTGCTGTTGACTGGCAGGATGAGTGGAGAAAAGTCTGGCAGATAGTTTATGGTGAGTTCCAGGTTTAACACGAGCTCATCACAATAGCTCTCTAGGTTGACATACCGTTTTCCAGATTCACCTTCCATACTTTAAATCAGGATATCTGATCAACTTTAAATCAGGATATCTGATCAACTTTAAATCAGGATATCTGATCAACCCAAGGGGTCCACCATCAGCATCCAAGCACCGAGCATGGAAGGGAGATCACTCAATGCGTCATCCGCCATCTTCTTCCGCATGTATCCCTTTCCATTAAGCAAACAGCAGCAGACAGGTGGAAAGTGAATTTTGTGATTCTTCTTTTGGCTTCTGGGGATGCTATAAATACTATATTCAGCTCAGTGATGGGGACTAGGTAGGGTTCTTGTCAACACAGGAGTATAATCAACCCTAAGTGTGTTTGGCATAGAGCCCATTTGAGTGCATAGTCAAGGTGAAGTTCAGGGCTTCATGACACATCTAAACTATTGCACTTCAATTGCTCAACTGAATGGAGGTGACTGGGTGATGTTAGATAATCATTGGTTTTCCAAAAGCGGTAGGAAAAGGGAAGTCCATCTGAAACAAGAAACATACTAACAGAACGCAGGCCAGATCTAGAAAATGAACATTTTGGATCATTTGAGTTGATAGAAGCACAAGAATGTGTTTATAGAAGGAGGAAGATGATTGTAAAGTAGGCTGCTCCCCCCATTTTTAAAAAAGAGGGAAGAGAATACAATCGTGTGTTTCTAAGAGGCCAATAGAGAGAGGGAGAGGGACAGGGAGAGGGACAGGGAGAGGGGGAGAGAAAGAGAGAGAACGAACCAGAACACTGCTAAGCTCTAGCATAGGAGGTACCAAGGATTGAAGTTGTAGCCTC
Organism: Erinaceus europaeus; assembly: GCF_950295315.1. Lineage (NCBI taxonomy): Eukaryota > Metazoa > Chordata > Mammalia > Eulipotyphla > Erinaceidae > Erinaceus > Erinaceus europaeus. Next base: position 118,286,425 of record NC_080170.1, read on the forward strand.
TGGGGGAATCGAACATGTAACCTAGAGCTCTACCAGGCTGAGCTATCTCCACAGCCCCTGTGTAAATTATGATAAGTGATGGTGCCATTTTTAACATGTTTCAGAGTTTCACTTAGTTGGATGTTAGTAAAGCCATTCATTTTCATAAAATGTTTCCGTATTTTTTTTTAGTACCTGTAAAGACACTTGAAGCTACTGGGTTGTCAGAAAAGTCATGGTGGATTTCTCTTTTCTGTATCTGTTATATGACAGAGAAGAAGAAGAAGAAGAAGAAGAAGAAGAAGAAGGAGGAGGAGGAGGAGGAGGAGGAGGAGGAGGAGGAGGAGGGGGAGGGGGAGGGGGAGGGGGAGGGGGAGGGGGAGGGGAAGGGGAAGAAGAAGGACACTTGGAAGTGGTAACAGGCATAGGGGTGACTGAGAAAGGAAGAGAAAGCAGGACGGAGAAAAACTGGGCCCGCAAAAATGTATCCTGACTTTTCCAACAACCCAATATTATGTCCTATCTGTAATATGAGGGTTCCCTTCTCTACTGGAGAAGTGATACAAATGGACACCAGGTCCACCTTCACCTCACCATCCCATCATCCGCCCAAACGACTTTGAAAATCTTTGAAGACAGGATACACAATTTGTCAACATTCAGGTCCAATAAGAAGCAAGTACAGAAGCCAGAACTCCCACCTTCTGCACCCCATTAATATTTTTCGTCCATAAACCTATGGAAGTCAACCAGAGAGGTCTCAATTCCGATTGCACCAGGACCCACGTGTCTATCAACAAGAATCTTGTTTTTATACCATCACTGAAAGGGAGGCCGATCTGGAAAACACCAAAGGAAGCCAGGCACTGCTGCTCTTATCTGAGAGAGAAGAAGAGAAAAGAAAGGATGCTTGAAAGTAGTGATAGGTGTAGGTGTGACTTAGAAAGGAAGAGAAAGCAGGACTACAGAAAAAATGGGCAAAAAAAAAAAAAATACAGAGATGATAGATATAAAGTCGAACCACATCTGTGACCTTGGGAGAACTACTGCAGTTTCCACTGGAGTGGATGGGGACACAGAAATCTGGTAGTGGGAATGGTGTGGGATTATACCCTTATTATCTAATAATCTTATAAGTCAATATCAAATCACAAAAAAGGGGACTGGATCCAGATTCCAGGAAGTCTGCTCAGGCCATGGCAGTGGGGAGAGACAGGATCCATCTCTGGCCAAACCCAGAAGCCCCACACAAAAGACAAAGCAGATGTTCCTAACTGGACTCTCAACACAAAGGCCTTAACCATCATCCGTGCTCTGGAAGCGCCGACACTGCACAGACAGCATCCAAGCACTACTTTGGGCACACAAACTTCACCATGGTTAGAGTGAACAGAGTCCTCCAACATCTGAGGAACACTTCCCACAAGAAAGACAGAGAGCAAAGGACAAATAAGACATTGCATCTGGAGAGAAAAGAAATAGCATTTGAAGAGAAAACTTCCTGAAAAGCTATTAACATCCTCAGAGACACAAGAGCATCTGAAGCTTTAAACAAGCAAATGCACAGATAGCAATAAAGTAGAAAGAAATGGACAGAGAGAGAAGACCGGGGGAGGGGGGGCGAGAAGAAAGAGTAAAATAGTGAACAGAAAGGAAAAAGGAAGAAACAAAGAGAGGAAAACAAAAGAAGGGATAAAGGGAGGAGGGAGGGAAGGAAGGAGGCAGGGAGGGAGGGACAGAGGGAGAGAGAGATAAGGGAGGGAAAGAAGGAGAGAGGGAGGGAGAGAGGGTGATAAGGGACAGAGGAGGGGGGGAGGACTGAGATTGGGACAGGAAAGTAGAAAATCAGGGAAGGGCAGACTCCAGAGGAAAAACTAGCACTGAGCAACTACTTCATACAAATCTATGATCTGGAAAATACTGCCAAGTAATCAGAGACAGAAGCAAACTGATTAAAGGAAAAAGGAGGTGATTGATCACTAATGGAGGGAAAATGCTGTTGGTGAAAGGAGTGGGGGGGCCTGCATACATAACCCAATTAAACAGCTATTTATGTGGTCACAGCAACACAGTGAGCAAACAGCAGCAAGAACCACTGGTTTGATTTTAACATTTCCCATGACTGTAAGAAGACGAGAAAAGGAGACCATTTCTCTGAAATAGCGAGATCATCTACCAGAAGAAGAGAGGCAGTATTTAATGTATAGGGTCAGATCTTATACATTAATGTATTGAATGTATAAGATCTCAAGATGCCTGCCTCCATGGGTGGCCAACACTATATCGTTTCTTCTCCAAAACAGAAGATTCCGGATGCATCTGGGTGACAAGTCTAGCAGATGGAAACTTGTCTCAAGCAGCCTCCCCCAGGGCTCTGTTCTGGCTCCTACGCTATTTAATATTTACATCAATGACCTCCCAGAAACTTCTTCAAGGAAATTCATCTACGCCGATGACATCTGCTGTGCAACTCAGGCATCCAAGTTCGACATCCTCGAGGAAACACTCACGAAAGACATGTCTCTGATATCTGATTACTGTAAAAAATGGCGACTAATCCCTAGCACTGCAAAAATGGTATCATCTGTTTTCCATCTACACCATGCCTCGGCCTCGCATGAGCTTAATGTGCAACTTGACGATACGAGAATCCGGCATGAAGCCCAACCAGTCTATCTTGGCGTTACTCTCGATCGCACTCTGTCATTTCACGAACATCTCATAAAAACTGCAGCAAAGGTGGGCACGAGGAATCACATCATTGCAAGACTGGCCAGCTCCTCATGGGGCGTGAGAGCTTCCACACTACGATCATCCTCTCTGGCATTATGCTATTCCACTGCAGAATACTGTGCCCCAGTATGGTTCCGTAGCCCCCATGTCCACTTGGTCGATTCCAAATTATATTCCTCCATGAGGATAATTTCTGGAACCATCCGTTCCACCCCGGTTCCATGGCTGCCAGTTCTTAGCAACATCGCCCCGCCAGATATTCGTCGGGATGCGGCATCATCTAAGTTCATTTCCCATGTCTACGCTCGACCGGACCTGCCAATATACGTGGATATCTTCGCCCACCCTGTTCAACGCTTGACATCTCGTCACCCAATCTGGTCCCCTACGCCTACACTGAACTTCTCTGTTCCAGACTCTTGGAAACAGAGTTGGCAGTCAGCTGAGGTAAAGAACAAACACCTCATCACAGACCCCTGCAAGTGTCAACCCGGCTTTGACCTAGCATGTTATGATTGGGCCCTCCTCAATCGCTATCAAACAGGCCATGGCCAGTGCGCCGCTATGTTCCACCGCTGGGGAGCCAGAGACGACCCGAACTGCCCCTGTGGCTACAGACAGACTATGACCCACATAGTCAACAACTGCCACCTCTCCAGATTCAAAGGAGGTCTCGAAACTTTACATCAGGCTCAACCTGACGCTGTTGACTGGCTACGGAAGAAGGGCAAACCTAGAAGAAGAATGTATAGGGTCCATTAAGAAACAGGTCGGGCAGCTCTGGGTGAAATTAGGGTCCGGGCAATGAAATGAGACAGCTGACATATAGCTGAGTCTAGCTTCTGAGAGAGAGAGAGAGAGAGAGAGAGAGACTGACTCTCAGGAAAGAGGTTAAGGAAGGCCAGAACGTCACTGATGCTCTTCCCCGATTTGAAACGGCACGCATATCCAGAATTACTAGGAATTTCAAATAAAGCCAGAGGGAAGATGAGTGCTGTAATAACATATCATCTGGTTGATATCACAGAGGATACAAATCACATATCGGGCTGTCGGGAAAGTCATGACACATTTTATTATTTATTTTCTTGCATAGAAAAATACCTCAGGATTTTTCTGACAGCCCAATCCTCAAACCCATCCCAGCTGCAATGGTGTGGCTACACTGTGTGTCTACCATATGTGGGAGACCCTCTAACACCCCCCACAGAAGAAATGTGCTCTTGCCAGAAGCCATTTCTCTGCTTGACAGAAGCTAAGCCTTGAAACAACAGAAGCCCTCGAGATAAGTTTCTAATTCCCGTAGGAAGGATGTTTGCCAGAAACTAAGTGACATACCATATAGTTATAGTGACATACCATATAGTTATAGTTTAACAGAAATAGTTGCAAGGGACCCTCCACCGCGATCTCTGCCTCCCCCTTTCCCCTATGCTCCCCCTTCCCCAAAGCCTTAAAATGCCTGTGAACACAATAAAATTTTGCAGCTTGATCAGAGTCCTGCTGTCATTTCTTGTGTCTTCTGTCCCTTTCATTCCAGGTTTCGTGGGTTCCTAGCCCCTGTTCACCGCCCCACTGGCCAGGGCATTCTGGCGCCTGAACGTGGGGTGAAGAAGCCTTCTGGACCTAGGAACACCGCTGATCGAGAGGGTAGGCCTACCCGAATTCACCGAGTCACCACAGCCGAGGGGGTAACTCAAAGACTCGCACAGATCGCCACGGAACTACCCAACCGTGAGTCGCATCTGGAGGAGTGTCACAGCGGCTGAGGTAAGCAATACCATGGGACATGAATTTAGCAAACAAGACTTGTTTATTAAAGGACTCAAGGAGTCCCTCAAGACATGGGGAGTAAGGGTTAAGAAAAAGGATTTCAAGAAGTTTTTTTTATTTTGTGAGTGACGTTTGTCCATGTTTTCCCTTAGAGGGGACTATTGATGAAAAAAGATAGGCTAGAGTAGAAAACTGTTAAAGAGATTTTTATGAGACCTTTGGTCCAGAAAAGATTCCAGTCCAGGCTTTTCTTATTGGAATTTAGTAAATGATATACTCAAAGTCTATAAGCATTGTCCTGATGTACAGTGAGTCATGAGAGAGGAAGAAAAAGTCTTACAGGGACACTCCCGGGCACCTTCTGTTTGTGAGTCTGCCTCTATTCCCATGCCTGATTCAGGAGACCCGCGCCTGAGGCCGCCTGCTAAGTGCCCTCCAGTTAAGATTTACCCCTCTCTGACAACCTTAAGACCCCCCCGCAACTGGCACGAAAAACAGCTTCCTTTAGATAATTAATAGAAGAAAAATGAGAACATTTACAATTAGTTAAAGAACTGTGGGCTCTTGATTTGGCATTATCTTAAAATTATCCAGCTTTTTTCCCCTCTACTCTCAGAAAGCGTTAAACCAGTTCTGAGTGAGATCTTATCTGGCTAGCAAGCTATTTAGAGAAAGAATGAAATCAATCAAACAAGACGTTCTCTTTAACTTAAAAGCTATTAATCAGAGAACCAGTACACACTTTTGATAGAAAATTTCATGATTTGTTTCTTTAAAACTGTAAAATGTACCTTAGCCCAGAAAAAGAACTTCCAAAGATTTTTCTCCATGCGTGGCGGTAAACTAAGCCCACCTGTTCTGTCCGTGCAGCCAATCATGGCACAGAGCTACTGTTCCACAGATTGGCAAAGACTCCAGTCAATCATTCCCTAGCCACTAATGCCCCTCCTGGGGGGGTAGAGAGTCTGTGAGTTAGGAATCCAAAAACCAAAGCAGTTTTTCAAAGGGAAATTTTTCTTTTCACCAAAAATGTCTGTTTTAAGTCTGTCTGCTAACCTTGTTTTCATTAATGTGTGTTAACCCCTAAGTAACTAAAGTTTGTTTTAAGTTTTAAATAAGATTTAGTTAAGCTAAATGTGGTTTTAAAGATCCCGACTCATAGAGTTGGCACACCTTTACCAAAGTAAAATATAGGACAGTTTTGTCCTTCTGATAGCTAATATCAGCATCAATTCATTAGTTAAAAGATTTTCTGAGATCTCTAGGCGTGGTAAAACGCCTCTGCAGTCTCTCTCACTCTTGTAAAAATTCTAAATATTACCAGCACCCCAATACCAACTGCCACTGTTTGTTAATTTGTTAATTCCATGTTTGAACTGGCTTTCTAATAACCCAGTCAGTGTAGAGCAGTGGCCTTGCCAAGAAAAAAAGGGTTAAACATGATATTCCTGGCCTGATAAAAAATTTTTATTCAACAGATGTGATTCAACAAAATTATTTAGTGTAAAATGATAAAAAAAATGTTAATAATAAAAATTTATTTTAACATTTCAGCTATAAGGTTTATTTTAGCTTTTTAAGTTACCTATCCAAATCAAAGTGAAAGATCAATTAAGTTGTGTACCCACGCTTGTTCATAGCTGCCCTAAGGGTGTGATAGCTTTATGATAAACAAAGATTCTAACAAACAAAGTTTAACATTTTACTTAAAATTGTTTAAGACTGGCTTGGGTTAGTAAAAGATAACACAATGGTTATGTTAATTATTTACATGCCAGAGGCTTTTGCTCTGGTTTTCCTCTTTATATCTTTCTGCTTTTAAAAACTATCTGGTTTGTTTTAAGATGCTGTCAGAGATTTATTCTTGGCAAATGGTGTTTTTGGTCTGATAGAAGATTTGTTTTGGCAAATCCTGATTTAACAAAATTAGTATTTTGAACATTTAAGCTATGAGGTTTTATTTTAGCCTTTTAAGTTGCCATATTAGAGTTCTAAAGAGCAAAATCTATTAAGAGTTTTATATCTATGCTTACTCATGATAGCCTTGTGATGAGTAAAGATCTTAGTAAACTAAAGGTATAATAGTGTGCTTAAACTGTCTAATCAGTTTAAAATAATGCTAAAAAATGGTAAACATTTTATCATGTCAACACATTAGGTATTGACTTTCTATAACATATTGGTATATTCTAATAAAGAGCCTTCTAAAATCATATGAAAGAACTCAAGCCAATTCTAACCATTAGATCATCAATTAAGTTGGTACAAGTTCTTTCTCTAAGTAAATAATTATAGGTACATCTGCACATGAAGAACTGACTGCTCATATGGCAAGATTTAAAACTAAACATTTTTCATTTTTTATTTATGGGTGTATGATGACTCCTAAAGTCACTCATACCCTAAAATTTTTCTCATTTTTTTACAAGCCTCTTAAAATTTTAATGCTTGACCTGCCATAGTGAGAGCACTTTACTGGCTCCTGCACTGTTTAATTAAGATCTTGCTATTCAGACTTTTAAGATTAATCTCCATTGATAAAAGCCAATGATCTCTGACAGATTGATGTAATTCACCTGCCCATGTTTAGTAAACAAAAACATTTTTTTTTCTCAGTTGATATTTTTTCCAAATTTATGTGGGCTACAGCTCAAACAAGAAAAACTAAAACCCTTAATCTCAGTTAATAAAAAAAAGGGGGAATGCACCCCTCAGTATTCAGTTGGCTAAAGTGTCAATGAAGTAACTATACTAAACCTTCTTAATATTTACAAAAATTCAAATTGTCCATTTATTGTATCTCATTGACAAAGCCACCCACTTTTCCAGTCACAGAGACATATTCTTTTTCTCTTTTTCAAGACTGGATGTCCATGTTTGTTTTCCTTTTATTATGGTGGATGACATTATTGCTCTTACAAAATCCACAGAGTCCCTGTTGGCAAGTCCTTACCACAAAGGACGCCATGGCAGTATATACTCCAGCTAACCACACCAGCCTATCCAAGTCTTCTCTTTCTGCTGACCTACCACTGCTGACTTCATCTTTGCATGTTTATTGACTGCTCACGTTTCTCAAAATATTCCTCATGTTCAAGGAACCTCACCTAATGTGTATGCACCTCCTCTGTGTTTTGGTACAACACCATCCTATATTTTCATGTCAATTCTTCTCTACCTGGTCCTTGCCTCCCAGTTTTGCTTGTTCCACAGCTGACGCTCTATGAAGAAGAAAATTTTCACCACCAGAGGACCAGACGTGCTGTGTTTCTTCCCCTGGACATAACATCCACTGACTGCTTCCCTTAGACTTGCTGGTGGCACACTAGGACACTCTATATTCCTCCCATGAATTTTCTGACAAATTACAACAGGTTATAGACTCCACCACAAATAGTCTTGAGTCACTTATGGGACCCTTGATTAGTCTTTTGTTAATGATTACCTTAGGACCCTTTATTTTTAATAAGATTACTGATTTTATAAAATGGCAGATTGACTCCTTGGCATCAAAACCTTTGCAAATACATTATCACAGACTTGATTTGGCTGACAGAGGCCTGGCTGAACCTGAGGGTGACAGACCTCCTTTTCGGATGGCATAAAACTCAGAATTATGCACTGAGACATCCAACCTTGGCAGGGCAAGGATACCAGTAAGGGGTGTAAGGCAAAGCACTGCAGGGGGAAGACCTTATAGTCCGCCTCTGAGTCCCCCGTGAAGCAAACCTGATTTACATGGAGGTTGGTGTCACCAACAAAAAACTTCTGCTTTGAAGTTGTCTGCACCCTGGAAACCGTGGCTCTCCCTCCCCTCCCCAAAAAGACACCTAGGGCCTTAAGATGCGGGAAGATTGTTTTTATATTCACCCTGTGGGAGGAATCGGGTCAATACTTCCCCCCTCTGGTTATGCCCACCAAACCTGCTGTTAAGGTCTCTGCCCCTCAGCCTCAATAGCCTACCTCAGTTAAATTATAACGAAAGGAGGAGATGCCAGAAGCCATTTCTCTGCTTGATAGAAGCTAAGCCTTGAAACAACAGAAGCCCTCGAGACAAGTTTCTAATTCCCGTAGGAAGGATGTTTGCCAGAAACTAAGTGACATACCATACAGTTATAGTTTAACAGAAATAGTTGCAAGGGACCCTCCACCGCGATCTCTGCCTCCCCCTTTCCCCTATGCTCCCCCTTCCCCAAAGCCTTAAAAAGCCTGTGAATACAATAAAATTTTGCAGCTTGATCAGAGTCCTGTCTTGCTGTCATTTCTTGTGTCTCCTGTCCCTTTCATTCCAGGTTTCATGGGTTCCTAGCCCCTGTTCACCACCCTGCTGGCCGGGGCATGCTCTAATTTCCACTCCTGTGTGTTTCATTTTGCATTTCACCATCTAGACTTTTCTTTCTTTTCTTTTTTCTTTTTACCAGAGCACTGCTCAGCTCTGGTTTATGGTGGTGTGGGGGATTGAACCTAGGACTTTGCAGCCTCAAACACAAGAGTCTCTGTGCATCACCATTATGCTATCTACCCCGACCCTAGACTTTTCACCACTGTACTCCCACAAGTCAGACTAATGGAAACCTTACCCAGGCTCGTGTCCTGGGGGGTTTGCTCCTTTGACCAGGTTCCTGCTAAGGGCTGGTTTGTTACTTCAGGGACATCTCTGACTCCATTGCCCAAAAGTGACGTCAAGAAGATGCCCCAAGGAGCTCTTGGACGTGACTTCATAACAAAGGGGTCACTTCTGCTGGGCCAGCTGGTGTTTCTTTGTAGGGACTGCAGCACACAACTGAGCCAGCAGAATGGTGAGGACAAGCTGATCGAGGGTGAGCCCCTTTCTTTATGATGATTTCTAGAAAATTAAAACAGTGATGGGAGATAGCATAATGATTTCTAAAAAAACTTCAATGCCCAAGGCTCTGAGGTCCCAGGTTCAATCCCTAGCATTGCCATAGGGCAGAGCTGAACAGTGCTCTGGTAAATATATAAATATATTCCTCTCATCAAATAAATAAAATTAATTTTTTATTGATACAGAAAAAATCTGAGAGAAAAGGATGGAAGAGAAATCAAAGGAGAGGGGGCCAGGTGGTTATGCACTGGGCTAAGCGCATGTGGCACAAAGGGCAAGGGCAGGTGCAATGATCCTGGTTCGAGCCCCGGCTCCCCAGCACGCGTAGGGTTTGGGAGTTTGAACTCAGGCTCTTATATACTATAATGTATGTTCTTAACCAGGTGACCCATCACCTAGCCCCAAATAAATAAAATTTTTTTAAAAGGAAATCAGTAAAATTTTGAGAAGTTGGTAGATGGCTTAGCCACTATGAGATCCTGGGTCTAAGCCCCACACCACATCAGAGCTCCATGGATGGTCGATCAGGGTCGTAGTATCTCTTGCCACTTCTCTCTCTCTCTCTCTCTCTCCCTCCAGGGCTATATCTGAGGCTTAGTACTGGCATTATAAATTCATCACAACTCCTCAAGTGTTCTTGCTACAGGTGGGGAGCCAGGGCTTGACCCCTGGTCCTTGCACATACTATTAAGTGCAATTAACTGGGGGTGCCACCACCCTGGCCCCTTTGTCTCCCCTTCTCTCTTCATGTTTTTTTAAGCCTTTCTCTATTTTACTATTCTATTTATTTTATTAATGGGATGGGGAGGAAAAGGGAGAGGGGGAGGGAGAGGGAACAGGAACATCAGAGTTTTCTCTGGTACATGTGATGCTGGGAACTGAACTTTGCAACTCATGCTTCAGGGGCCAAAACTTTACTGACTACACTACCTCCCAGATGACTTCCTCCCACTTTATAAGAGAAAGCATAAAAAACCCAGCCAGGGATCAATGTATCATACATGCAAGAAGTTCCAGCTCCAAGAAGTTGGCACATTTTCTAGAACACCACACCTCCTAGGACTAATCCTCCTCACACTGATTCCCTACTTACATCCAAGGTAACTTCGGCTACACAGACTGGCTGGAAGCAGGGATGTGATCTCCGGTGATGGAAAAATAGGACTTTAGGGAGTCGGGAAGCAGAGCAACGGGATTAAGCGCACATGGCGCAAAGCACAAGGACCACCACAAGGACTGGCGTAAGGATCCCGGTTCAAGCCCCTAGCTCCCCACATGTAGGGGAGTCGCTTCACAGCGTCTGTCTTCCTCTCCTCTCTCCATTTCTCTCTGTCCTATCCAACAATGACAACAATAAAAATAACTACAACAATTAAACAAGGGCAACAAAAGGGAATATATATATATAACAGGACTTTAGTCATCGACGAAGTCAAGATTCAAGCCAGTCCTGAGATGACCCCAAGAGGGACAGAAGTGCCAGGGAAGGAGGTATACTAGAATGATCAAAGCCACAAGAATAAATTTTCAGGTGGTAAACTGTAGCTCTGTGTTTGGGATTTTTTTGAGAAAGAGAATCTGCTAAGGCAAGACAAAGGCACTCTAGCTGTTGAAGAGTAGGTAGTGAGGATTGGACAGGCCGCCAGCTTAGAGGAGCCAACCGTTTTTTTGTGGTTTCTATTACACTGAGGAATCAGCCCTGGTGTCTAGAAGAAATGAAAGCACTGAGCACCAAACCGCAGGCCACACAGAGGGTATCCCCAGGCACTGGGGGCCAGGGTGTGGCTTCCGGAACAAGATGACAAGGAAGAACCACATGAAGAGGAAGTGGACCCCTGTTATCAAACGGATTGAAAGTCTAGGAGACAGAAGAAACAGAAGGTCTGCTTCATGTTCTGGGGGAGCAGATTAAAACAAAGGGAAATGGCAAAAGCACCCCCCCCATGAATGACTTCAACATGATAAAACAACAACAACAATCAACAGTTTTAGAATTTAGAGTTAACTAGGCTAAAATCCTGAGAGCTTCCCTAGCATGAAAGAAGTCATGAAGTGGTCAGAACGACCTCTTGTCAAGAGTCTTAGAGAGATGGTTACAGAAAGACTAGAATATGAATCTCCTCAAGTCACAGATTCTCAGTAAAGTCCAACATTAGCATGAAAGTTCACTGAACTTCTCGGAACTGTACATGACATCCTCCAGGAGTGGACAAGAATGCTGGAGAAGACACTGTACTTGGAACAAAGAGATGGAATTTAACAGTTTAAATGCCGGCACTAGAGGGAGGCATGGATGGTGACACATGGGGTTAAGTGCACATGTTACCATGGTTAAGGGCCCGGGTTCAAGTCCCCAGTCCCTACTTGGAGGGGGAAAGCTTCAAGGGCAGTGAAACAGTGCTACAGGTCTCTCTCTCTCTCTCTCTCTCTGCCCCCTTCCCTCGCAATTTCTCTATCAAAAACATGTAGACACACACACACAAATATATGAAAGCACTATTACTTGACTTTTGCAGCTAGAACAGAACCAATTCCACTAAAATTGAATTGCCATGATATCCAAGCTCAGTCCCAACCCTCTTTTGCACACAAAAGGCCCTTTCTAGTTCTGCTGGAAGCACCAGTCTCCTCTGCTCAAGCCAATCTGAATTTGCATCTCATCAGTAGCCTATAGGTTCTGCAAACTGTGTGCAAAAGAACAGAGCCTGGGGCTGGAATAACCTACAAATTATTCCATCATTGCAGCTGATTCCCCCATGCTCGAAGCTCACCCCCTTCACACACAGCTTTCTTTATAGCTCAGCCCCCGTGGAGCTGTGTGGATCACAGTAAGTGGAAGGCAGGAGAGGCCTCGTGGTTGCCCAATGGCAGTCATTTCCTCTGCAAAGCTTGTTCATCCTGTGCCCTACCCCACGTGAAACCACATTAAAAAAATGGCACCAGAATCAGGAGACACTGAGGTTTTTCATGAATAAAGTCCTGTTTTGCCATAAAAGAATTCTCTCTTTTGTGTGACCAGGGAGTATTTAGATTCTCTGGGCAATTTTAAAGCCAGAAAAGTTCTTTCGGGAGGAGTCCACACTACAGTGTATAAGGGAAAAGAGGAAAGTTCTGCAGTCCATCCCACTGACATCTAAACCATGGAGTGTAGCTCCCAAATACGGGAAAAGTATATAAACATCGTCAGCTGTAAACCCCATTAATTTGATCTGAGGTCCATATTCAGCACAGGAGCCTGTGTGACCTCTGCATCCCTGCAGGTCTGAGCTTGTATTCTGTGGTCATAGCTAGGAACATTCTAGGCTGCACTCATTTCAGGACTCATCTTCCTCAAGTGGCAGAGTGTACTGGCCCAACTTCCCTTCAGAGAATGGGTAGTACCTATCATTGTTGATCCACGTGGAGGGCAAGGTCCTGTAGAGGCTCATAGAAGGGTCCACTATGTTGTTCCTGATGGAGATAACCAGTGACAGCCCATCATATCTATGTGGGAGTCCCAGGATTCCCTGACTAGGACCCCAGATGACAGGGTGGCCTGGTAGTAACCAAAAGAGCCATCATTGAAGTATGCTGGTCTCTTGCCCTTATTCAGCTTTTGTAGTCCTTACTTTATATGAGAAAGTTAGCCTTGGAGTGATTGAGGGAATTGAAATAGGAAGTAGGTGAGGAGGGTACATATATATAAGTCTAAATAGAAGCTATTTGATTAATTACATTATGGTGTCTTTTTTTTTTTTTTTTTAGGTCTTTCTACTTGCTTGCTGCATTGAGTCACTGCAAACTATGTGCACTTATACTTTAAGGTCTGTATTTCCCTTCACTATGGATACGTGTGCACATGTGCTCTGTCTCATAGGCCCTGGTCTTTATCTAGGCTCTGTGGCTTTGTTAGAAAGAGCACTACCAGGAATGGAATGAAGGTCAGAATCACCGCAAATGAGCTACAATATTGGCAGGTCCGGTCGAGCGTAGACGTGGGAAATGAACTTAGATGATGCCGCACCCCGACGAATATCTGGCGGGGCGATGTTGCTAAGAACTGGCACCATTTGCCCACCCTGTCCAACGCTTGACGTCTCGTCACCCAATCTGGTCCCCTACGCCTACACTGAACTTCTCTGTTCCAGACTCTTGGAAACAGAGTTGGCAGTCAGCTGAGGTAAAGAACAAACACCTCATCACAGACCCCTGCAAGCGTCAACCCGACTTTGACCTAGCACGTTATGATTGGGCCCTCCTCAATCACTATCGAACAGGCCATGGCCGGTGTGCCGCTATGTTCCATCGCTGGGGAGCCAGAGATGACCCGAACTGCCCCTGCGGCTCCAGACAGACTATGACCCACATAGTCAACGACTGCCACCTCTCCAGATTCAAAGGAGGTCTCGAAACTTGACATCAGGCTCAACCTGACGCTGTTGACTGGCTACGGAAGAAGGGCAAACGCTAGAAGAAGAAGCTACAATTAGAAAGAGCCTCGGGCACAATTTCATTCTAAACAGGAGAAAGTGAATGCTTTCAACAAGCATTGATCTTTGCCTAGACTCTCAGGATGAGAGTTGAGGCTGGAGTAGCAGTGAGGTAAACAGTACCGACAAGAAAAGACTTTGGGGAACATTCAATTGAGCATATACGTTAACATGAACAAGGACTTGGGTTTGAGGCCCCTGCTTCCCACTGCAGGGCAGTTTCATGAACAGTGAACCAGTACTCTAGATATCTCTTCTTTCTCACACTCTCTCAATCTCTCTCTATACTATCAAATAGAATAAAGAAAGAGGGGGAAATGGCTGCTTAGAGCGGTGGATTCATCATGCAGGCGCCAAGCCTCAGCAAATGCTGGAACCAAATATACCCATCCAAAAAAGAAGTGTGTACACCTATGTTCATAGCAGCAGTTTGTAAAAGCTAAAACCTGGAAGCAACCCAGGTGTCCAACAACAGATGAGTGGCTGAGCAAGTTGTGGTATTTATACACAATGGAATACTACTCAGCTATTAAGAGTCATGAATCCATCTTCTTCATCTTATCTTGGATGGAGCTTGAAGGAATCATGTGGAGTGGGATATGCCAGAAAGAGAGGGGTGAATATGAGATGGTCTTACTCATGGGCAGAACTTGAAACAAGAGTAGAAAGGAGAAACACAAAGTCAAACTTGGACTGGTTTGTTGTATTGCATCAAAGCAAAGGACTATGGGAAAGGAGGACATGGAGAGGAGTGGAGGCTTTGAGGTCCTTGTCCATAATGATGGACCTCATTTGGGGGTGAGAGTGTTTTTGCAAACACCTATCTTGGTGACAAGAAAAAACTGTTCCAAGTGTCAACAACTGCACTGTAAACCATTACCCTCCCCATCAAAATAATAATAATAACAGCAACAACAACCCTGGTGGGAAAAGAGAGAGATGAAATCTAGCCTCAATCTCTCACTGACAAAGCATCAGATTATCAGTCTTGGTAAACCTCAGCTTCAACAGGGTTAGAGGGACACTCAGTGCACATCATTAGCTTAAAATGTGGCTTCACAGCCCAACTCCCTGAGAGTGGTAACATACCAAGTGTGATTCATCATAGAAACCAGTCCGGGGGGGCTGGGTGGTAGCACTGCAGGTTAAGTGCACGTGGTGCAAAGCTCAAGGATCGGCATAAGGATACCAGTTCGAGCCCCCAGCTCCCCACCTGCGGGGGGAGGGTCGCTTCACAAGTGGTGAAGCAGGTCTGCAGGTCTTCCTCTCCTCTGTCTTCCCCTCTTCTCTCCATTTCTCTCTGTCCTATCCAACAATAACGGCTATAACAACAATAACCATTTTTGCTATCTCCCTAGCACTACCTTAACTAACTTCCTCTCTCTCTCTCTCTCTCTCTCTCTCTCTCTCTCTCAGAAGGATGAGAAGGATGGAAGAGGAGAAGAAGGAGGAGTGGGAGGTGAGGTATAAGGAGAATGAGGAGGAGGAGAAGGAGGAGGAGGAGAAACAGCTCAGAGCCAAGAAAAACAAAACAAAAAAAACCCTAACATCTAGATAAGTTATAATATAACTTATTAAACACAAAAACAAAGCCCTTAAAACAGTAAAAGAAACTCCTCGGGGTGTCAGGCTGTAGCGCAGCGGGTTAAGCGCAGGTGGCGCAAAACGCAAGGACCGGCATAAGGATCCCGGTTCGAACCCCGGCTCCCCACCTGCAGGGTGGTCGCTTCACAGGTGGTGAAGCAGGTCTGCAGGTGTCTATCTTTCTCTCCCCCTCTCTGTCTTCCCCTCCTCTCTCCATTTCTCTCTGTCCTATTCAACAACGATGACAATAATAACTACAACAATAAAACAATAAGGGCAACAAAAGGGAATAAATAAATAAAATAAAATATTTAAAAAAAAAGAAACTCCTCTACACGAAGGATGCTTGAGATTGACCAATTATTTCTCACCAGAAATCACAGACATTTTTCAAAACACGAAAACAAGACTGCCAATTAAGAGGCTTACCTATGTGGAGCAGTTAGATGTAAAAGAAACAAGAATAAGTTTTAAAAAAAAATCAAAAGAAGAAATAAGGACATTCCCAGATAAAAGTATCTTGATTCAGACTATAAAAGACACGCTTGTCTTATTCAACGAGACAACAGCATGTGCGTATGTGGGCAGAGGTCCCGTGTGGGTGCTAAATCTTCTACCCTCATTCTGGAGGTGAGTGTCAGACCAATACTGTGTTCATTCCTTGAGGAAAACATTTATGCTTAGTGGACTTTTGTTTATGAATGTATGCTTCACATTATAGATTTTCAAAAAGAAAAAAAAGAAGTCATGCTAGGGGGCCTGGGTGGTGGCAATAACCAGCACAAGGATCCTGGTTCGAGGCCCCGGTTCCTCCCCTGCAAGGGGGGGGGGGGGAAGAGGGTCCCTTCACAAGTGATGAAGCAGGTCTGCAGATGTCTATCTTTCTTTCCCTCCCTCCCTATCTTGCCCTCCCCTCTCAATTTCTCTCTGCCCTAGCCAAAAAAAAAAAAGGCCATCAGGAGCAGTGGATTCATCGTGCCAGCACCAAGCCCCAGCAATAACCATGGAGGCAGGAAAAAAAAATTTTTAATAAAAATAAATAAAAGTCATGCTTTGGGAGTCAGGTGGTAGCACAGCGGGTTAAGCACACGTGGCACAAAGCACAAGGACCGGCGTAAGGATCCCGGTTCGAGCCCCTGGCTCTCCACCTGCAGGGGAATCACTTCACAGGTACTGAAGCAGGTCTGCAGGTGTCTGTCTTTCTCTCCCCCTCTCTGTCTTCCCCTCCTCTCTCCATTTCTCTCTGTCCTATCCAACAACTATGACATCAGTAACAACAACAACAATAATAACTACAATGAAAATAAAAAGACAACAAGGGAAAATAAATAAAATTACAAAAAAAATTTTAAAAGAGTCAAAATCTTTAAAAAAAAAAAAAAAGGCATGCTTTGTCTATTGGCAAGTAATATTAGCACTTCTCACTTCTCCAATGAATCACCTGCAACCACGGTGAAATAAACACTACTCTCACTCCTGCATTTATTCCTCTACTCTCTCCTGCATGGGATATTCCCAGTGTCCACTTCACCCAACTCACTCCTCTTCTTCCTTTGACATTCAAGGCCAGGCTTTACTACAGTCACTACAGTGTGGTCCTGAGTCTCTCTCTTCCATTAAATGTGAACACTCTTAAGGGTAGGCACTTTGTCAGAACCTTATAGCATTCTCAGTAGCACCGCGCACAGCACCTAGGAAAGATGGTATAAAGGTCGGGGCGGGGTGGGGGGTATTAAAATAAAGGTAAACTTCAAAATGAATAGTTCTTATTCACATAATTCAGAATCAAACTTGAAGAACACTGGGTAGAAAAGTTTTGGAAGAATGAGGAAGAGAAATTGTTTGAGTAATGTAGTTATTCCTGGAACTTCATTATTTTTATGAGTAATACTAGAAGAGAGTATAAAAAAAAATAACGGCTCAAATCATGCCTAAATTAAGGCTTCTAAAGTGTTCCACAGTAGCTATCAAGACTGCACTGTTAATTCCTCTAGTCCATGGCAAACAAGAGCGGTAATCTCAAGTTCAGGGTCAATTTACCCTTTCCCTTACATGGCCCTTTGGAATTCTCTGGGTGCATTCAACCATTACTAGAATTCAATCCAGCTGTTTGTTTTGTTGTCTTATTTTTTTCTTTTTTTCTTTTTTGCCTCAAGGGTTATCAATAGGGCTTGGTGCAGGCACTATGAATCTACCACTCCTGGTGGCCACTTTTTCCACTTAATTTAAATAAGATAGAAGTTGAGAGGAGAGGAGAAGATAGAGAGGGAGAGAGAAAGAGGAATACTGGCAGACCTGCTTAATTGCTTGTGAAGCGTCCCCACTGCAGGTGGGGAGTGCAGGGGCTTGAACCAGGATCTTTGCTCATAGTACTATGAGATTGTAGCCAGACGAGCCAACACTTGGGCCCTCATTTGCTTTTTTCTTAAAGATTGCTTTTTTTAAATTTTATTTTTGATTTAATAGTGATTTACAAGATTAGAATACAGTAGGTGTGTAATTCTACACCACTTCCAGCACTGGAGTTCTGTTCCCACACTCCCCAAGGTATACCCACCACTGTCCTCCCAAAAACTTAGAAACAGGTTGACGATCTTATTTTTTTTCTTTCCAAGTCCATATGTTTCAATTCTCTATTTTCCACATCTGAATGAAATCATCCAATAGTCACCCTTCACTTCCTTAACTGTTTCACTGAGCACAACCACTTCTGGTTCCATCTATTTTGTTTCAAAGGATACCATATCCTCTTTTTTTTGGTTACATAATAGTAGTCCATGGAATATATATCCCATAACTTCTTTAGCCAGTCATCCGTCAACAGACATTTAGGCTGCTTCCACTCTTTGGCTATTGTGAATAATGCAGCTATGAACATAGGGGTTCATATGTCCCTTAGAATTAGTGTTTCCATGTCTTTCCATGCCTAGAATAAATGCCTAGGAGTGGCATTGCGAAATCATAAAGTATTTCCATTTTCAGCTCTTTAAGGACTCTCCACACAATAAAACTTTTTTTTTCCCCAGAAACCCACCTTACTAGGGAAAGAAAAAGGCAGACTGGGAGTATGGATCAACCAGTCAACGCCTATGTTCAGCGGGGAAGCAATTACAGAAGCCAGACCTTCCACCTTCTGCATCCCACAACGACCCTGGGTCCATACTCCCAGAGGGATAGAGAATGGGAACGCTATCAGGGGAGGGGATGGGATATGGAGATTAGGTAGTGGGAACTGTGTGGAGTTGTACCCCTCCTATCCTACGGTTTTGTTAATGCCTCCCTTCTTAAATAAATAATTAAATAATAACTTTTAAAAATGTGGTGCCAGGAAGTGAACCCAGGGTCGAGAGCATATACAATATGACTGAATGGTCTCCCCAGTCCAATTTTCATTCTGTCTCCAGTGAGAGAAATGCCAAAACACCACTCTATCATCCTCAGAATTCTCTTTGACACTGCCCATGGTGGATAAGTGGCGTCAGAGGTTAGATTCATGATAAGGCATGCACTTTACCCACTGAGCCACCCCCACCCCCACCCCACCTCACCACTTTAGAGTCTATCATGAGCAAAAGGGACAATCAGTTATTCAAAGGAACACAGAATGAGGACTACAGGTAGGGGAAGAAGTT
Organism: Erinaceus europaeus; assembly: GCF_950295315.1. Taxonomy (NCBI): domain Eukaryota; kingdom Metazoa; phylum Chordata; class Mammalia; order Eulipotyphla; family Erinaceidae; genus Erinaceus; species Erinaceus europaeus. The sequence goes on from NC_080170.1 coordinate 118,305,441, forward strand.
ATCTGGCAGGAGAGTGGCCTCTGGTATCTGCAAAACTCCCAACAGACCTGGAAGAGGAAGGCATCACCCAGGGAGTTGCTGAGACAGAAGACAAAGTCCTTCTTGGGATGCTCAGGCACGGCCTGCACAATGCTGTTCTCCACCCAGACAGCGTGCTTAGGGATGCTGTTGTGGTCGATCCCGGACCTACCGTCACTCTCATAGAAGAAGAGGGTGCACCCTGAGGAGACAGAACAGAAGGGTGCACATGAGTATTTGGTGCAATAACAAATCTAAATCTAAATAAGTATGGGCCCCTAGCCAGTTCACTGCGGTAAACAATTAGTTGCTTTTATATGTCTTCTTCAAGTTTGCAAGCAACTCTGCCCTAATCCTTCCAAATTCTACTCCAACTCTGACACCATCCTCCCAGACAGTATGTCTAATACATGCCCATGTTAGCTACCAAGCTCAAACAAAGATTACAAGATATTGGCTCCTAGGAACATTCCTGAAATAGACTTCCTAGCTTCCTTCCACCCCAAAGTTTCTACTTTCATCTGTTCTATTTCTACTTTATGGTTCCTGTTTATTAAACATTTTTGTCCTGCTTTCCAACTCACTGTATTTCAGCCACCAAGTTCCAGATGCTACTATGACTCCATCTCTACTTCCCTGGGTAGAAGACCTCATCAGTGTATCCCATAATCTCACCTCCACAAAGCCCTATCCCACTAGGGAAAGATAGGTTCATACTCCCAGAGGGATAGGAATAGGGAAGTTTCCAGTGTAGGGGATGGAACATGGAACTCTGGTGGTGAGAACTGTATAGAATTATACTCCTCTTGTCTTACAATCATGTAAATCAATATTGAAATCACTGATAAAGCATAAAAATAAATAAATGAAATAAAAATGACACAAAAAAGGAAAAGAAATGATGACATCTTCTCTTCCACTGTATCTTGAATGGAATTTGAAGGAACCATGCTAACTGAGATAAGCTAGAAAGAGAAGGATGAATACTGGGTGGTCTCACTTCTAGATAAAACTAAAGAAACAAAGAAAGGGAAGGTAGGAGGTGAAACTTAGAACAGTGCAGGTCTTTTGCAGCAAAGTCAAGGCTTTTAAAGAGGGGAGGTGGGAGAGGATGGAGAAGTGCACATGGTGGGAAAGGAAGGTAGCTAGTAATAGGTGTGGTATGCAGACACCTACTGCAGGGAGATAAGAAACTGTACACATGTGACAATGACTGTCATATAGAAAACATGATCACTCCTTCTGAAAGTGATTTTTTTTTTTTGCATCCAGTGTTATGACTGGCTCAGTGCCTGCACTATGAATCCACTGCTCCTGGTGGCCAGAAGTTGAGAGAAGTTGAGAGAGGAGGGAGAGATGGAGAGAAAGACACCTGCAGACCCGCTTCACCGCTTGTAAAGCTCTTCCCCCCTCCCCCCAAACACACCTCTGCAGGCGGGGAACAGAGTCTCAAGCCTGGATCCTTGCATGGGTCTTGCACTTAATACTATGTACATTAAACTGGGTGCGCCACCACCCAGTTCCCCCAAAAGTGGCTTTTTAAATGCTCTTATTTTATTTATTTATTTAGTCTCCAGGGTTATTGCTGGGGCTTGGTGCCTTCACCACAAATCCACTGCTCCTGGAGGCTATTTTTTTCCCTTTTGTTGCCAGTGTTGTTTTATTGTTGTTGTGGGTATTACTATTGTTGCTATTGATGTCATTGTTGTTGAATAGGACACAGAGAAATGGAGAGAGGAGAGGAAGACAAAGAGGAGAGGAAGACAAAGAGGAGAGAAAGATAGACACCTGCAGACCTGCTTCACTGCTTGTGAAGTAACACCCCTACAGGTGGGGAGCTGGGGGCTTGAACTGGGATCCTTGCGCCCGTCCTCCTGCTTAGTGCCATGTGCGTTTAACCCACTGTGACCCCCAAAAGTGGCTCTTTTAAAAAAGATCTGGAAATGAAAGTGTGTGAAATCTCAGAGCAAAGAGACAGAGTCACCATGGCCCTAAAATCTTAGATGCACAATGACCAAGATGATTAAATCTCGGCTTCTCAGTCCTGAGAGACTCCTTCACTCAGGCCTTTGAGTTCTTATGATATTTACTTTCTGCTTTAGAATGGTTCCTTGTTGGTATCCCCCTAGCATATGGGGGCCAGATGGTCCCTCTGGTCACAGCTGAGGGTAAATACAGTCGACAGACAAGAATAACTGCTAGCTGCTCCGCTAATGACCCTTCCCAGAAAGAGACTAGCAAACAAGGGACAATAGACTGATTGGGTTTCTCGACTAAACCCTTAGAAAAAAACAATTGAGACACTGGCTTCAGTCGCTTCAAGGCTAAGGAAAGTCAAGTAAAGGATTTTCAGTGCCAGATTCTGTAGGAAATATTCGTTCCCCTTAGAAATAGGGCATATCTTCCAATCTAGGATGGACCTGGAAAAATTCATGTTACGTGAAGTAAGTCAGAAACAGAAGGATGAATATGAGATGATCTCACTCACAGGCAGAAGTTGAAAAACAAGATCGGAAGAGAAAACACACAGTGATTTCGACCTGAACACTTAATGGCAGGAATCAAAGCCAGTTTCCGAGGGAAGCCTGAGTCCTAATTTGTGACTCTTACTTGACTTCAGTCATGTTTTAAAAATAAATGTCTTATTTATTTATTTCTAGTGAAAAGGAAATAGAGATAGAATATAGACCAGAACATTGATCAGCTCTATTTTTTAAATATTTATTTATTTATTCCCTTTTGTTGCCCTTGTTGTTTTATTGTTGTAGTTATTTTTGTTGTCATCATTGTTGGATAGGACAGAGAGAAATGGAGAGAGATGGGGAAGACAGAGAAGGGGAGAGAAAGGTAGACACCTGCAGACCTGCTTCACTGCCTGTGAAGGGACTCCCCTGCAGGTGGAGAGCCGGACTCTAGAACCGGATTCTTCCGCCAATCCTTGCACTTTGCGCCATGTGCACTTAACCCCAAGGGCCATGCCATTTGGGGAATTACAATGCCCTGAGAAGTACAGCCTAAGGGATAGGGAAGTAGCATCATGGTTCTATAAAAAGACTTCCATGACTGAGGCTCTGAGCTCATAAGGTTTAATCCCTGAATCCACCCCACTGTAAGCCAAAGGTGTGCAATGCTCTGTGAAAAACAAAACAAACAAACAAATAAAATAAAGCAAAAACCAGTCAGTGCAAGAAAACATGAATTTCTGCAATGATCATTGAGATCAGTGATGGAAGGTGATGGTGGGAATCTACAGATAAAGCACAGTTCAAGTTTTCCTGGCCCCTGATAGTTCATATTAGTTTCTTTTTTTATTTTTTATTTTATTTTATTTATTTATTCCCTTTTGTTGCCCTTGTTGTTTTATTGTTGTAGTTATCATTGTTGTAGTCGTTGTTGGATAGGACAGAGAGAAATGGAGAGAGGAGGGGAAGACAGAGAGGAGGAGAGAAAGATAGACACCTGCAGACCTGCTTCACTGCCTGTGAAGTGACTCCCCTGCAGGTGGGGAGCCAGGGTTTGAACCGGGATCCTTATGCCGGTCCTTGTGCTTTGCGCCACCTGCGCTTCTTCTTCTAGCGTTTGCCACCACCTGCGCTTAACCGGCTGCGCTACAGCCCGACTCCCCATATTAGTTTCTAAGACCTGCTGAATGGAATACTCACTCACTCACTCACTACTCCATGTTTTCCCGGGTGCAGTCTGACCACAGACACAGTACAGCACACTGCTGCCAAGCTGTGTGATTTCATAACTACCATTCTTACCTCTACGATTCCAAAGTTTCAACTCTCTCTTCTACCCATGCAAGTTATATTCACATTATCTCTAAAGGTAATATCTTGTGTTTTCTGTAGCAACTATTGTTAGAAACTGTTATGTTCTGTCAAAAACCCACCTCCTAGCTTCCTTCTACCCTAAAATCCCTATTTTCATCTGCTCCATTCCTGCTTTTGGTTCCTGTTTATTAAACATTTTGTCTTGCTTTATACATTACTGCGTTTCAGCCACCAAGTTGCAGGTGCTACTATGATTCCTTCCATCATGCTTCCCTGGGCAGACAACCTCACCAATGCTTCCTGGAACCTCACCTCTCCAGAGCCCTACCCCACTGGGGAAAGAGAAACAGGCTGGCACTATGGGTTGACCTGCCAACATCCACGTCCAGCAGAGAAGCAATTACAGAAGTCAGGACTCCCACATTCTGCACCCCATAAAGAATTGGTCCATACTCGCAGAGGGAGAGAAATGTTTTTTAAAGTTGACTTAGAGGGCTCTGAACTCCAACTGCATCAGGACCCGGAAAAAGGGGATTGTGGTGTGAAGTGCAAGGACCAGAGTAAGGATCCCGGTTCAAGCCCCCAGCTCCCCACCTGCAGGTGTCTCTGTATCTCTTTCCCTCTCTACCTCCCCCTCCCCTCTCAATTTCTGTCTCTAGTCAATAATAAAATAATAAATAAATAAAAGAAGTGCATAAACACAGGTTCTAGAATCACCCTTGGCACTGTTTGCTCACGCGCTTCTTTCTCTGTGCTCATGCTTTCACTTTTCCTAAATAAAACTTTTAGATGCCTAAAACCAGAATCTTCTTCCAAATTTTTCTTTGTAGAATTAGCATGGCAAAACAGACATTATGAAGGATGCATTTTGGCCTTTTTCCCTGTGACACAACCATGACAGTAAACGGTTAAAACAGTTTTTAAGTCTAATGACCTGCTTGCTCAGACAAAGTACCGAGACAGTCACTGCAAAAAGCAGAGTAGTCAGTTTCCCTGTTATCTTCACTTGAACGTGATCTGTGTGCTCTTCACTTGTCAACAGAGACTGATTCTAAATCAACTCCAGTTTTTAATTAATTATTCTGTCTACTGTGAGAGAATCCTTGGAGAAACTCAGTCCCACGGTGTGCTCTGCTTTTTCATTTCTCAATATCCAAGACTGCTGAAGGGGGACGGGGGAGGGCGAAGCAGCAACAGTTCTGCTAGCGTGTGTGTGTGTGTGTGTGTGTGTGTGTGCGTGCGTGTGCGTGTGTGTGCGCACGCGTGCACGCATGTGTGTGTGTTATATTTTATTTATTTAGTATAGAAACAGAGAAAATTTGAAAAGAGGACAAAATAGGGAAAGAGAGACATCTGCAGATCTGTTTCACCATTTGTAAAGCTCCCCCCCAGCAGGTGGGGACCGTGGGCTTGAACCCGAGTCCTTGTGCATGTTAACGTGTGTGCTCTATTCGTTGTACCACTGCTCGGCCCCTGGGTGTGTTTTTTAAGCAAGCAATTTCTTTTAACTCTATTTAATTTGATAGGATAGAGAGAAATTGAGAGGAAAGAAGGATAGAAAGGGAAAGGGAGTAAGACGGAGAAACACTTTCAATACTGCTTCACCACTTGTGAAGTTTCTCCCTGCAGGTGGGGACCAGGGAGGCCTTGAACTTGAGTCCTTGTGCATGGTAACATATGCGCTTGACCAGGTGTGCCACCTCTTTGCCTGAGGCAAGAAATGTCTTTAAAAAGAAAAAAAAACTATTGGTTTGTTAGAGAGAAAGAGAGAGAGAGAGAGACCAGAGGCTGCTCATCTCTGGTACATGGTAGAGCGGAGACTGAACCTGTGACATCCAGGCCCTCAGGCGTGCAAGCCCTGCACTCCAATGCTAAGCTAGCTTCCCACCTTCCTGCTTGTCTCTGAGCACAGGACTGAGGCCAGGGTTTCTAAATCGATAACAGAGACCCGCCAGGACTCAATCTGGGCCCTCCGTGGCGGTGTATTCTGGGCCTGAAATCTGATGCATTTTTGTCCCTTAGATCTGGATCACCAAGAAAGTTGAGGCCCCCTCCTCTGATGGGCTTGTGAGCTGAGCTTCTGGACACCCACATCCTGCCTTGCTGCATCATCTGGTCTTTTGAGGGGAAAGGCAGAAGCAAAGTAGCCCCCATCTAAATCCGCGTTTCAAGACGGGTAAAAATAATAACTAACTGCCTAATTAGTTATTATTTATCACTAACGCTGCTGCTGTTAGAGTGAGTGCACACAGTTCCTTGCTGAAACTACTAAGTCAGAGTATCTCATGGGCTCAGTGATCCCCTCGCCCCGCCACCCCCCCAACCAATTCATACACTGAGAGTCCTTAGCTGGTCCAGTATGTCAGAAAGGGGCTGTGTTTGGAGATGGGGTGTTGGACGAGATAATTAAGGTGATCAAATGAGGCTGTCTGAGTGAGTTCATTAGGACTGTTCTCCATATTAAGGAGAGGGAGTTTGGACACAGGCGGAATGGGTGAGGAAGGGCGGTTGGTCTACGTAGTGGAATACTACTCATCTGGAAGAAAAGAGCAGATCTTGTCTGTGGCTGCAGAAGGATGGAACTGTAGGGTCTCGTGCTAAGCGAAATCAGCCAGAAAGAGAAGGGTAAATCCTTAGTGGTTTCAAGTATATGTGGGACTTAAGCAAAGCAAGGGGAGAAAAATTGGGATCAACTTGAGTAACCTAAAGTCAACTCCATGAGACACTCTAATCAATCACAAGGAACACTCTGATCAATTGTAGGGAGCTCCCTCGTCAACTGCAAGGAGCATGCTGGTCAACTGTAGAGAGAAAGCACCCTAGTCAACAAGCATGGAGAATCCTGGTCAATTGCACAGGGCACCCTAGTCAATTCAAGGAGCACCCTCGTCAAATGGAGGTAGGGCTTGGGCTCTGACCTTTCAAGGACACCCAGTAGTGCTTCCACTTCCGGCGGGTGGCCGACTCCACCTTCTTATTCTTCTTGTGCACCAGGAAGTTCTTGACGGCCAGCGCGCCCGCCTTGCGCACGGTGCCCTGCGTGGCACTGAGCAGCAGGTCCGACTGTCCGGGCGAACTGAGGGTACCGCTGCTCTGCTCATCGCTGTGTCCCGAGCCCGCCTCCTCCAGGCTCTCGCTGTGGGTGGTGCTTAGCTCCAGCTCCCGCCTGAAGTTCTCGTACACGCCCTGACGGGCTGCGTCCCCGGTGGAGCTGCTGCCACTGTCGCTGCCCACAAAGGCCCGGCCGGTGGGGGGCGAGTAGCTGGAGTTGGTGGCATTGGATCTGCGGGACAGTAGGTCCGGGTCAGTGGTGGCGCCTTCAATGCCGCTATCTGCAAACTCACTGCCCTCGCCTGCGTTGACATCCTGACGGGGGGACAGAGGGGGGCAGGGAAAGACATGAGAGTCAGGAGTGAGGGTGGGGTGTGTGCTACCATGAAGACCACCACAGGTGCCCCCACCTCGGTCAGACCAATGACCCCTCCATCTTCAACCTCTGGACTTGGAAAGACCCACCTTCCCAGAGAGAGAGAGAGAGAGAGAGACTCAGAAAGCATAAAAGGCAGCATCAGTGCACCCAACTGAGAGCACAGGACCCAGGTTCAAACCCCAGATTCCCACCTGCAGGGGGAAGCTTCAAGAGCAGTGAAGCAATATGGCAGATGTCTTTCCATCTCTCTCACCTGTCCCCTCTTGATGTCTGTTTCTTTATTTATTTATTGAACAGAGACAGAAATTGAGAGGGGGGTAGAAAGGGAGAGAGACAGAGAGACACCTGCAGCTCTACTTCACCACTTATGGAGCTTCCCCCCTGCAGGTGCCAACTGGGGGGCTTGAACCTGGGTCCATGTGCACTCAACCAAGTGTGCCACCACTCAGCCCCCAATACCTCTGTTTCTATCCAATAAATAAATTAAATGCACACACACACACACACACACACACACACAAGCATAAGCCACATCTCTGTGAAAGAGACTAATCTGGAATGTTCTACAATAACCAAAGAATCAAGGTGCTCTGCAAATTGCTTCTCATCGATCCAGCTCAGATAATTAACTGACTGGGAAGTCAGCTAAGCCACTGCTTCCTCTGCCTCTGTCAAGCTATGTCCTGGGCTCTGCGCCAAGGGAGGGGGGCTGATGACCTCATTGCTCCGAAGGTAGAAGGTTACAGTACAGAAGTGGGTCTCTGGCACGGACACCAGTTGCTGTCATCATGGAGTGACTAAAGCTAGCTAGAGCCCTGCCTCGCCCATTCACACACTCACCCAGCAAGGACCCATTGCCCAGGAGCTGGGAGCCTAGCCCGCCTGCTCTGCTCAGCTCTGCTTCTGGAAAACAAGTGGCCTCTCACTCTGAGGGAGCTGCATAGTCTTTGCTCCCCCCCCCCATACACCCCCACTGGCTCCAAGGCAGGCTCTCCAGTTACCTTAAAGCCAGGGTGCCAGGAGCTCAGAGCAAGCTCTTCACTGCCCACAGGGCCAAGTGACAGTTTGGGGCAACTACCAAGAGGCTGTGGGATATCCTTTCCACGCTCTGAAGCATTCAGGGCTCCCAGAAAACTGCCCCAACTCTCAGGCTGAAGATTTCTGGGCCATGGTCAGGTCTAATCTTCAGTCAGAGTCTTAATTCCTTAAGTGTCTATTGGCCTTTCAGTAAACAGTCATTAAATAATGGGAGTAATCACAGAAGGGGAATAACATCAGAATTGGAGAGCAGTACTGATAGATGAGAAATGAGGCTGACTTCTCTCAAAAGACAAGAGGAAGAAGATGAGTCTGACCTAGAACAGATGGCAAGGTGTTACGTGGGGGGTGGATGGGAAGGAGCTTGACCATCCTCGAGCTTTTACTGTCCCCTTTGATTATCTTTTTAAATATTTATTTACTTTGGATAGACAGAAATTGAAAGGGAAGGGGAGATGGAGGAAGAGGCACCTGCAGCCCTGCTTCACTGCTCATGAAGCTTCTCCATTGCAGGTGGGGGCCAGGGCTTGAACCTGGGTCCTTGTTCATGGCACTGTGTTTGCTCTACTGGCTGGCCCATTGCCTGGCCCCAGAAAGAGAATTTCTCTTGGAGTAGCAGATGAAGATGCTAGAACTTAGGAAGTCAGGAGTCTGGTGGGTGACGGAAGTGGGGCCCCCAGGCTCCCAGCTACCATTCCTGTTATCACATGGCAGCCCTGCTGCGACCTGGAAAGAATTATTTTATTTTTGCCACAGGGTTATTGCTGGGGCTCAGTGCCTGCACAATGAGTCCAACTCTCCTGGTGGTGCTTTTCTCCCTCTCCCACTCCCTCTTCCTCCCCCGTCCCTCTTATTTTTTTGTTTCTCCCAACAGGGTCACCACTGGGACCCCACACCTTCATGATGCCACTGTTCCTGTTGACCCTTTCCTTTCTTTTTTGATAGAGAGTGAAAGACAGAGAGAGATAGAAAGGGCGAGAAAGAAAGAAGGATAGACATCTGCAGCACTGCTGTACCACTGATGAAGCCCCCTCCCCAAATGGGGACTAAGGACTTGAACCAAGGTCCTTGTGCCTGCTAACATGTGTGCTCAGCCAGCCCTGAGCTTTAAGTAACAAATACGGCTCACAACAGAAAGACTAACAGAGTATTCTAGACTGCCAGGAAAACAAATGCTGTGCTCTCCAATCTTGGCTGAGAGCTAATGGGGCAGAATAAACGCAACCGCATCACGCTTAATCCATTCTCAGCCGGGGACCTCAAAAACCACCTGCGTCATAAACACGCGCAGCAAGTGAGCCAATGAACCCGGCCGCATGAGGCAAAAGCAAGAAAAGACACAGAGAGACAAATACTCTGCAATCTCACTTTTGCATGTTATCTGACAGGGTGAATCTTTGTAAGACCAGAAAAGACAATGGCAGCAGCCAGAGTCTGGAGGTGGGGAGTGAGAAATGGGAGGGTGGTGGTGGTTAAAGGCAGCAAACTTCCTGATGGAAGGCAATGAGCTTGAGGAGGGGGTAGGGCACAAGGCCCAGCATGGTGACTGCAGCTAATCATATGGTCTAGTCTACAGGAAATTTGCTAAGAGAGTGGGACTTAAGTGTGCTCACTGAGTACACACACACACACACACACACACACACACACACAATGGTAGTTACATGAGGGGCTGGGCATGCTAATTAGCTCAGCATGGCAATCCTTTCACAGACTTATATGCGCACTAAATCCTTGTGGTGCTTACCTTTGGGGAAAAAAAAATCTGAGGGGATAGAGAGCAGCTTCACCAGCAATTATCACCTTGACCAGATGTATGGGATCCATCTGGACAATTTCTGCCACTCTTAATGTTATTCAGAATTTTTTTAGACAGTTTCATTTATTTATTAATGAGAAAGATAGAAGGAGAGAGAGAGAGAGAACCAGACATCACTCTGGTACACGTGCTGCCAGCGACTGAATTCAGGAACTCATGCTTGATAGTATAACACTTCATCCACGGTTGTCACCTCCCGGATCACTGTTATTCAGAAATTGTTCTAAACTAAAACTTCCTTCTTTCAGGAAAGAATAAAGGTTGGACAGTGACACTCCCAATTGAGTGGACATGTTATAATACACAAGGACCCAGGTTCAAGCCCCCAGGACCCCACCTGCAGAGGGGAAATTTCCCATGAGGTGAAAAGCAGGGTTGTGGGTGTCTCTGTCGCTCCTCTATCTCCTCCTTCCCTCTCAATTTCTCTACCCAATAAGTAAATAAAGCTTTTTAAAAACAAAAACAGAAGGGAGAACAAAAGAAGGGAGCAGAATCAGGAGGGAGTTCAGTGTTGAAGGACTCAACTACCTTTCCAACGGCCTTTAGAGGCCAAGAGACTCTGAGTGGGACTCAGATGAAGGTCTGTGAGTGCTGATCCCAGTGTTCTGCAGTTCCAGGGCAAGAAGAACCCAGATCCAGGCTGGAGCAATGGCATAGTGAGGGGCCAACAACAGTAAACTCAGATGCCTGAAGCTTTAAGGCCCCAGGTTCAGGGTTCAGTCCACCTCAGGACCACCATAAACCAGAGCTGGTGAAAAAAAAAAAAAACGAAACAGGAGCCAGGTAATGGCTCAACAAGTTGAGTACACACTTGACCATCACAAGGTCCTGGGTTCAAGCCTCCAGTCCCCACCTGCAGGGTGGAAAGCTTCACAAGCAGTGGAGGAGTGCTGCTGAATATATCTATCTATCTATCTATCTAAACTTTAGTATATATATATATATATATATATATATATATATATATATATCCCCTCTCAATTTACTTCTGACTTGTCAAATAAAAGAAAGGAGAAAGTTTACAAAAGAAGAAAGAAAGAAAGGAAGGAAGAAAGAGAATATCCAACTCCTTTATAAAAACAGGAAAATGCTGTGGTCAACCCACTGACACTTGTTTCCTTTTGAAAACAAGACAACAGTCAGGGGGCCAGGCTGTAGCACCTCAGGTTAAGCGCACATGGTGTAAAGTGCAAGCATCAGCACAAGAATTCCCTTCGAGCCCCTGGCTCCCCACCTGCAGAGGGGTCACTTCACAAGCAATGAAGCAGGTCTGCCGGTGTCTATCTTTCTCTCCTCCTCTGTCAATTTCTCTCTGTCCTATCCAACAACAAAAATAATACAATAACAACAACAACAATGAAAAAATGGCCGCCAGGAGCAGTAGATTCATAGTGCAGGCACCAAGCTCCAGCAATAACCTTGGAGGCAAAAAAAAAAAAAAAAGTAATGGGACCAAGCAATGGTGTACTTGGTTAAGTATATAGGTTACATTATACAAGGACCTGGGTTCAAGCCCCAGATCCCACTTGCAGGGGAGAAGCTTCATGAATGGTGAAGCGGGGCTAGAGGTCTTTCTCTCTTTTTTTTGTATGCCCCTTTCCCCTTCTCCATTTCTCTCTACTATATAGCCAATAAATTAATAAAATATTTTTAAAAACATTAAAAAAAAACAGTAAGTAACTGGTGTTGTATGCTTTACATTGGGTTCTAGTTCTCCCCCACCAAGAGAATTGGATCAGTCCAGTTAAATTTCGCCTGCCCGCTTGGCCCCGCCCCGAGGAACCCCGCCAGAGTTCCAGAGTGACAGAGTTGGACAGAGTTTCAGAGTTCCAGAGTAAGGGAGAGTGCTTGCGCCGCGGCAAAGAGACAGCAGAGTTCTGTTTGGTGATTAGTTTGTCTTAGTTTATGAATCGTTGTTCCTAAATAAAGAAATACAGCTTCCCTGCCCAGCCATTGTCTCCGCGTCTCTGTTACCCGCCCGTGAAGCTAGACCCGCCCGGCAAGAGCCTTCCGAATTTTAACAACAAACTGGTTAGCCGAGACCACACAAAGTAGAGCTATGAGAAGTTTCTGAATTTACCAAATGCCTAGATTTATATTCGATGTTTAGGGCTCCCCTCTGAAATACAAAGAAGTGGGAGAGTTCTTTGGAAAGCAGGTAATCTACATGGGAAAATGTCCCCATCCAAAGGAGGGAGATCCCAGAACAAATAAAAGGTGGACATCAGCTTAGTTGTTCTGTGATTCCCATGATTCCAGCAGAGGACGGGACTTCACAGTCACCTCCTGGACTAGCAGGTGAGATGCTGGAGCTTTCAAAGTTAGAAGCCTGGTGGGTGATGGAGGTGGGACCCCAGTCACCCAGCTGCCTTTTCTGTTATCATGTGGCAGCCCTGCTGCTCCCTGGACAGCTTTTTTTTTTTAATTGTCCTCAGGATTATCACTGGGGCTCAGTGTCTGCACAATGAATCCACTGCTCCTGGTGGCCATTTTTTTCTTTTTTTTTCTTCCTCTCTCTCTCTCTCTCTCTCTCTGTTATTTGATAGGACAGAGAGAAATTAAGAAGAGAGGCAGAGATAGAGAAACAGATAGAGAGGCACCTGCATCAAGGTTTCACCACTTGTGAATCTTTGCCACTGCAGGTGGGGTGCAGACGTTTGAACCCAGATCATTGTGCGTGGTAATGTATGTGTTCAATGGGCTATGCCTCCCACCCCACCTCCTGCAAAATTCATAGTCAAGTCTGACCTCTGCCCTCTTTTGCCAAGAGTTTAAACCTAAAAATAAGGGACAGAGCAAAAGGGGCCAGAAGGTGGTGCACCTGGTTAATAAGTGCTCACATTACAGTGTGCAAGGACCCGGGTTCAAGCCCCTGGTCCCCAAACGCAGGGAGTAAGCTTCACGAATGGCGAAGCAGGGCTGCAGGTGTCTCTCTGTCTCTTTCCCTCTGTCTCCCTGACCCCTCTCAATTTCTCTCTGACCCTATCCAATAATAAATAAATACAATTTGAAAAAAGGAGGGGGCTGGGCGGTAGTGCAGAGGGTTAAATGCACATGGCGTGAAGCGCAAGGGCCAGCATAGGGATCCTGGTTCAAGCCCCCAGCTCCCCACCTGCAGGGGGTTCACTTCACAAGCGGTGAAGCAGGGCTGCAGATGTCTCTCTCCCTCTCTGTCTCCCCCCTTCCTTTCAATTTAGGCTGTCTCTATTCAATAAACATTATATATATATATATACATTATATATATACACATTTTTTTAAGGGATGGAGCAGAGGCAATGAAAGAGGATGAGGGCAACAGAGACCTAACAGGTCAACCCTCAAAAAATATGTCTTTGGGGACCAAGAAGTGGCCCAGTGGATAAAGCATATGCCTTACACTACATGAGTCCCTGGTTTCTACTCCCAGCATGTCCCAGGAGCGCAATGGACAGCACCAAGGGACCTCTGTGGATGGTGGACTGGGGCTTTAGTCTCTCTCTCTCTCTCTCTCTCTCTCTCTCTCTCTCAAGCAACTGCTGGGAGGGAAGCTTCACAAACAGTAAAGGTATGCTGTGGTCTCTCTCTCTCTTTCTTTCCCTCCTTTTTATCTCCTGTCTGTCTATCATTCTCTAGCTTTTTATCTAGAGGGAAAAAAGAAAAAAGAAAAAAGAAAAAAGACCAGATTAGGGAGACAACATAAGACTCTCATGCTTGAGAAGTCCCAGGTTCAATCCCCAACACCACCATAAGCCAGAGCTGAAGAGTGGTCTGGTGTCTGTCTGTCTGTCTGTCTGTCTGTCTGTCTATCTATCTAGTCTTTCTGTATCTTTCTCATTAAAATAATTTTTAAAAATAATGAGGGGCTGGCAGCACAATTATTACCATGTGCAAGGACCTAGGTTCAAGCCCCCCCATCCCAAACTTTATGAGCAGTGATGCAGGTCTGCAGATGTCTATCTTTCTCTCCCCCCCACTTTTTTTTTAAAACAAATACTTAATTTTATATTAATGGGAACAAGAAAAACAGAAAGAACAGAGCACTGCTCAGCTCTGGCTTCTGGTGATACTAAGGATTGAACCTGAGACTTTGGAGCCTCAGGCATGAGAGTCATTTTGTATAGTCATTATGCTATCTCCCCAGCCCTCTCTCTCCCTCTCTATCGCTTCTCTCTGTCCTACCAAGTATAATAGAAAGGAAAAACAAACAAAGAGGTCAAAATGGGCCGCCATGAGCAGTGGATTCACAGTGTCAGCTCTAAGCCCCAGCAATAACCCTGGTGGCATTTGGCGGGGGGGGGGGGGGGGGGGGGCATGCACATCAGGAACAATGGAGTTACGCACACATCAAGAAGTCCCAGAGATAACCACAGTAACAAAAATAAATTGTCAGATAAATAAGATGAGTAAACAAATACATCCAGAGTGCATCTCCTGACAGTCTAGGCCCTTACCGCCAACCCCCCACCCCTTTACAGAAAGATGAAGTGTCTCTGTTGGAACTCAGAATCCCACCCTCCAGGAGACACTCACCTCCTCGTCAGACCTGCTCATTTATCTGCTCAGGCCAGCCTGCCGCGGTCCCGGCTGGCGTACCTGACTCCTAGAAGGTCACTGGACCCATCTGAGAAGGGTCTGCAGACTCTGGGGTTCCTGTACCCGCATAACCACTGGGGAATGCTGCCGACTCCCTGGGTGGTTCGGCAGGCTGGGTGATGACACCCTCTCCACCACACACAAACACACACACATAGCTATGTGGCCCAGCCTGCCTGCCGTCCCTACTTGGTCAAGAAGCTCCAGGTGTCCCAAATACCCAGAATCCCATGCCCCATTGGTGTGGGGAATGTCGACTACTCAGCCAGAGGCAGGACTTCACTCTTAATGGAGCTAAGGGAGTATGTTGTGGTCTGCATGCATAATGGAATACTACTCAGCTCTTAAAAATGGTGATTTCACCTTCTTCACCCCATCTTGGATGGAGCTTGAAGGAATCATGTGAAGTGAGATAAGTCAGAAACAGAAGGATAAATATGGGATGATCTCACTCACAGGCAGAAGTTGAAAAACAAGATCAGCAGGGAAAACACTAAGCAGAACTTGGACTGGAGTTGGTGTATTGCACCAAAGTAAAAGACTCTGGGGTGGGGGGAGGGTTCAGGTCCTGGAACATGATGGCAGAGCAGGACCTAGCGGGAGGTGAATTGTTACATGGAAATGTTATGCATGTACAAACTGTTGTATTTTAGTGTTGGTTGTAAACCATTAATCCTCCAATAAAGAAATTTTTAAAAAAATTAGCTAAGGGGGCCCTGTCTATACACAGACCACCATTTCAAACTTCACTGTGGAAGGGATATCTATTTATACATTTCATTATGAGAGAGAAAGAGAGAGAGAGAGAGAGAAAACCATTAAAGAACTGCTCAGCTCTGGCTGACAGTGATGCTGGGGACTGAACCTGGGACTTCAGAACCTTGGGCATGACAGTCATTTGTAGAGCCATTATGCTGTCTCCCTAGCCCAAGAAAGGATCATCTATAAGAAGACAGTACTACTCAGATGTCTACATGGCACAAGAGAAAAAAAACAACATTTATAGACTTCAGAAGCCTTACAGAAGCAAATACCTTGCCATGAACATGTCTAGGCTTAAGCTCTGATACCATATGGAAGTGAACACAGCACTGGGGAAAGCTCTGGAGCTGTGACTCCTCTGTGTGTGTTTCCAGCTGAATGACTAAGTCAGCCTGCGAGCACTGAAATACTGCATGCACAAGGCTCTGGAACCAGGGGGAAAAAGGGGGGAGGAGCAGGTAGTGGTGCATCTGGTAGAGCACACATGTTACAATGTTCAAGGTTGCAAGTTCAAATCCCCCAGTCCTCACCTGCAGAGGGGAAGCTTCATAAGTGCTCAAGCAGTGCTGCTGGTCTCTCTCTCTCTCTCTCTCTCTCTGGCATTTGTATTTCTTTATTATTGGATAGAGACAAAAATTGAGAGGGGAAGGGGAGATAGGAAAAGAAAAGGAAAGAGGCAGAGAGATACCTGCAGCTCTACTTCATCAATCATGAAGTTTTCCCCCTGCAAGAGGGAACACCAGGGACTTAAACCCTGGTCCTTACACACTGTAATGTGTGTACTTAACCAGAGGCACCATTGCCTGGCCCCTAGGTGTCTCTCTTTATCTCTCCCTTTCTTTCAATTTCTGTCTCCATCAGAAAGGAAGAAAGGAAGGAGGGAAGGGAGGGGGGGAGAGGGAGAGAGAGAGAGAGAAAGAGGAGAAAGGATAAACTTCCAAGAATGGTGAAGACACTGAGCCCTAGTGGTAAATCCACTGGCAAAAATAAAATAAAATTATTTATAGATATGCCAGCAACATAGCTCACCTGGGCAGTGCACCTGCTTTGTATTGTACATGACCCAGGTCGAGTCCAGCCCCCTCCACCAGGAGTAAGCTCTGGTGCTGTGGTATCTTTCCCCACTGTCTCTCTATCTCTGTCTGAAAAAGTTCTCGCTGTCCAAGGTGAAGTCCCAAGGGATAACATGCACGTAAAGACTTTCCAGCCAAACCAAAGCCAGAGTCTCCGGGTTCACACTCAGCCATGGGAGGCCACAGCCCAAATGCCCCGCATTTCCGGAAGCCTGCGTGCATTCCACTCCAACGTGGTTTCCACCCGTTCAGAAGTAAGGCAGCTGTGTGTCGAAATGAGCCTTTACATCTCCCTATCTCCCTGGAAATGAGCCTTTACGTCTCCCTATCTCCCTGGAAATGAGCCTTTACGTCTCCCTATCTCCCTGGCATACGCGGCCAGCTGTATCCCAAAACGTTCAACAACTGTGGGCATTTCAGATGGACAGTGAATGTTGAAAATAAGTGCAAGAGGCCATTTCAAAGCTTTTTCTCACTGCTTTGAATACTGGTGCCCTTCCCCAGTCCCTAAACAAGCAGAGGGACTGTGTTCCATACAAGGTGGAGCAAGGTTCAAAGTGGTTTTCCACAAGGGATTTACAAATACTCTCAGGCCAGGGGAGAGAGCTCCACGTGAGAGCACAACGGGCCTTGCAGGCCCAAGGCCCCAGGTCCGATCCCTGGCGCTGCATCTGCTGGGGTAGAGTGTTCTGATTTCCCTGTTCATCTCTAAGAAAAAAGAAAGAAAGAAAATGCAGAAGGGCTATGGGGAATGGCATTTCCCTGGAAATGAAATATAAACACGATACTGAAATGCCACCAAGTTCAAAGACCTCGGAGCAATTTACGAACCAGAAGAGGAACAATTGATCACCGGTAGTTAGACACTGGAAGCAAAGAAAGACTGTGCTGTCGCTATTGGTGGTTTCAGGTGAGAAAGGGGGAACAGTGGGAAGAAACATGGGAGTCAATCATTCATTCATTCATTCAGTTTTGTCTGGGGCTTCACTGCTCCAAATGTTCTTTTTCATATCAAAAGACTTTTTCTGTTTTTTTTTTTTTTTAAGAGTGAGAAGGAGGAAAAGACAAGATAAGAAAGAGCCAGAACCACACTGTTCCAGCATCCACAGCGACTGGGGTTTAAGTTAGTACACACAAGGTCTGTGCTCTTCCAGGTGAGAGGTCTCATGGCTACTAAACAAACAACAGTCATTCTATTTTATGTATTTATTTATCCTTCTCTTTCTTTTTTTGCCTCCAGGGTGACTGCTGGAGCTCAGTGCCTGCACTATGAATCCACTGGTCCTGGTGGCTGTTTATTTCCATTTTATTGGATAGGACAGAGAGAACTTGAGAGGGGAAGATAGAAAGGAGAGAGAGAGAGAGTGGGAGTCGGGCGGTGGCACAGCAGGTTAAGCACACATGGCACAAAGCGCAAGGACCGGCGTAAGGATCCCGGTTCAAGCCTCGGCTCCCCACTTGCAGGGGAGTTGCTTCACAAGCACAAGCGGTGAAGCAGGTCTGCAGGTATCTGTCTTTCTCTCGCCCCTCTGTCTTCCCCTCCTCTCCATTTCTCTCTGTCCTATCCAACAACAACGACGACATCAATAACCACAACAATGTTAAACAACAAGGGCAACAAAAGGGAAAATAAGTAAATATTAAAAAGAAAGAAAAAAAGAAGAGAGAAAAACATAGACACCTGCAGACCTGCTTCGTCAACTATGGAGCCATCCCCCCTTTGCAGATGGAGACTGGGGGCTCAAATCCAGACCCTCTGTGCAGGTACTTGAGTGCATAGACTATGTGTACATTTAACCACGTGTGTACTATCACCTAACCCCCAAGTTGTTTTATTTTTTTTTAAAAAATTTATTTATTTACTTACGTGTAGGATAGAGACAAAGAGAGACTTGCAGCCCTGCTTCACCACTCATGAAGCTTCTCAGCTTCCCACCTCCCCCCAGCAGATATGACCAGGAGCTTGAAGCTGGTCCTTGTGTGTGCACACTCTAAGGCATACGCCACCACCTGGCCCCCATAAAGTTGTCTTAAAGGGGCCAGGCGGTGGTGCACACAGTTGAGCACACACGTTACCATAAGCAAGGACCTAGGTTCAAGCCCTTGCTCCCCATCTGCAGAGGGGGGAGCATCATGAGCAGCGAAGCAGGTCTCTCTCTTTCTCTCCCTCTCTCTTTCAATTTCTCTCTGTCCTATCAAAATAAAAAGGAAAGTTGTTTAAAAAACATTAAAATCATGTGAAGAGGGGAGTTTGAAGATGTCTTTAAATTTTAAAAAATTGCGTTGTTGGTTGTTTTAATTAATTTCTCTTATGAAACTGTTAGTGCAACAGTACTGAGAACCTAAAAATAGAGACGAGAGCCCCTGGCTCCCCACCTGCAGGGGGATCGCTTCACAAGTGGTGAAGCAGGTCTGCAGGTGTCTATCTTTCTCTCCCCCTCTCTGTCTTCCCCTCCTCTCTCCATTTCTCTCTGTCCTATCCAACAACAATAATATCAACAACAATAATAACTACAATAACAAAACAACAAGGGCAACAAAAGGGGAAATAAATAAATATAAAAAACAGAAACGAAAAGTTCACTGAGTTTGAGTAGCATGAAGAAATTGACTTGAAATTGAAACAATGTCTATCTTGTTGAATTGTAAAGTATGCCCTCTATGATTTTATCATTATTTTATCCCCACCCAATATCATCTCTCACACAATGCTCACAGAACAAATACATCAGTGTCCAAAGTTCTCTCTCTAGAAGATTCTCTTATTACACTCTTCCCTGGAAATATCAGCACAATAAATATCAATTCTAGATAAGCAACTGTGAATCACGCTGTGACTCAGTTTCCCTTGCTGTCTCGTGGGGACAGTGGCATCATCTACTTGGGAAGACACTCTGCAGACACTGGAAGTGGAAGTTTCCAGAATGGCAGCCAGCACATCATACCTGCTCAAGAACTAACTTCAACCACTGTCATTTCCATGTGGAGCCTTTCCAGTGTCTCAGTCCAACAAGGGAAGTTACTGTCTTATCTCTCTATGAACTACGGAGTTCAGGACTTGAAAGAAAAGTTAATGCAGAGGAATGTGTGGAAGCATGGCCTCATGGGACACGCTAATGAGCAGCCCATGTCCAGGACCTGTTCAATTATCATACTATGGGTCATGAATTCCTCCATGCTGTTGCAATAATGGCCACTCTATCGTGGCTAAAAATAATGGCCACTCTATCGTGGCTAGAAATACTGCCACGTCAAATTTCAATCATCTTAAGGCTACCTGTCTGTCTATGTACCTATTCATCCGCACGTTACCTTAGTGTTTCAATCCCCCCAGAGGCCTAAATCAAGAAGTGAGTTCATCAAACTTGCACTAACAGTTTATCTTACAAAAATAAACAAGCAAACAGACAAATGCCCCCCCCCCCCACACACACACACACTTAATCTCAGAACACGGAACAATCTGTAACTAAGTAACTAAAGAATGAACAAGTATGCGCTAAAATGTTGTTTTCCTATTCCTAGGCACCACTGGGACTAGATTGTAAACTCTGTAGTCAGTTGGGGAAAATGGAGAAGGGATTTTTGCATCAGGGAATAAATGCTTGTTATCTCAAGCATTTATGCACCAACATGACTGATCTAAGTCAGGCTGGTGCCTGATTCCACAGAATCGAATAAATGTCTCCCTTCCTGCCTTTCTTCAAGTTTCCCTGGTCCTTTCTTGGGATGAATGGGCTAATTTATTTCCAACGTCAGCTACCCATCACCTCCAACCGCTCAACGCCATTCTGGATTTTTAACTATCTAGTTTGAAAATTATACCTCCTTTCCTCTTCGATTCACCCCTAAACACCTGTTCTAGCAGCTATGGAGACACTGGAAAGCACCAGCTCATTTCTGTCTCCTTCCTTGACCCCAAGGCAAAGCTTCTGTGCCCCTAGACTTATTCCCTGCTACTCCAATGAATCCCAACAAAATGACACTACTCTTAATGTCTTTTAATTCCACTGACTGGAGCTGAGATTCTTACTGGTGCTAAAAGTAAAGGACTCAGAAGTAAAAATGGCTCCGGTGTTGAAATGTTGCTTCCGGTTATGTCCAAATGGGAGTGGGCCTGCTGTTGCTGTGAAGGAACCATCTTCTATTTTCCCCCCTCTAAGTCTTTCATGTTTGTGCCTCAAACCTTGTCATCATCCTGCCCTCCTCACTACCTCACAATACAATACACCCCCAGCCCCTTGACTTCTCCTAATTCTATACCCTTGGTAAATCCTCCTCTTAAGAGATTGTCTTACAAAGTTTCATTTAAAAAAAAAAAAAAAAAAAGCCCAGAGCATCGCTTAGCTCTGGCATATATTGTTACAGCAGATCAAAATCAAACCTGGGACCTCTAGCATGCAAGTCCTGTGCTTTACCACTATGCTATCTCCCTGGATCTTCTTCTGTGCCCCTTTCTTCTCCACATTCTACACACCACTGCCGGGTAAGCCTACCAGGAGCAATGTCACTGGCTCCTTGGGCTGTCAATCCAGGCTCTCCACATATGTCCAGCCAGTAGGTGCTCTCATCCTTTCTAGCTTCCAGGAAAACGCATCCTCCTGCAAGGCTCAACTCGGGCCCCTCCTCCTTCCCTGTCCCAAGTGTCATGCCAAATTCTCTGCAGTATTTTCTTACCCCCACCCCAATTCTGCTTCAGCCATGGCATTAAAAGTCAGTGGACAACTGCTCCCACTCTAAAAACATCCTACCCTTTCAAAGGCTGAACCCTGAGTACTTTATCTAAAATGGCACACCTATGCCCCCTCCCCATTACCTACTATTTTTTGCCCAAAGCAAACCCATTACTTACTGTGAAGACTGCCTTCTACCTACACACCCCATTCACCCCAAGTGCTAAGAACAGCTCCTAGTCTGGGGGAGGCGCCTCTAAAATAAGCACTGATGAGTGAACTCATTGCTGTTCAATTCATCAGTGATCTCGAAAGGGGGAGAACGAGTTTCTCTCAGAAAGGACACTTTTGTTTGATTTAAGGGCTGAGTCATTTCTAGGTTGGACTCACACTTAACCCAGGTAGCATCGATAACCAAATCCTGACTGTGAAGCCTGACTTTGCCATTCTTGTGTCACACAGGTTGAGGGTATCTTGTATGAACGTAACCAGAGCTCATTTAAATAGAAGGGTTGGGGAGATGGTCCAGTGGTTAAGCACATGCCTGGCATATCTAAGACTCCGAGTTGGATCCTGGAATGGCATAAAATGACAGAGTGGTGTTCAGGGATGGTGTGTGTGGAAAAAAATATGACGATCTGAAACGTGTTACAGTAGGTGGAGTGCCTGACTTCCAAGCATAAGGGAAGCATAAGTCCACAGCACTGCATATGCCAGAGTGGTGCTCTGACTCTTTCTCTGTCTATCCCCTATCCTCCCCACCCCATTAATCTTGGGGGAAAAAAAACTGCATTGGACTTTTTAATGGTCCTAACTAGACATTCTATGAATGAGTGGTCCAAAGCAAATTGGCCCAATGATGAAATGAAAGATCAGTTGGGTGCTTCCTTAATTCTGCCCTTATTTCTATGATATAAACTTGACCTTGAGAGCAGGCCACCTGAGGGGGTTCTCTGATCCCAGATCCAGACTCTTCCTGCTCCATGAGGCTAGAAAAGCAGCAGTCACACATTGTGGTGAGGGTCTACGCCTACGTCAGCACGATTTAGAAGCTCTCCACATGTGAACAGGGGTTCATACTTTCAAGGGTCCCTCAAGCCCCCATTTCTTCCTGGCCAACTGTGCAAGGCCAGGTTTTCCACAGACAACTCAACCCAGAGAGCAAAAAGCAAGAGAGAAAATACAGATGCAGGTGAGACCCCAGTGTCTTA
Source organism: Erinaceus europaeus (assembly GCF_950295315.1). Classification (NCBI taxonomy): domain Eukaryota; kingdom Metazoa; phylum Chordata; class Mammalia; order Eulipotyphla; family Erinaceidae; genus Erinaceus; species Erinaceus europaeus. The sequence continues at coordinate 118,327,816 of NC_080170.1, forward strand.
AGTTCAGTCAGCAATTGTAGAGAGAGGCCCACATAGGAAACGAGGCCTCTCTTGGCATGAGTTTCTTTTATTGTAAGAAAATGACATTTTCCAAAATTAAAAAAAAAAACCTGTTCAGGTGAGCATTGTTATTGGAAAATAAATTCACAAGTATTTGTACATTTCTGCTGCAATCTGTGATAAATAGTTCCAGAGCCAGCCCACATGCACAAAAGCCCCATTTGAGTCTGCAAGATTCTTTTTTCGAGAGAATAAAGCGGTCTGAGAACTGCTGACATAAACTCCCCCCCCCCCACCAAACAACCCATTCCCTCACCTCCTCCCTCCATCAAGACCCAGTCAAAGGAGATAAGATATTTTTGATGAAAATAAATGGACCTTCTTCTCAAACTCATATCTTGGTGCTTAACGGACATACCAGGAAAAAGATCAGGAGGAAAACAAATAAGGAAGCATCAAAGAAGAGACAGAAGAGAAGGCTTTTACAAAGAAAAAAAAATAAAGGATCGCATATAAAAAATATTTGTTTCAGGACAACCAAGCTGAGGTTCTTAACCAGAAGCTTCTAGATGAACTCTGGAGAAGACACAGGTCGCCTGAGATGATTATATACAGAAAAGAGGGGAAGCTCTGGGCGTTTATCTAAGGAGATGGTCCACATTATTCATCTGAGTCTCAAAGGAGTCTGTGGCCAAAAGGTTAAGGATCAATTGGATCTCTATGTCAAGTTCAGCTTGGGGGAGAAGTCTTTATTGAAGAACCATTTCAGTCACGTATAAAGCAAAGCAAATGGGTGAGAACCAGCACAGATGTTTTCTAGGAACTTGAGACTCTCTGCTAGTGACCCTTTATTTTGAAACAATCACCAAATTCTTAAAAAAAAAACTTTATTTATTTAATTTGATAGGACAGAAAGAAATTTAGAGAGACGGAGTGACACCTGCAGCCCTGCTTCATCAGTTGTGAAGCTTTCCCCACTATAGGTGGGGACCAAGGGCTAGAACTCAGGTCTTTATACACTGTAATGTGTGCACTAAACCAGATGTATCACTACCCACTTCCCCAAAATTTTTTACAATATTTCTTTATAATGAGAAAGAGGGACCAGGTTGGAGCACCCAATGGAGTGTACACATCACCATACACAAGGACCTGAGTTCAAACTCCATGCCCCCCCCCACCTGCGGGGGTTTGGGGGAGCTTACTGAACAGTAAAGCAGTGCAGCAGGTGTCTCTTTGTCTCTCTCCCCTTCCGTCTCTTTCTATAACCATCAGGGGGAAAAAGAAGCAAGAGGGAGGGGTCTGGCAGTAGTGCACCAGTTAAGTGCACATGTTACCACATGCAAAGACCTGGGTTCCAGCCCCCAATCCTCATTCACAGAGAAGTAGCTTCACAAGCATGAAGCAGTCTGCAGGTGTTTCTCTTTCTCTTTCCCTTTCAACTTCTCCCCTCCTCTCTCACTTTCTGTCCCTATCCAAAATAAATAATTTTAGGGGGCCGGATGGTGGCGCACCTGGTTGAGCACACGTGTTAGAGTGTGCAAGGACCTGGATCCAACCCCTGCAGTGAAAGCAGTCTCACCAACAGTGAAGCAGGGGATAAGGTGTCTCTTTCTCTATCACTCCCTCTCTATCCCTCCATTTGTCTCAATTCTTCTCTGTCTCTATCCAAAATAATAAATAAATTTAAACACTACAATACAATATTTTTAAAGGAAAGAGAAAGAAAGACATGGCCAGTATTCAAAAGACTTTCATGCCTGAGGTTCCAAAGTCCCATGTTCAGTTCCCTGCACCACCATAAACCAGAGCTGATCAGTGCTCTGGTAAAAAGACAAAAAGAGGGGCGAGGTGGTGGTGCATCAGATTTAAGTGCACATGGCTTGAAGCACAAGGTCCAGCATAAGGATCCTGGTTTGAGCTTTCAGCTCCCTACCTACAGGGGGGTCGCTTCACAAGTGGTGAAGCAGGTCTACAGGTGTCTATCTTTCTCTCCTCCTCTTTCAATTTCATTCTGTCCTATCCAACAACAACAGCAATGGCAACAATAATAACAACAAGGACAAGAAGAAAAATGGAGAAAATAGCCTCCAGGAGCAGTGGATTGGTAGTGTAGGCACCGAGCCCCAGCGATAACCCTGGAGGCAGAAAAAAATATAAAAAAGAGAAAGAAAAAAAGAAGGAGGGGGAGAAGGGGAAGAAAAAGAAGGAGGAGAACGAGTAGAGGAAGCAGGGGAAGAAGAGGAAGAAGGAGAAGAAGGAAGAGGAGGAGGAAAAGGGGAGGAGGAGGAAGAAGAAGATAGAAGATGGCCACCAGGAGCAGTGGTGTTGTAGTGCAGACACTGAGTTCCAGTGATAACCCTGATGGCAAAGAGAGAGAGAGAGAGAGAGAGAGAGAGAGAGAACATCAGTCTGGTACATGTGGTAAGTGCAGGATCTGAACAAAGGACCTTGGGGCCAGGTGGTGGCACACCTGGTTGAGCGTACACATTACAGTGTGCAAGGACCTGGGTTCGAGTCCCCTGCAGGAGGGAAGATTCGTGAGTGGTGAAGCAGGACTGCAGGTGTCTCTCTGTCTCTCTCCCTCTCTATCACCCCCTTCCCTTTCAATTTCTGGATGTCTCTATCCAATAAATAAATAAAGATAATAATGAACACAGGACCTTCTCCTGCTAAGCCCTGTGCTCTACCACTCAGCCGTTTCCTCAGCTTATTCAAGCAAGAAAACATGAGGGACAGTTCCTCCCAAAGTTGACTTCTCTGTCACCTGCTTCAGTGGCCACCATTTAGTGCTACAGTAGTTAAGTGGTGACTGTGTTCTTTTTCAGCCAACTACCTTCACTTTTTTTAAAAGCCTCTGTATCAGAGTGGAGGGCTTTCAACTTAAAAGCAGAGGACGGTGGGACTTGGGGAAGAAGGATGGTGGATGTGAAGGGATCTCATTCTGAAGAAGGGACTCTGGTCTGTGAGTCATTAGACCTGGGTCTTAATTCAGTTATGAAGCCTCATTCAGTTGACCTCTTTTAACCTACATCCTGCTCTGCAAGATGATGGGCCTGGGTAGAGAGTTGTCTCTCTCTCTCTCTCTCTGCTTCAGTTCCTTCTCATTCACTCCCTGTCATGGTGGAACACAATGGTGGGAGCCTGGGAACACAGACAAGGGAAGTCAGATGTTGGACAAAGACACATCTGAGCACCTCTCCAGCTCCCTGCTGCCCTCAAGACTGCCATTCTTTGAGCCTTTCTTGAAAGAGCCAGCTACACACATTCTTTCAGCTCTAGTGGATGAATGAAGCCTCTTCACAACGCTGCTCAATGGCTCCAAGCCAATGCTTCCTTTGGAAATAAAGAATCTAGCTAAAAGATGCCCCATTGAATGGTAATTATCTCTCTCTCTCTCTCTCTGTCTCCTCCCTGCACCATGAAAGTCTCAGATCTGAATTCTAAGATTAAGCCAATCTTTGCCATCATAGCTGATAACTTTCATTCGAAAGAGAGAGTCACAACACTCCAAGTACCACTCCAGCACCCACAGAGCTGTCCATTTGCTTTGTCTTTCTGGCTCACATGTGATGCCAGGGATCAAACCCAGGAAATCACATACGCAAGGCTGAGAGACTCACTATTTTACAGAGCTTCTATCAGTAATTGGTATTAGGCATTGCAGCCAGAGTTGGCCATTCATTCAACCATGCATTCATGATTCAAGGGGCACTGGGACCCATCTAGACACTTGTCTCACTAACTCACAAGCTCAGTCAGACCTGCCGGATTTCACGAGCTCTTCTGTGTTCTACCAAGGTAGTCCCACCTGGGTACCTTAGCCAGAGGACTCTCAAGAGAGACTAAGTTCAGGCCAAAACATCAAGGAGGCATCAAATAAATCCAAAGGGCAGCCCTAGTCTCTTGTTTCCCCAGAAATGTTAATATCTCCAAGTCCCCCTGGGTCAGAAACTGTAATCACTGCCACCAACAACAAAGAGAATGAGGTGGGGGGAGGGACAGAGAGAGAGTGAGAGACTGAGATTGAGAGAGAGATTCTTCCAAGGAAACCTCCACACCCACAGCCTCTCAAAATATCCTCCTGGAACACAGTTTGCAACCACTTTGGACGAAGGCACCAAACTTAGCTAAGCCCGGGGGTGGAGGGAGAGTGTTGTGCATAATTCCAGGGTTTGTTTCAAGTCATTAAAGTGCCTCACTCAACACAGAAAGGCAACACCAAAATAAGCCTTTGGTTCAGTTCGCAGCGGCCACACGAGGCCTCCAGGGACTGCAGCCCGGTGGCTTCCTGCAATAGCCAAGGTCACCGGACACGGGGGAGCCAGCGAGGATGCAAATGTGCTCCTTTAAGCTCCCTGCCGTCATCACCCCCCCCACACACACACACACTTTGCATTGAGCTGTCTGTGCAGAGTTTATAAGATGCCCCTGGAGGTGATCTATCAGCAATGTCTGAAGGCAACAAGCCAGGGAGCAGGAACTCTGTGGAGTGGTTATGCATGAGCGCTCACAGGGTCTTAGAATGAGGAGGCTGCTATCTCTCTCTCCCAGGGCTGATTACAGAACAGAGGCTTACATGCGGAAGGGAAGGGACATACCTGATAGACCTCATCTGTTGCCATGCCTGAGGACCCAGGTTCAACCCCCCAGGCTCTACTTGCAGAGAGAAAAGCTTAATGAGAGTGGGAGCAGTGCCATGGTTATCTCCCCCTTACCCTCTATAAAAATACATAAATAGAAATAAATAAATATAGTCCCTGGGAATAGTGAAGTCATGCAGGCACTGGTGCCAGCAATCACACTGATGGCAGAAATTAATAATGGGGGTCTGTCTGTCAACGCCCATGTTCAGCGGGGAAGCAATTACAGAAGCCAGACCTTCCACCTTCTACAACCCACTATGACCTTGGGTCCATACTCCCAGAGGGTTAAAGAGTAGGAAAGCTATCAGGGGAGGGGGTGGTATACGGAGGTCTGGTGGTGGTAACTGTGCGAAGCTGTACCCTTCTTATCCTATGGTTTTGTTTCCTTTTTATAAATAAAAAATTAAAAAAATAATAGGGGGTCTGGCAGTGCACCCACTACCATGTCTAAGGACCAGATTCAAGCCCCCCCCCCACCCCTACCTGTAGGGAGGTGGTAGGAAGCTTCATGAGAGGTGAAGCAGTGCTGCAGGTCTCTCTCTTCTTCTCCCCTCCTCCATAGTTTCTCTCTGTCTTATTAAATAGAAAGGAAAGAAGAAAAAAGGGGGGGCGGGAATGGCCACCAGGAGCGGTGGATGGATAATGCCCTAGCGTCAACCCTGGTGACAAGAAATGATGATGATGACGACAATGATGGCTCACGTCAGAGATGGTGTGATGCAGAGGTTCAGCTGTCCCCCAGTTCTGGAGGCAAGGAGACATGGGGAGGAACACCGCCAGACTCTCCTCTCAGACCACACACAGAGCTTGTGCTGACTGGCATTGATCCAGGTCAAAGTGATACTGGCAGGTGACAGATATTCTGTCCTCCTCTTTCTTCTTAATCACTGTACGGGGGGGGGGGGGAGTATTGGTTTACAGGAAAGTTGTTGACGTATGTGTACAATGTCTCATCTCCCTCTGTTAAGTGTCCACACCACACTCTCACCACCCTGACTTAGCGCCTTTTCCACCTTCGTGATGGGGAGATTGCCTTTCCACAGTCGAGATCAACAGTCCAGACTCCAAAATCCAAAGACTCAAAGGGCCTGACTTGAGGACAGAATTCTCAGTCCTGTACAGGGGAGCCTTTAATAGGCCTCTTGTCACATCAGTCTATAAACTGGGAAATGGACCTTGTATAGGAAGCCTGTCCTCGCAGGGGGAGGCAGGGCAGCAGCATGCAAGCTTCACGCTCACCCTCTCAGTCTCAGTGAACCTCCCTGAAAGCACTATCTCTAGGACTCAAATGCCAAACTGCCCAGGATCCTCAGCTCACACGGTGCCAACGATAATAACGCAAACCACAACAGCTAGCAGATCCCCCTTTGCCAGCTGCTCCCAAAGCAGCAGGCAGGGCACTTTCTGCTCTTTAAATCATGTTACTCACAAAGCTTTACCGTCATTATACCCACTTGACAGAGAAGGATGTTAAAGCTTGGGAAAAAAGGTTAAAACCTACCTTTGACTAAAGCAAAGAGATGGATCCAGTATGATTGGCTTGTATGCCATCAGCAAAACCTGCTCTCTGATAAATATATGAACTTCTTAAAAAGTGGCATATGGGGGGGTGGGCAGTAGCACAGCAGGTTAAGCACACATGGCACAAAGCACAGGGACCAGTATAAGGATCCCGGTTTGAGCCCCCGACTCCCCACCTGCAGGGGAGTCGCTTCACAGGCAGTGAAGCAGGTCTGCAGGTGTCTGTCTTTCTCTCCCCCTCCTCTCTCCATTTCTCTCTGTCCTGTCCAACAATGAACGACATCAACAACAACAGTAATAACCACAACAAGGCTACAACAACAAGGGCAACAAAAGGGGGGGAGAAAGGCCTCCAGGAGCAGTGGATTCATGGTGCAGGCACCGAGCCCCAGCAATAACCCTGGATGCAAAAAAAAAGTGGCATATGGAGGCACCAGGTGGTGGCACACCTGATTAAGCACACACATTACAGTGCACAGGGGCCTGGGTTCAAGCTCCTGATTCTCACCTGCAGGGGAAAAGCTTCACAAATGGTGAAGCAGAACTGCAGGGATCTCTGTCTCATTCTCTCTTTATCTCTTCCTCCCCTATTTCTGTTTCTATGCAGTAATAAATAAATAAATATTTTAAAAGGTGGCCTATGTATATAATGGAACATTACTCCACCTTGAAAAGGAAAGAAATAGGAACACAGGCTTAGACATGGATAAATGTAAAAGATACTATGCTAAGAGAAATATAAGAGACATGAAAAATCAAGGACTTCATGACTCCACTTAAGGGAGGAAATTAGTATACACAGTCAAATTCACAGAGATAGGCAGTAGCATGGTGACTGCCAGGCACTGGGAAAGGGAAGGTGGGATAGAAAGTTAGCATTTAATGACTACAGTCTCAGATTCACAAGATGAACAGAGTTCTGTGGCCAGAAGGTGGAGAGAGTTGTACAACAATGAGGATGTACTTAATACCAGGGAACTGTGTATTCAATAATGATAGAAATGTTAACTGGTAAATGATGGGCATTTACCACTATCAAAATGATTTTTGAAGAGAGAAAATATCCAACATAACCTCTTTTCATCTACACAGATGTGGATATGTATACAAATGTTATGTAGTTGGTATACTATATATATATATATATATATATATATATATATATATATATATATATATATATAATATTCCAAAAGATACACAGTATCCTGACTAGTTAGCAAATTTTGACGATCTTAATAGAGGAATGTAGAGAGGTTTTTTTTAAAAAAAAAAAAAAACTGTATCCCCAGATGACTTGTACATGGCAACTTAAAATGTGAACATAAAATTAGAAACCTGAGATCTTGAAACAAATGCTTTTTTTTTTCCTTTTACAAAAAAGAACTTGCTCTCCAACAAGAGCACAAATAATGGAATGTCAGTTTTCACTGCTCCATCTCAAGTTCTCGGCCACCTGCCTGCTATACTCTGCCCCTTTCCCAAAAGAAAACCTTGAAATGCCCATTTGAGCCGCCCTGAGGCAAGAGCAAGGATGCAGGAAGATCCCCTACAAGGAAGGTCAGAATGGTGCACTTTACACACATGCGCACACACACACACACACACACACACGCACACGCACATGCACACACACGCACGCGCACACACACACGGCACCCTCTTTGTCTTGGTGACCACCATGGGGGATGCTGGTCATACCAGGGGCTGACAGATCTTGCAAGATAAATGAGTCCAAACTGGACTTTTGACCACAAGTACCATCCTGCAACTCCCCTCCCTACCCTCTGCACAATCCAGGACGCCCAGGATCACACCACCGGGAAAAAAACAGAACAATGCAGCCCTGTCCATCCTCCTCCTCTCCTCCCCACTTAAGGCCACAAGTCCTCCCATCATTGCGTCTTTGAAAGAAATATTCTGATACCCATTCTCTCGTGTCCTGGATCCCCCAAGCAGACCCGTCGGGCATCTCTCTCTCCACTTCTCTCAGAAGCCACCACAAGTCAGGTTCTGCTCAGGGGTCAACAAGTCATCGGCACTTCAGCAGAAGCTACCCAGGACATCCCTGCCAGGACACCTCCTTCCTAGGCAGTCCCAGCCAAGCCCCACCAGGAAGAGCAAGTGGAAGTGGCTTCTGGTTAGGCACACAGCCTGCCAATGGGTGACCAGAGCCTGCCCTCTGTCCACACAGCCTCCTCCAACACGCTTTCCCAGGAAACCCCGGCCCACCTGCAGCGCCGGAGGAGAAGGCAGATCCAAGAGCTCCCAACCCACCATGCCCATCTGTTCCCCGAGGAGGAAGGGACCAACGCCTGAGGCAGGAAGAGGAGAAGAGCCAGAAGCCACACTGCAGATGGGAGCAGCTCCCGGTGTGAACTTATCAGCTTGGTTCCTGCTGCTATCACTGCAGCCTACACACAGAGACACACAGACACACACACACACACACACACACACACACACACACACACACACACACACACACACACCCTCCTCCATCCCCACCCCAAACCCTAGAACTGGAAGAGAGGAGAGAACAGGAGAGAGAGAGAGGCATTCAGAGAAGCAGACCCCTACCCCCCATTTGTAGCAGAAGCCACCTGCCCACCCTGGCCCCCAGACCCACCCCAGATGGGTGTCTCAGCCTTACCTGAGCTGTTTTTGATCTCCTGCCCCTCATGCTGCTGCTCTGGCTCATCTGGGGGTGGCTGGAACCTTCGGATAGACAGTGCGACTTGCGACAGGGCAGCGTGTTGTAATTGCTGTAGGGGAGAGCCTCCTCGGTGGGTGCCGGGGGCATCTTGTGGCTTGCCAGATCGACAACACCAGACACCAGGTTCTGCCCGTAGCTGGGGAAGGGGGTCCTCGGCCCCCCACTGGAGGCTGTCCCCCCGGAGTTTTTCTGTGTGTATAAGTCGCCCAGGGAGTTGGCTCTCTGACAGGAGCTGAGCCTCCGGGGCTGGTGCTGCAAGCTGGCCCCAGGTTCCATCCCCCGAACCGCTGTCGCCTCTTCCTCTTCCTCCTCCTCCTCGGCCTCCTTCTCCTCTTCGGCGGAACCTAAGATCTCCTCGTTGCTTGTCATGTGTTCTTGGCTCAGATCGGAGAGAGAGAATTCCAGACTGTCCTCCCTCCAGATGTCTGCAGATTTGGAGCGCTTCTTCTTAAAGCTGGCCGACTCTAGGAAGGGCCCGTTGGACGTGTAGGGGTGCGGGTGCCTGGCCCCCTCGGCCAAGTAGGGGTCTTCTTCTGAGTCTGCCATGCTCTGTACTGAGGCGGCAGTCAGCACAATGCTGCCCACCACGCTGGGGGTGACGGATGAGTCGGTGTAGGACACGGGTCTCAAGCCCATGTCCACCCGGTCCACCCAGATGCGGCTGCCAAAGTCCTCCTCCAGGGCACCCTCCTGGGAGAAGGGCTCCAGACCATTCTCGGCCAGGGACTGGGGGATGCTGGGGGTGCTGCTGGACCGTGTGCTGACTTCGGAGCTGCGGTGGGTCACCTTCCCCGAGGTGTGGCGGGTCCTTCGGGCCTTGTGTGACAGGCGCAGGGAGCGTGAGGTGTGTTTGCGGCCCAGGCTGGCGTGTTTGTCCCCATAGAACTCATGCTCTGCATTCTGGCTTTCTGTGTTGCCCATGGCTTGATGGTCTGCAGAAAAGAGAGAGGATGGGGGGGGGGGGGGTGAGTCACCAAAAGGGGTGTGACACAGAGAGCCCCGCTGCTCAGGTAGGGCAGGCACCGTGGCAGATAACCTCACAGCTCCTGGGAGACATCGGCAGGGTGAGAACCCCAACCCCACAACCAGAGATGTGAGATTCACCAGGGAATGAGAACCTGAGGGGATGGACGACTGGCCTTGCCCACAGAGTGGACAGGGAACTTCTTCCAAGCTGGCAACCTCATATCCTTCTCACTAAACTCTGAACTCTTTCTCTTTTCTTTTCTATTCTCTCACCCCCTCCCCCCGAGTTATCATTGGGCCTCGGTGCCGGCAGTACAAATCCACGGCTCCTGGCAGCCATTTTTTTCCCCATTTTATTGGGCAGGACAGAGAAAAATGGAGAGGGGAATGGGAGAAAGGGGGAGAGAGAGACAGAGACACCTGCAGACCTGATTCACCGCTTGTGAAGCTTGGCCCCGGAAGGTGGGGAGCTGGGGGCTCAAACCAGGCTTCTTGCTCGGATCCTTGGGCTTTGTACTGTGTTCTGAGTTCTTTCAAATCTTTTTCCACACCCCACACGGAAGGTTGAGAGCACATTATACCATATGCAAAGATCCAAGACCCCAGTCCCCACCTGTGGGAGGCTGGGAGAGGAGTTTCATGACTGGTGAGACAGTATTACTGCTGTCTCTCTCCTCCCAGCTCAATTTCTCACTGTCTTTATCAAATAAATAAATAAGTAAAATTATTTTGAAAAGAGCACAAACCCAGGAGAGAGTCAGATGACAGGCTGTTGGGGACAGCGTTGACGCATACAGAAAATAAAATTTGAGGGCCAGGCTGTGGCGCACCAGGTTAAATGTACTTAGCATGAAGTGCAAGGCCCTCAGTAAACATCCCAGTTCAAACCCCTGGTGCCCCACTTGCAGAAGGGTCGCTTCACAAGTGGTAAAGCAAGTCTTCAAGTGTCTCTCTCTCTCTCCCTCCCTATCTTCCTACCCCTTCTCAATTTCTCTCTGTACTAGCTAAAAAAAATTTTTTTTAGCTGAAGAAATGACCACAGAGCCAGTGGATTCATAGTGCAGGCACCAACTCCAGCGATAAGCCTGGAGGCAAAATACATAAAATAAAATTTCAGTGGTCCCGAAGATAAAGCATTGAGGTCCTGAGTTCAAGATGGTAGCACATGTACCATCTTCCTGCCTTTTTCATTCATTCATTCATTCATTCATTCATTCATTCATTCATAAATAAATAAATGCTCAAGAGGTCCCCCCCCACCGGGGGAGGGGTTTTCTTTCTATCCTTCTTTCCTTCTCTTTCTCCCCTTATTTTTCCCAAGGAGACGAGCATTTATTAGGAGAAAGGAAGCACAGAAAAATAGAATCAAGTACAATCAATACAGGCATGTAAACCCCCGAGGAAGATCTTTCTTCTCCTTCATCTCCTTCTCTTTCTCTTTCTCTTCTTTTCTTTTTTTTTTTTTAAATTACCACCAGGGTTATCACAGGAGCTCGCTGCTTGCACGATGAATCCACTGCTACTGGCGGTGTTTTTATTTTTCTCCTTTTCTTTGATTTTAATAGAACAGAGAGTAACTGACAAACAGAGAGAAAGAAGCAGAGAAACAAAGAGACACCTGCATCCCTGCTTCACCACACGTGAAGCTGCCCTCCTGAGGACTGTGGGCTTGAACCCGGGTCCTTGTGATGGTGATTTGTACACTTACTGAGTACACTGCTTCCTGCCCTCCCTGGGTCTACTGCATCTGCATCTGTCTGAGTTCAGGGAGACTTCCAAATCCCTCAGGGCGGAGAAAAGGAAAGACTGAAGGTCTGAGTCCAGTCAGCTGTCAGCCCTTCCTAATAAAGCAGAGTTGAAAAATAAAAATAAAGTGCTTTTACCTTCAATTGCACAGCATTTTGGAAACCTTAATTTGTTGTTTTTTTTTTTTTTTTTTTTTTTTTGGGTAGGGGGTGGGTGGGTAAGAAAGGGGAGGGAGATAGAGAAGTCTCCTCTCAGCCACGCAGCCGACTAATGGGTTTATTTCTGGGAGTGAATCCAAGCTGAGAACATGAGTCTGGTACAGGGTGCCCAGCACAGAGAAATTCACATTAGGAAACTACTAAGTGTGAGTCAGCCTTTGGGGATGGCCCAAATTAATTCAAGTCCCTCCAAAAGGCTGTTCCATCCTTTCTCTCTCTCCTCTCTCTCTCTCTCACTAGATAATGTTTACCCATGGTGGGTTACTCAGGGTAGGAGATAGGAATGGCAGGGATAGGGTGGAGGGTAGATAGCATAATGGTTATGCAAAGAAACTCTGAAGCCTGAGGCCCCAAAGCTCCAGGTTCAATCCCCTGCACCACCATAAGCCAGAGCTGACAAGTCCTCTGGTGTGTGTGTGTGTGTGTGTGTGTGTGTGTGTGTGTGTGTGTGTGTGTGTGTGTGTTTATAGAAAAAAGAAAAATTCTCAAGGAGCAATAAGCCTGGAAGGGGGGAGAAGAAGGGACGGAGGGAAGGAGAGGGGGAGAAAAAGAGAAAGAGAGAGGAAGGAAGGAAGGAAAGAAGGAAGGAAGAAATCTTAAAAATAAAGATGCAGGCAGGCACTTAACATATGCAGATGATAATGGTCAGACAAGAGAAAAAGAAAAATAACTGGGAGCATGGCTGATAGAACATGCATGTTACTACGCACAAGGACCCAGGTTCAAGCCTCTGGCCCCACCTGCAGTGGGGAAGCATCACGCATGGTAAAGCAGGGCTGCAGATCTCTCTCTCTCTCCCTCTCTCTGTCTCCCCCATCCCTCTCATTTTCTTTGTCTCTATCCAAAACAGTAATAATAACTAATTAAATCTTTTTAAAGGAACAATGGGCAGAGACATCCCTGAGCTGACACTTGCAAACATCTGCAGCGTCAGCCATCCGCACAATCGATCCTCAGACCCTGAGCACCTCTCACACTCCAGAAGCCAGAGGTAAAGCAGTGAACGAACACACCCCCACCTCCTGTGAAAGTCACTTCGTAGCAGGAGAAAATGCACCAAGAACAAAAAGGAACCAGAACTTACTGTGACTCTTAGAGAGCTCTGGACATATTTGGTACAATATCCCTTGAACACGATCTGAGGGTCACTCTATGATTTCAATGTTCTGCTTAAAAACATCGCTTCAAGGCTGTCGGGAGGTAGCTCACCCAGCAGAGTGCACATCTTGCCATTTGCGAAAGACTGATCACAAGATAGAAGCATCTGCACAGGGGAAGCTTCCTGAGTAGTGGAGTAATGCTATGATCTCTCCTTTCTCTCTCTCCCTCTCCCTCTCCCTCTCCCTGTCCCTCTCCCTCTCCCTCTCCCTCTCTGTGTCTCACTAGCTTAAAAAGAAGAAAGGAGGTTGTTGGGTTTAGTGGAACTGCACAAGAGATAACCTTAGGGGCTAACTAGTAATAATAATGATTTCTTTTTGCCTCCAGGGTTATCACTGGGGCTCAGTGTCTGCACTACACATCCACTGCTCCAGGAGGCCATTTTCCCCCCTTGTTGTTTATCATTGTTGTTGTTGTTGCTGTCATGGTTGTTGGATAGGACAGAGAGAAATCGAGACAGGGAAGACAGAGAGGGGGAGAGACAGACACCTGGAGACCTGCTTCAATGCTTGTGAGGCAACCCCCTCCTGCAGATGGGGAGCCGGGGGCTCAAACCCGGATCTTACGTCATTCTGCACCATGTGCGCTTAACCTGCTGCACCACCACTGGCCCCCAGTGATTTGTTTTTAAAACATTACATTGTTAAACTCCTTTTGGCACATACTTATTGGGCTGAAATTCATCACAAAAGGAAGGGAAAACCAGCCCAGGGAGATAGCACAGCAACAATGCAGGGGACTTAATATTTCAGCGAGATGCCTGGTAACTCACACAGAAGCCAGACGCTAAGTCAGAACAGTCCTTACCAGGTCACACATCTTATGATGCTCAGAATGGATTATTCCAAGTAAAAAAAAAAAAAAAAAAAAAAAAAGACTTCCTTTTAATAGCAACAAGTAGATTTCAAAACGGTAAGCTCAGGGACCAGGTGGTGGTAGAGCAGGCTGGGCGCACATGTTACATTGCACAAGGACCCAGGTTCCAGTCCCTGGTCCTCACCTGCAGGGAGGAAGCTTCACAAGTGGTGACACAGTGCTGCAGGTGTCTCTCTGTCTCTCTCACCCCCTTCTCTCTCAATTTCTCTCTATCTTTATCCAACAAATGAGTAAGAAAGAAAAAAAAAAAAGACAGTAAGTTCACGCCTCTCTGGCTGGTGTCTTTACAAGACAAGGAAAAAAAAAAAAAAGATTAAAAATTCAACTTGGTAGAAGGAAAATGAAAAGATCAACCTTCCAGGCATGACTTTCTGTTATCTACATTCCTAAAGATAACAGGCACTATGCTTCAAAAATAAATAAATAAAGGAGTATTTTAGGAACACTAAAAGCCATGGCCAACTTTCTTAGAGTCTGATTTGCATTAAGTAGACACTCAAAACAGTTGATGTGTCTACATATCTATATGTTTTGCCAGGAGATAAGAAAAAGCTTAGTTAGGGAGACCGCAGAAAGGTTCTGCAAAAGACTTTCTCATGCTTGAGGCTCTGAGGTCCTAGATTCAATCCCCAGCACCACCATAAGCCAGAGCTGAGCAGTGCTCTGATCTCTCTCTCTGTCTTTCATTGAAAATAATAAATAAAATAGTAAAAATAAAAATAAAACAAAAACGCTTGGGAAACAGTGTAAGTCACGGTCCCCTGTTAAGACCTACACAGATTTAAATGTGAAAGAAAGAGAAACAGTAAAAGAAACTGAGTGGAAGTCAAAAAGGCCAGTCAGCCCCAAAACTGTAGGAGAGGCCCTCCATCACATAAATGAAAAGTCGGCAAATAGGAACTGACAGGCACATTCTCAACCACACATTTCTGGTGAGGCACGTTTCTGCCAACAGAAAACTAATCAAGTTAAAAGCCTCTAGAGAGACGTTCCAAAGGAAATGGCCCCAACCTTCAAGAATAAAAGCACTTCATGCATCATGCTGACGGGCCCATTATATTAATAGTGTTTTTAGTAGCACCACCCAAGGCAGGGAAGAAGCCATTCTGATCTTGAGAATTCAGCTGTGGAGAGGAATGCCAAATCATTTCAACCTTGCCACCAGAAATCCTCCTGGCCTGACCCCAGCAGAGTCGGCAGAAGGCTGGAGACGGTGGAAGTGAGAAAGAAGTTTCTACGGGATGGCTAGAACCACCTCTCCACTTAGAAATCTTGTCCTAAAAAGTTGCTGAAAACCATGGAGACCCTTAGAGAAAAGCAGGTAGGACAGGGAAGAAAGAGGAAGAAGAAGAGGAGGAGGAAGACAGAGTGAAAGACCCCAACTGGGATGGAAATTGACAAAGAAGAGTCACAAAATAGGAGATTCAAGTGTTAGCAGCAAACACTTAAACGTTTTTTTAAATATGTTGTTTATTTACTATTTCTTAAATAGTGACAAATTAAGAGGGAGAGGGAGACAAAGAGAGGGAAAGACACTGGAGCCAGGCTCTGGCTAAGTGCACACGTTACAGTGCACAAGGACTCAGGTTCAAGCCCCTGATGCTCACCTCAAAGGGGAAAACTTCATGAGTGACGAAGCAGGGCTGCAGGTGTCTGTCTTTCCCCCTCTTTACCACCTCCACTCTCAATTTCTGTCTCTACCCAACAGCAACACCAATAATAATAGCGGGAAAGATACCTGCAGCACTGCTTCACCCCTCATGAAGCTTCTTCCCTGCTTGTAGAGACCTGGGGCTTGAACCCTGAATCAGGGAGTCAGGTGGTAGCACAGTGGGTTAAGCGCATTGTGGTGCCAAGCGCAAGGACCGGCTAAGGAACCCGGTTCGAGCCCCCAGCTCCCCATCTGCAGGGGGATCGCTTCACAAGTGGTGAAACAGGTCTGCAGGTGTCTATCTTTCTCTCCCCCTCTGTCTTCCCCTCGCTCCATTTCTCTCTGTCCTTTCCAAAAAGGACGACATCAATAACAACAATAATAACTACAACAACAAAAAACAAGGATAATAAAACAGGAATAAATAAATAATAGAGTATCAGTGAATCCAGAAAGCTTGAATGTTCATGGGGAATGAAGTGTGTTAGGGAGGAGGGAGGAACAAAGTGTTTAGAATGGGGGGGGGGTCAAGATATAGCCCACCCAATAGAATATAAACTTCACCATGTGGAAGGACATAAGTTCAATTCCCTGACACCACATGGAAGCAGTATGTATACACAGCAGCAGGGGGAGCTCCAGGAGTGGTGAGATGAAGCTGTGATGTCTCTCCTCCCTCCTCTGTATCTATCTGAAGTTAAAACTGTGTGTCTGTGGGGCAGAGTGGAGGCACACCTGCTTAAGTGATTACATTACAGTGAACAAGGACCCAAGTTCAAGCCCCTGGTCCCCACCTGCAGGGGGGAAGCTTCACAAGTGGTAAAGCAGGGCTGCAGGTGTGTCTCTCCCTCTTTACCTCCCCCTCCTCTCTTAATTTCTATCTGTAGCCAATAATAAATAAATAATGTGTGTGTGTGTGTGTGTGTGTGTGTGTGTGTGTGTATCTCCCCACCGGAAGCAGAGACATTGCTCATACGTGAGGTTCCAGGCAGGCACATCAAAGCCAGGATTTTAGCATAAGAGGGGTTCTCAATTTGGGAACCTCATGGCTGGCATTCACTATCCAAAACAACACTCCCCACCTTGCAGAATTCAGCCCTTCTGATCCCTGCCCTTCCTCTGCCAGACATTGTATCATATTTGTAACAATATCTATCTTTCTTTCTTTCTTTCTTTCTTTCTTTCTTTCTTTCTTTCTTTCTCTCTCTCTCTTTCTCTTTCTTTCTCTCTCTTTCTTTCTTTTTAAAGATTTTACTTATTTATGAGAAAGTTAGGAGGACAGAGAAAGAACCAGACATCACTCTGGCACATGGGCTGCCAGGGATTGAACTGGGACCTCATGCTTGAGAGTCCCAAGCTTTACCACTGTGCCGCCTCCCGGACCACTGTAGCAAAAAACTTGCTTATTATTGTTTTCATCTCTGTTCACGTCAGTTAGGGTCTATGCTTCAGGAAGGCAGAGAGTTTAGCTTGTCCTGTTTGCGGTTGCTCCCCAGTGCCTATACCACTGCCTGAGATGTACAGCAGATGCCAAGAAAGAAAGAAAGAAAGAAAGAAAGAAAGAAAGAAAGAAAGAAAGAAAGAAAGAAAGAAAGAAAGAAAGGACCTGAACCTAAAATGAGGAACACCTACAACTACAGGGAAAACAGAACTATGGAGGCTCGGAGGCATGACTGAACAGGGGATCACTTGAAGGTGGTACAACATCAGAGGACCAAGAAAACCCATGCAGGACCGGGAGATGGTTCAGTGGTGGGCACAGACTATGCATGCTGATGCTCCAGGTTCAATCCCCAGCACTGCAGTGATAAATTGGGGGCTGGCCAGTGTCACACCCGGTAGATACACACATAATCACAAGCAAGGACCAGGGTTCAAGCCCCAGATCTCCACATGTGGAGAGGAAGCATCGTCAAGAGTGATGGAGCAGTGTTACAGGTGTCTCTCTGTCTCTCTATCTCTCTCGCCTCTCACACCTTCTATCAAAGACAGATGGAGAAATACCTACAGCCCTGCTACACCACCACTAGCAAAGCTTTTCCCCTGCAGGTGGGGACTAGAGACTCAAACCCGGGTCCTTAGTTAAATGCTTTTTAAAGCTGCACCAGACAACACTAAAAACGCCCATGATGCATGCCAAAAAGGTGGGGCCAGTATAGCCTAGTCTCAAAGGGGAAGCCAGTCAAAGGATCCCAAGTGGCTAAGAATGACTTTTGGCATTATCAAATCAAGGCTGTTAAAACAGTTATGATGGCTGGGTGAGATAGCGTACTGATTCTGAAAAAGAAAAAAAGAAAAAGAAAAAAGCTTTCATGCCTGAGATTCCAAAGTCCAGGTTCAATCCCCTGCACCACAATAAGCCAGAGAGGAGCAGTGCTCTAATATTTCTGCATCCCCCCCCCCATTAAAACAAATGGGGGGGGGGGGGAGCCGGGCAGTAGCGCAGCGGGTTAGGCGCATGTGGAGCCAAGTACAAGGACTGGCATAAGGACCCAGGTTCAAGTCCCTGGTTCCCCACCTGCAGGGGAGTCGCTTCACAGGTGGTGAAGCAGGTCTGAAGGTGTCTATCTTTCTCTCCCCCTCTCTGTCTTCCCCATCTCTCTCCATTTCTCTCTGTCCTATCCAACAATGACGACATCAATAACAACAACAATAATAACTACAACAATAAAACAACAAGGGCAGTAAAAGGGAATAAATAAATAAATAGATAAATAAATAAATAAATAAATTGAAAAAAATAGGGGACTGATGGTGGTATACATGCAAAGACCTGGGTTCAAGCCCCCATACCCATCTGAAGGAAGCATGTTTCATGAGCAGTAAAACAGTGCTTCAGTCATCTCTTTGACTTTCTCCACCCCTTCCCCTCTCAATTTCTTTCAAATATAAGAAAATAAAATAAATAACCAATCAAGCAAAGGAAAATATTTAAGAAAAGACAAACAAACAAATAGAAAAAAGCCGAACTGAACTCCTTGCAGTACTTATGCAAGATCACTACTTAAAGGGCTGAGGAGACAGCATGATGGTTCTGCAAATACTGTCATGCCTGAGACTCCAAAGTCCCAGGTTCAATCCTACACACCACTCACCACAGCTAAGCAATGCTCTGGTCTTTCTCGATTAGTATCCTTCATTAGCATGAATCAATTACAACAACAATTACAACAACAACAATCACAGGGGCCAGGGAGTGGTGCACCTGGTTAAGTGCACATAGTACAAAGTGCAAAGGACCCATACAAGGATCCAGGTTCAAGCCCCTGGCTCCCAACCTGCAGGGGGTCCACTTCACAAGGGTGAAGCAGGTCTGCAAGCTTGTCACTTTCTCTCAACTTCTCTGTCCTAATAAGCAAAAATAAATAAATAAATAAATCACTACATCAATCAATTAATTATGAGGAGCAATTGGCAAGTAGTTACAGTGACTTGTACAACTCACCAATATCACGTGAATGTCTTTTCTTTTGAAGATATTTTTTCATAGAGAGAAATATCTTTTATTTTTTGGTATTATCTTTATTTGCTTATTGGATAGAGACACCCAGATATCAAGAGGGGAGGGGGGAGACAGAGTGGGAGAGACACAGGGAGACACCTGCAACCCTGCTTCATCACTCACAAAGCTTCCGCTCTGCAGGTGGGACTGGGGGCTCAAATCCAGGCTCTTGCGAACTGTAACGTGTGCACTCAACCCGGTGTGTTCCACCTGAATGTTTAAGCCATGCTTATGCTGTTATCTCCACACTGTGTAAGAAAATTATTCACACGCACAGAAAGAACATCACCCCGCGCTTATGTCTCTGGATGAAAAGGATAGAGAAACAGACACCTGCAGGGACAGACTGCTCAGAGGAAAAATGAGATCGTGAAAGAGATGCAAGGGAAACTTGGAATAACCTCCTCACCTAGAGAACCGGAGGGGGGGTGCTTATGATAATATTTGCTAGGTTTAAAATGTCTAAGCCCCTAGGTGGATATCAGATGTTCAAGTCGTCCTCCAACCACAGGGCAAAAGCCCCACCCAGGCAAGTTGAAGAACAAGCAAGGTCTCTACAATCAAAGCTCAGCTTTGTGGGTCAACCTGCCAGGGCTTGCCCTGCTCGGAGACAAATACACAAAAAGATGATTCTACTCTTCAGGTCACAAACACTTGAAATGCACATCTAAATCCTGGCTTGGAGAAGGGTAACATTTGTCTAAAGAATATTATTCTGGTAGTCCAAGAGGTGGCGCAACGGATAATGCACTGGACTCTCAAGGATAAGGTCCCGAGTTCAATCCCCGGCAACATACATACCAGAGTGATATCTGGTTCTTTCTCTCTCTCCTCCTATCTTTCTCATTAATAAATAAATAAAATCTTAAAGAAAAAGGAATATTATTTTGTTTATTAAAGAGTTTGCCCTGCTTTATATCTTTTATTATTTTTTTTACAGGGAGAAATCGAGAGAGGAGGGGAGGAGGATAGAGAAGGGGGAGAGAAAGATAAGACACCTGCAGATCTGCTTCACTGCTTATGAAGCAACCCCCCCCCCCCACGCAGGTGGGGAGCCAGAGGCTTAAACCCGGATCCTAATGCTGGTTCTTACACCACGTGTGCTTAACCCACTGTGCTACCGCCCGGACCCCTCTCCTGCTTTATATCTTATGTATTATTTCAGTCACCAAGTTGCAGACACTACCATGATTCCATCCTGACTTTCCTCGGCAGATGACCTCACCAGTGTGTCCTGGAATCTCACCTTCCCAGAGCCCTACCCAACTAGGGAAAGAGACACAGAGTGGGGGATGTGGATTGACCCACCAACGCTCATGTCCAAGGGAGAAGGAATTACAGAAGCCAGACCTTCCACCTTGTAAAAGAATTTTGGTCCATACCCCCAGAGAGGTATAAAGAATAGGGAAGTTTGCAATGGATGGGATGGGACACAGAACTCTGGTGGTGGGAACTGTGTGGAATTGTACCCCTATTATCTTACAATCTTGTTAATTAAATCACTAATAAAAATTCTAAGGAATATTATTGATACTATGATCATTAGAATAGTATTCATATATCACTACTATACACACATGTGGTATATATGCACATATATGTAATATGCACACACATATGTGTATATAATCAGAACTGTGCAAAACTTTTCAAAGCAAGTATTGCAGGCACGGGTGATCTCAATGGCAAAACTTACACTCTTTGTGTTTTTTCTAAAAAGTCTCCACACCACACCTGTAATTCATCTTCAGGAAGGAAAAAAAAAAAAAAAACATTGTAACGTCTTCTAAATCCCTGGGTTTTTTGGGTAATTGAAGAGAATAGGGTTATGGGCACTGTGTTGACAGCAATAATAAAACGACACCAAACCCAAACTCGAAACAGATGGCTTGGGGGAAATGACCTAAGATAAAGAAAACACTCTCTCGCTCGGATTGAATCACTCCTTCTCTCCGTTCCAAAGGCACTTGGCTTGAACACCTCACGTTGGGCTCCTTCACCACTGACACAGTTGTCTTGCTGAGATTTCACACACACCCCCAACCACTACCACACACCCTTCCTCCCCTTTTGCTGTCAATTCTTTTTTTTCTTTGCCTCCAGGGTTATTGCTGGGTCTCAGTGCCTGCACTAAGAATCCACTGCTCCTGGAGGCTATTTGTTCCCTTTGTTCCCTTACTGTTTATCGTTGTTGTTGTAGGTGGATAGGACAGAGAGAAATCAAGAGAGGATGGGAAGACAGAGGAGGACAGAAAGATAAGATGCCTGCAGACCTGCTTCACCGCTTGTGAAGCGACCCCCCTGCAGGTGGAGCGCTGGGTGCTCAAACCAGGATCCTTGCACATCTCGCCATGTGTGCTTGGCCCGCTGTGCTATGCCCCCCCCCCCTTTGCTGTCAATTCTGATGACAGGGACCAAATCTCCCTCACCATTTTAGCAAGGCCCTCCTCAAGTTTGCTACTCATATTGCCTTCCATAATAACCCCTGAGAACCCATCTCTGGGTCCCAGATGACCCCATGAATTCACAATTAACTGTGACAGCAAAGTTTCTGTCATAGGAACAGGCACTGTGAGATCCAAGCATTTAACAGTGTCTATAAATTATGATTATTAATAATATGATTGTCACTCCCTGGAGGTATATAAAAAAACATATTAAAATAAACATAATGATTACCCCTCCTAGGACTTGAAAACAGACCTCCAAAATTGCCGGAGCAAGGATGAAATGTATTTGTTTCAAAGTTAAATTTGAAGCGAAAAATCACAAGACAACAGATTGCACATGTAAAATTAGATTCTAGTGGGAGGTCTTGGTTTCCAGCCTGTTGTGTGTTTTTTTTTTCACCCCCTTACTGGAGGCTCCGCTCAAAGACAGGGGTAGAAAATGCACTAAGATGAAAACTGAAGTAAAGTTCTGAAAGTTCCCGCTAAGTCTTTACAAACCCCTGACAAGCACTCTGCCAAGTCACACACAGATGCCCAAACACAGGAGACAAAAACAGAAAAGTTTTGCAACAAATAAAAGACGATCTTTGATTTAGGAAGATTATTGTTTTGACTGCCTTCATTTTGCTTGGTAAAAGACTAACCAAGCCAGGAATGAAGTAGCTCATTGTTTTAAAAGGAAGATTTTGAAGCCAGGTCGCCGCCCCCCCCCCCCCCCCCACACACACACACAATCCAGTCTCAAGATTGTGAATCTCAGGAATTAGATTTTCAAAAGTCCCTCAGGGAAAATCACAGGATTTTCCTGAGAGGGAAAGGGAGAGGGAGAGGGAGAGGGGAGAGGGGAGAGGGGAGAGGGGAGAGGGGAGAGGGGAGAGGGGAGAGGGGAGAGGGGAGAGGGGAGAGGGGAGAGGGGAGAGGGAAGAGGGACAGGGACAGGGAGAGGAAGAGGGAGGAGGGAGAGGGAGAGGAAGAGGGAGGAGGGAGAGGAAGAGGGAAGAGGGAGAGGGAGGAGGGAGAGGGAGGGGGAGAGGGAGAAGGGAAAAGGAAGAGGGAGGAGGGATAGGGAAGAGGGAGGAGGGATAGGGAAGAGGGAGAGGGAAGAGGGAGGAGGGATAGGGAAGAGGAAAGAGGGAGAGGGAGAGGGAGAGGGAAGAGGGAAGAGGGAAGAGGGAGAGAGAGGGAGAGAATGGTATAGGCAGTGACTTTTCTTTTTTCTTAAGTTTTAAAGCTGATGCTTTTTCGCTGTTAGATGAATGTGGCTCTAATCCAAAGAACCGATTCCAAATTCCTATTCCCAGGAGATGCCCAGAACAGCACAATAATGGCAATTACAATGAAATGTATCTTCCTGGCCACCTCTGAAGCATCCCAGTTAATTCTCATGGCTGTCCAGGGTTCAAATACAGAAATGCAAGCCTACCTTAAAAGGTTGCAGTGGCTCCCAACTCCACTTGGCAGAAGAGCTCTGTGGCATTTAAATACTGAGATCGGAAACAGAATCTAGATGAACTGGAGCCAGTGACGTCTCAGCAACTGTCCCTCTGGGTGGCCTTCATGATCTCATTGGCATCTTGGAGAAAGTATCCCAAACCTGGAGAAGACAGAAAAAAAAAAAGGAACAAGGTGAGCTCTGGGCATTTTCTGTCTTCTTCCCTCCCTCCCTTCCTTCCTTCCTTCCTTCCTTGTTGTTGAAATAAAGATGCATATTAGCATTTATGATTATCAATAACTCTTACAAACTCAGTCATTTGATCACCTAAACCTACTGTCTGTCAAAATCAAGATACAGGATACCAGAAACCATTTCCTAAGGGTTGGTTTGCACAATGCCTCTTCTGGAAAATATCTCAAAGAACCAAGACAAATGCAAGGAAATAAGAAGCATCCTAACTCTTCTCAAAGGGGAGCTCTATTTATAGCAGAAATAAAAGAAAATGCTAGAAGAACAGTAAAACAAAAGACCCAGCAAAATAGACGGACTCATTGTGTAACTATCCTGCAAATGCTGGCAAACGTCAAACTCAGCAGAAACCACCCATGAAGAGCTCGCACCGGAAACAATTTAGGTCCAAGCACATGAAAGGAACCATCTCTTTGGGTTGATGTGTTTTTGGAAACATGCTTGAAATAAACAGGTGACTACAGAAGAGAAAGAAAGGGAAAGAACCTGAGGGCTGGGGGTGGGGGGGTGAGCACACCTTGTCACCTTCCTTCAGGTCTTGTATCTGGAGAGGAGCCAACAGTTCAGCCAAGGGAGGCTGGGGACGGTGAGATGAGATGACACTTTGGAGCAGAAACACGGAGCCAAGCAACCAGTTTTGTGGAAAGTGGTCTTGGGCAAGATATCACGTAGATAAATACACACATCCAGAGAGAACAGAACAATAAGGGTAGTGACAGATCTTCCTGACCCAGGAGAAGGTGTCATGTAACTGAGACGTACTCGAGTCCCGCATACAGGAAAAGAACAGTGGTTTTGAGCAAGGACCCACAGAGATGACCCCATAATCTGGCCCTTTCCATACCTGGCCCAAAGCACCCATCCTGTGTTCTCTCTCCCTCCCTCCTCTTTCTTTCTTTCCTTTCTTTCTTTCTTTCTTTCTTTCTTTCCATCTTCTTCCTCCTCCTCCTCTTCCTCTTCCCTTTCTCTCTTACTCTCTCCCTCTCCCTCTTTCTCACACCCAGGCATCCTCTTTGAGGATGCTCTCTGCAAATTTTCACATTTTTCAAAGCTGTTCCTGAATTGCTCAGGAACTGGTGGAAACAAACAAGCAAAAATGGTCCATTTATATTGAAATGGATTCATTAAGGGGCCAGCTGCCCATAATTTGCAAGGCTGGGCTCTTGCTGGCACCGGAGACCACGTGTAGCTGGGTTCCCCCACCTACATGGCAGGGGCTGATCCTGCAGAATTGTCACCTTAAAAAAAAAGTCCAGATTCTAGCTCCCAGAATTACAACTTTCTCTGAACCCTGAGGAGAGCGAGCACATGAGGGAAGAGGTAGAAGTGGCAGGATACTGTACAAAACATAGCAGAAGACAAAACTGAGAGAAACTTTAAACAGTGATGCAGCAGTTGAGTGCCATGTTGCAATGTGCAAGGACCCAGGTTCAAGGCCTCGGTCCCCCCCTGCAGTGGGGTCAAGCTTCATGAGTGGTGAAGGAGTGCTGGAAGAATCGTCTGGCACCTTTGCTAACACCCCCATCCCTTTCACTTTCTCTCTGTCTCCAATAGAGGGAGAGAGAAAGACAGACATCTGCAGCCCTGCTTCACTACTTGTGAAGCATCCTCCCTGCAGGTGGGGAGCCGGGGGCTTGAACCTGGGTCATTGCTCGGGTCCTTGTGCTTAGTACCATGTGCGTTAACAAGGTGTGACACTGCCCTGCCTCCTGCTGTTGTTTTCAACTTGTACCAAAGATATGTAAGCTTCCTGAAAATCCAAGACTCAACTCCTTGAAGGTGAAAATGTTAGGGGTCGATGACAGCAGCCACCTTCAGCTAGTTATGGGGCAAAAGGGACAAATGAACCCAGCTCCAGGAGAGAATTGATTCAATTCACAGCAGCTCACACAGTCACCGACACACCATGCTGACAAAATCAGACTCGACCCTTTTGGCCACAAATGTTCCATCAATGTGACCCCAAGTGAAATGAAAACAGAGAGTCTCTCTCTCTCTCTCCCCTCCCCCATTCATCCTTTACTCATCTAAGTCTATTTCTGTGTCTGGAGCCACACAACCTGCTTTTCCTGGGGTGTGTGTCTGTGTGTGTGTGTGTGTGTGTGTGTGTGTGCGCGTGTGTTGGGAGTAGGGAAAGGGATTGCTCAAAAGGACTTCAGGTTTCTAACACCTTGCACAGACAGATAAGAGATGAGTCCTTCAGTCTGAGGAAAGATGGTGATATGACTGCTGTCAGAAAAACCTGGTCCAGGGACTGAGTGGTGGAACACCCAATAGGGCATGCAGGTGACAGTGGGAAAGGACCTGGGCTGAAGCCTCTCGAGTGGTGAAGCAGGGCTGCAGGTGTCTGTCTCTCTTCCTTTCTATCTCCTTCTTCCCTCTCAATTTCTCTGTCTCTATCTTAAATAAATATATTTAAAAAAAAAAATACCAGGTTCATGGCAGTTCACCCCTGACTTTCCCTAGAAAGCTGCCTAATGGAGGCAGGCAGCGGCGCTCCTGGTTAACGCACATAATACTAAGCACAAGGACCCGTGCAAAGATCCAGATTCGAGCCCCAGCTCCCTACAGGCAGAGGGGACACTTCACAAGCGGTGAAGCAGGTCTGCAGGTGTCTGTCTTTCTCTGTCCCTTTCCATCTCCCCTTCCTTTGTCAATTTCTCTCTGTCCTATCTTATTTTTAAAAAAACTAGGAAAAAAGGCCTTCAGGTGCAGTGGATTCATAGTGCTGGCACGAGCTCTAGTGAGAACCCTGGAGGAGGGGGAAAAAAGAAAAAGAAAAGAAAGGAGAAGAGAAGAAAGTCATTGGGGACCAGGCTGTGGTACACCTGCTTGAGTTTAAGGACCATAACCATGTGCAAGGACCCTGGTTCAATCCCCAGATCCCCACCTGCAGGGGGAAAACTTCACCAGTAGTGAGGCAGGTCTGCAGGTGTCTGTCTTCCTCTCTATCCCCCCCCCCTCAATTTCTCACTATTCTATCAAATAAAAAGGGAAAAAAATAAAGGAAGAAAAGAAAGAAGGAAGAAAGGGAGGGAGGGAGTAGGAAGGGAAGGAAAAATAGCCACCAGGAGCAGTAGATTTGTAGTGCAGGCACCAAGCCCCAGCAATAGCTCTAGTGGCAACCAAAAAAAAAAAAATTGAAATAAAAAAGAAATTCATGATTGATTTGTATGTTCAGTCGTTGAATGGATACTTTCATCAAGAAAAGACTATGAAGTAACCCAACCTAGAACTGAAGAAACACTAGTAGGAAAATAAGAAGAAGAAAAGAAAAGAAAACAGCTCACAGTTAAAAACAAAAGTGGAGTGCAGAGAACGAAATGAACAGAGTAGGGGGAGAGAACATAATGGTTATGCAAAGAGACTCTCATGCCTGAGGCTCCAACATCCCAGGTTCAATGTCCCACACCACCAGAATTCAGAGCTGAGCGGTGCTCTGGTAGAGAGAGGGGAGGCAAGGAGAAAGGAAAGAGGAGAGAGGAGAAAGGAGAGAGAAAATATCAGACGGACAGTACATCTTTTAGCTAGTGAGCTTCCCCAGCTGGCTCAGCTCAGTCACAAGCTTGGTAACAGCCAACTCAAATAGGGAAAAACATGACACTTGCAAATTTCAAAATGACCTCATCAAGTGTTCAGAGAAAGGACAGAGGTTCTTGGTGCCAAGTTCAGACAAGGCTTTGCATCAATGTTCTGAACCGTGTCCTTGACAGATGGTCAGTTACACATTTCAGATGAGCATCTCTCATCTCGGTCCCTTTATTGCACAAGTGTGAGGTTCCCCTAGACCTTCCAAAGAGAAGTACAGCAAGCACCTAGCTTCCAGAGAATTCTCCTTGAGCTCTGTTCTCCAAGGAGAACTGGATCACCGCTGAGGGCTGAGGGCTGAGGGCGGTAATTGTGGATGGGACTCTCTGGTCAAGAGCAGCTGGATCGTGCCACCAGTTGCCCACATCCCAGGGGTGGATACACACACACACACACACACACACACACACACACACACACACACACACACACACACACACACACACACACACTTCGTTCCACCAAAGCTGAATCTGTCTGGCATGTGTGAAGATTCTGACAAAGGTGGTGACAAAGGGCTCCTTTGTATGTTGTACAAACAAGACCTGCCTCGCCTTCTTCTCAGGTGAACAAACCATACACCTACTGAGGATACCGGGGCAGGACTCGGAATCTCAGTGAAAATAAACAAATCGGCAAATCCCTCAACACCAATGAGGGCTGGGGTAGGAACTCCAATTTCAGACTCCATGAGACGTGGAGGGAATGGATTTAAGTCCAATTCCAGCCAGCCAAATTCCTGAAAGTTTCTGTATCCGGAGTCAAAGCAAAATTCCTGAAAGTTTCTGTATCCGGAGTCAAAGCAATGCTACCTTTTCCTCCGAATCCTTTATTTTTTTTTCTTTTTATTACCTACATAGTAATTGCTGGGATCAGTATCTGCCGAGTCCACCACTACTAAAGGCCTTTTTGTTTCTTTTTCCTTTCTTTTTGTTGACAGGACAGAGAAAAACTGAGAGGGAAAGGACAGGGAAAGAGGGAGAAAAAAAGAAAAAAAAAGAGAGACACCCGGAGCATGGCTTCACCATTCATGCCATTCATGAAGCTTCTCTCCCCACTTTCTTGCAGGTGGGAACTGGGGCCTGAACCTGGGTCTTTGTGCCTGGTGATTTATGTGCTTTACTGGGTTGCCACCACCAGGCCCCTAGAATCCTTTTTCCCCCAGGTCA
Source organism: Erinaceus europaeus (assembly GCF_950295315.1). Classification (NCBI taxonomy): domain Eukaryota; kingdom Metazoa; phylum Chordata; class Mammalia; order Eulipotyphla; family Erinaceidae; genus Erinaceus; species Erinaceus europaeus. The sequence goes on from NC_080170.1 coordinate 118,355,707, forward strand.
AGTTTTTCATTCATTTGTTTTTTCTGAGAGAGAGAGAGAGAGAGAGAGAGAATAATAAGGGGGGGGGGGAGAAACACGGGGGCTGGATGGTAGCACACCCAGTTCCCAGTTAAGTGCACACAGTACTATAAGCAAGGATGACAGAAGGATCCGGGTTCAAACCCCCAGCTCCCCACTTGCAGGCAGGACATTTCACAAATAGTGAAGCAGGTCTGCAAGGGTTTTTCTCTCTCCCCTCTCTATCTCCTTCTCCTCTCTCAATTTCTCTATCTATCCAATACAATGGGAAAAAATGGCCACCAGGAGCAGTGGATTTGTAATGCCACCACTGAGACAAAGCAAAAACCCTGGAGGCAAACAAAAAGCAAAAAGTAAGTGAAAGAGAGAGGGTGTGTGTGTGGGGGGGTACCACAGCACCCTTCCAGCATCCATGAAGATCCACTGGCAGCATCCATGGTGTTTTCATGTGGTGCTGGGAGTCAAGTCTGGGCCCTACCAAATGAGCTATCTCCTGGACTCAGAACCAGTGCATATTCTGCTGAAAAGAACACCTACGATTTTAGAACAGTACACCTTTGGCAACCGACACACAACCAACAGGTTCAGCTGAGACTACTACCATGATGGTATACCTTGCAGTGAAGTCAGCACATGAAGTATCACACTCTACCTCCTCCCCCTCAGAGAGACCTCGCACTTAAGGAAGGCTCACTGTCTTGCTGGTGCGATGTCTCTAGCTGGGAGCCAAAATCCTCTGAGGTTTCTTTGGGTTCCTGGTGTTGGCAGCTGCTGATGGGAGCCAGGCCAGCATTTCATCATTCACTCACTCACTCACTCACTCACTCTGGGGCTTCCCCACCATGGTTGCAGGGGCAGAAGTTTAGAAATTGTCAGTCCCAAAGGGGGGTGTCACACAGGGGGTCATCAAAACTCCCCATAGGCTGGCCCCAGCCTCCTACGGGGCTGTCCAGAGAACCAAGCTTATTAAAACAGATTCAACAGCTTTTTCAGGGCAAGTCATAAGAATCTTATCTTTTCTCCAAACAAACAAAAACAAAAACTAAGCACCATCATGTCCACCCAGCAGACATGGAACTTCTCTACACTGAGAATCCCACCCAACATTCTGATGGTAGAAACCAGGGGGTTTGAGAGTCCAATGCTGGGATCCCCTGTCATTACAAGGCAGAACTGGGGGCCAGCTGGTGATACACCTGGCAGAACGCATGCATAGGTTACCATGCTAAAGGACCTGGGTTCAAGCTCCTGGTCACCACCTTGGAGGGGGTGAAAGCTTCATGAGCAGTAGAGTGGGGCTATAGATGTCTCTCTTCTCTCGTTCTCGCTCTCCCTAATTCTCTCTGTCTCTCATTCTCTATAAAAAAGAAAAAAAGGAAAGAAAGGAGATGATTGTCAGGAATGGTGGAGCTGTGCAGGTACTAAGCTCCAGAGATAACCCTGGAGACAAAAAGGGTGTGTGTGTGTGGGGGGGGGGGGCAAATGGCATTACACTTGGCTGAACATACACATTACCACGCAGAAGGACCCAGGTTCAAGCCTCCAGTCCCTACCTTCAGGGGATGTTTTACAAGTGGTGGAGCAGGGCTACAGGCGACTCTCTCTGTCTCTCTCTCTCTCTCTCTCTCTCTGTTTTTATTCATTTTTAATGAGAGATACAGAGAAAGTGAGAAAGAGACACCAAAACACTGCCCAGCTCTGACTTATGGTGGTACTGGGATTTGAACCTGAGACCTCAGAACCTCAAGCAAGAGTCTTTTATGCTATCTCCCCTTCCTCAGAGTTTCTTTCTATCTCCCTCTCCCCTCTCAATTTCTATCCAAATTAAATAATCAAACAAACAAATATGAAAAGAAAACAGAACCACTAAATTAAAAAAGGAGAACAGGGGAGTCCGGTGGTAGCGCAGGTGGCACAAAGCGCAAGGACCAGAGTAAGGATCCCAGTTCGAGCCCCAGGTTCCCCACCTGAAGAAGGGGAGTCGCTTCACAAGCGGTGAAGCAGGTCTTCAGGTGTCTGTCTTTCTCTTCCCCTCTCTGTCTTTCCCTCTTCTGTCTCTGTTTCTCTCTGTCTTATCCAACAACGACTACAACAATAATAACCACAACAGTAAAATAACAAGGGCGACAAAAGGGAATAAATAAATAAATAAATAAATACATATTTTTAAAAAAAAGGAGAACAGAACTAGAGAAAAGAGGGCGTTTGGTTTCTAAAAAATGACACCAACAGAGAGCTGCTGAGGCTTGGCTTTGCCTACTGAAATCCTCCCTTTCCCATTTCACCACACTGTGGCTTCACTGAACTGGGTGTTGCCGGTGCGGGAACTAGGTTACCTGGGACTCACAAGCCAGGGGTATTCTGCTCGGAGCAACCTCCACGCCTCTTGGGAAACTGATCTGACTCTAATCCTGACAGTGCAGCAACCACAGTAATCTCCTCAAAAATTACAGCACTGCCTAAGTGCAGAGGAGACTTCAAAAGAAAGCCACTTGGCCCAAGATGTCTTTGCTCAAAAGCCAAGCCACCCAGGTCTCTTCCCCTGCTCAGACAGGTCTGTCTCCAGGCCTAGGAAGAAACCTCAGTGCTGAGACACCAGACAACAGTGAGAACAAATAGGTCCTCTGTTGAGTCAAGGACTGAAGCTCCAGGAAGGGTATGTGGACACAATTCCTTCTAGTTCCCTACATCTGGGGGCCAGTTTTAAGACAGGATAAAGGCAGGGATAGGCCATGGGGGTAGTTCAGCATATAAAGCATGGATTCCCGTACCTCAGGGCCCTGTTTCAAATCCTGAAACCTCCATATGCCAAAGCTGACCAGTACTGTGGTCCGCCACCCCCACCCCCTCTCTCACATAGAAATACATCAACCTCCCACTAAAAGCCTTCTCAAAAGTGACACAAGGTTCTGTGTCAACAGCTCAGAGGGAAAAGAGAAGGGACTCTCAGGACTCAGTCCGGCCCTCACCCAAGGGACTCACAGGAAGCCCACCTTGTGATTTCCATCATGGCGCCCAACTCCAACAACATGGCTGCTCCACGTCTAATTCTTTCACCGTCTGGTCGACGGGGGATTTCTGGTGGTCCCACATACAGTCAGGAAATCACGAGCTCACCTTTCTCCATCAGGGAGCCAAGCAGGACGTGGTGACTAGGCAATGCCACCGGCTTTGTCACTGTACAGGCGCGAGTGGCCTTCCCCACACAGAGTGGGAGGGCCACTGTGAATCAGGCCAGGCTGGCTGGGGTGAGGCCACACACCCAGAGGCCGGTGTGGCAACCCTGCCTGCCAGCAGACTTGACCTGGGACAGCAAAAGGCCAGAATAGGTATCCTAGGTGTTCCTGGAGGGGTCAGGGGACTGGAGTGCCCGCAACAGGCTCTGCTGCTGAGCCTGGGGACCCCTCAGAAAGAATTGCCTCCCCCTCACACACATACAAATACCTGCTGCTTCCTACTCATTCTAGCAAAAGATACACGTGAGATGGACTCGCCAAGAGAAGATGAATGAGACAAATGAGGTGAATGAGACTTGAGGGGTAAGGGACAGGGAGGTGGCTCAGAGGTAGAACATATGTTTGCATACAGGAGGCCCTGGGTTTGATCCCTGGTACCCCATGAGAGCAGCAAAGTCAACAGAACTCCATGGATGGTGGAGCAATGTTTTACACTTGCCCTGAAAGGGAAGGAAGTGACACACCCAGTAGAGTGCACTTTTTATAATAAACAGGATCCTGGTTGAAGCCCCTGGTCCACATCTGCAGGGGAGAAGCTTCACTGAGTGTTGAAGCAGTGCTGCATGTGGTCTCTCTGTCTCTTTCCCTTCTATTTTCCCCTTCCCTCTGAAGTTCTCTGTCTCTATCCAAAATAAATCATTAAATATATATATATGTATATATTTTTCCCCTTTTGTTGCTCTTGGGTTTTTTTATATCATTCTTGTAGTTATTGTTGTTCTTGTTATTGATGTCATCTTTGTCGGATAAGACAGAGAGAAATGGAGAAAGGAGGGGAAGACAGAGAGGGGGAGAGAAAGATAGACACCTGCAGACCTGCTTCAGCACCTGTGAAGCGACTCCCCTGCAGGTGGGGAGCCGGGGGCTCAAACAGGGAACCTTAAGCTGGTCCTTGCACTTTGTGCCACGTGCTCTTAACCGGTTGCATTACCACCCGACTCCAGAAATAAAACATTAAATAAAACACCAGCTACACCAGTTACACTTGCCTTCTATGTCTATCTGTCTGTCACTTTCGTAATAGTAATAATAATAATAACAATAGGTAGTTCACTAGGTAACACAGAGACCTTGTCAGGCACACAGCCCTGGTTTAAACCTGACACCACATGGGAGATGCCAAGGTACTAGAAGAAGCTCTGATGCTGTAGTGTCTCTAATCCCCCTCTCTCTTTATGAAAACAATCAGTCCAGGAGCAGAATAAAGCTCCCTGTCTTGAGGACCCAGGTCTGAGTCTCAAGATACAACACAGGAGACCACCACACAGGGGAAACCTTCCTAAACCACACAGTGGTGCTGTGGTATCTGTCTTCCTCCACTCCCCCTTCCAGTCTCAGTAAGCTCTGAGACTTTGCTGCTCTGAGAAGATTGTTTCAGATAAAGAAAGAAAAAGACAGAGAGACTCCATAATACTGAAGCTTCCTCCGATGGAGAACATGGTCGAGCACATGGCAAAACACTGCACTTCCCTGTGAGCGATCTTGCAGGTGCTGCTTCATTCTGTGTCTCTCCCTCCCTCTCCGTCTCTGATCTTCTCTCTGAAAGTGCTGTGTTGTGTGGGGAGGAGAGGAGGGCTGTACAAAGAAAGGAGAAACCATGCAGGTGTGAAAAGCTAGCAAAATTTTGGCAGCCAAACAAACAGATATTTGTATGTGGGAGAGGGAAAATTTTTTGTTTTTGTTTTTTAAAAATATTTATTTCCTTTTTGTTGCCGTTGTTTTTATTGTTGTTGTAGTTATTATTGTTGTTGATGCTGTCGTTGTTGGATAGGACAGAGAGAAATGGAGAGAGGAGGGGAAGACAGAGAGGGGGAAAGAAAGACAGACACCTGCAGACCTGCTTCACTGCCTGTGAAGCGACTCCCCTACAGGTGGGGAGCCAGGGGCTTGAACCGGGATCCTCACGCTATTCCTTGTGCTTTGCACCATGTGCGCTTAAACCACTGTGCTACCGCCTGACCCCGTTTTTTTTTTTTTAAAGAGAGCTCCTGTCAATCCAAATACTAAAAGGAAGAAGAGAAAGAGGAGCCAGAAAGCTTAAGGAGGCAGATCTACATGTGAATATTTGATGAGTACCTTCATGTAATAAGTAAAGTCAGTGACCAAGTTGTAAAACCCGGCTGCCCTACTTCGCAAGAGAAGCTCCCCGGGGGGTTGTGCACGGGGGGGCTGCTTAAAGGTTGAATGAGCAGCAGTCGTGATGTGTGTCTATGTGGCAACAAGCATATCCATCAAAGACAAAGGAAACGCTTTCCGTGCAACCAGGAATGTCCCACTCTAAAGTCAAGTGAAATTATGATTTTAATTTTTCATACTTGTAACCTTTGCCAGGATTCTTGGAGTGGAGTTGATGTTTATCAAGAAAGAAAGAAAGAAAGAAAGGAAGGAAGGAAGGAAGGAAGGAAGGAAGGAAGGAAGAAAGAAAGAAAGAAAGAAAGAAAGAAAGAAAGAAAGAAAGAAAGAAAGGAAGATTAAAATTATGGATCATGGGTAAGTTTTCCAGGAACTTGCCTCCAAATTGTCCTTTGCATTTTTTTGTTTTTTGCCTCCAGGGTTATCACTGGTGCTGCTCCTGGTAGCCATTTTTTTTTCTTTTTTTCTTTTTTTTTGATACGACAGAGAGAAATTGAGAGGGGATGGGAAGGATGGAAAGGGAGAAAGAAAGAGAGGCACTTGCAGACCTGCTTCACTACTTGCAAAGCAACCACCCTGAAGGTGGGGAGCCAGGGGCTCAAACCAGGATCCTTGCACGGGTCCATAAGCTTCTTTTTTTTTTAATATATATATTTTAAAGATTTTATTGATTTATTAATGAGAAAGATAAGAGGAGAGAGAAAGAACCAGACATCACTCTGGTACATGTGCTGCTGGGGATTGAACTCAGGACCTCATGCTTGAGGGTCTGATGCCTTATCCACTGCGCCACCTCCTTGACCAGTCCTTGAGCTTCTCACTATGTGCACTTAACCTGGTACATCACCGGCCGGACCGCCCCCCTCCCCATCCTTTACACAATTTTCATTTGATATGTGTGGGGCGGGGTGGGAGGGAGAAGAGAGAGAGAAAATTTTAAGTCACTTCAAGGGCAAAGGAGAGACAGCTCAGCCTTTTAGAGCACTAAATTTGCACACCTTAGTCACCAAAGATCCCAGCTCATTCTAAGGACCAACTTAGGCCAGAGTTGTGTGGTCCTCTTTTATTTGCTGTATTTTTTAATAACGAAAAAATTAATTTGCAGTAATGAACTCACTAAAATAGTTGATATGGGTAGAATGCTAACTTTGCCATGCACTGCCGTAGTTTGAACCTGGCTTCTACAGCAGTGGAGGAAGCTTCAGTATCACATTTCTTCTCTCTCTCTCTAACACACACACACACCTCGGAGTGGTGAAGCACCAGTAATTGTCGAAATAAAAAATAAATGACTTCAATTTTTTATGAGCAAATGGCTTCAAATTGTTTTACACTTCCACAATTAAGATGACAAGTTTGAGCATGCCAAATATCATTTCCTTAGTCCACTAAATCTAAGAAACATTTTGCACTTGCAGCAAGCTGAGACTGCAAGTATATCACAAGTGGCAATGCCACCGATTAGTGGGCACCGTTTTCTCTTTTTCCTGGTAGCTATCAAATCGTGCCGCATCTTACAGTTGCTAACATCCTATGAAATAGAGTGAGTAAAAATAGATTTTTAAATAGTCTTGCTTATAACAATCTAAAAACAGCTTGTGGACTGTTTGAGAAGCAGAGTAGCAACTGGGAGAGCTTCACTTCTGCTTTCCAGGTCAAGGTTTATTGAGAGCCTACCATGTGTCTAGGATGAAGAAACAGACATGCTTCCCTGTGGTGCCCAGTCATACTCACGGAATGAATGAATGAATAGATGGAGGGGTGGATGAATGGCCAGGCAGTGATGCACCTGGTAGAGAACGCACATGTTGCCATGCTCAAGGACCTGGGTTCAAACCCTCGGCCCCCACCTGCAGGGAGGAAGCTTCACAAGCAATGAAGCAGTGCTGCGGGTGTCTTACTCTCTCTCCCTCTCCCTGCCCCTCTCAATTTTCTTTTTCTTTTTTTCTTTTAATTTTTTTTTAAATTAATTTTAGTTACTGGATAGACACAGCCAGAAACTGAGAGAGTAGGGGAAAATAGAGAGGGAGAGAGACAGAGAGAGACACCTGTGGCCCTGCCTCACCACTCACAAAGCTTCCCCCCCTGCAGGTGGGGATTAGGGCCCAAACCTGGGTCCTTGCACATTGTAACATGTGGGCTCTACCAGGTGTGCCACCACCCGGCCCCCCTCAAATTTTCTTTTTCTTATCCAAATAAAATGATGATGATAAATTTTTAGATAATGGTATGCAGGAGGCCTAACAGGCCAATTAGGGAAACAAAAGGGGAAATCAATAAATTAAACAAACAAACAGGCCAGTTCTGCTATGGCATATGTGGTACTGGTTTCAGTCCTAGTGACTTCTGCATGCAAGCCCTCATACTCTCTTGCTAGTTGTCTTTCTGTGTGGGTGATGGTGCCTTTTGCTGATGTGTTTTTTTTGTTTTTGTTTGTTTTTTTTTTGCTTTTCAGTTTGATGTGGCCCCACTGGTTTCTTTTTGCTTCTGTTTTCTTTGCTGTTGGATTTGAATCCTTGAAGTGTTTCTTTGTAAGCAGAGGTCATGAAGTGTTCTGCCAATACTTTCTTCTATGTATTTGATAGTTCCTGGCCTAATGTCCATGTCCTTGATGCACTTAGAGTGAACTTTTGTGCACAGTGAGAAGTGATGGTTCAATTTCATCTGCTTGCATGCTTCAATCCAATTTTCCCAGCACCATTTGTTGAAGAGATTCTGCTCACCACTTAAGGGTCTGGGCCCCCCTTATCAAAAATTAGCTGGCTGTAGGCGGTAAATGCAGATTTTTTTTTTCCTCCAGGGTTATTGCTGGGCTCGGTGCCTGCACCATGAATCCACCGCTCCTGGAGGCCATTTTTTCCCCCTTTTGTTGCCCTTGTTGTTGTAGCTTCATTGTGGTTATTATTATTACCATTGTTGATGTTGTTCGTTGTTGGATAGGACAGAGAGAAATGGAGAGAGATGGGGAAGACAGAGAGGAGGAGAGAAAGACAGACACCTGCAGACCTGCTTCACCTCCTGTGAAGCGACTCCCCTGCAGGTGGGGAGCCGGGGGCTCGAACCGGGATCCTTACGCCGGTCCCTGCGCTTTGCACCGCATGCGCTTAACCCACTGCACCACCCCCTGACCCCCTCAGATTTTTTTTAATGCAAAACAACAGGCCCTCTCACATACACAACACCACTGAGCAGTTTCTCCGCCCAATTTTTTTCCCCCTTTTTTCTTTTTCTGTTTTAAAGGGAGACACAGAGAGGAGAGACACCATAGCACAACCCTACCATCCATGGAATTTTCCCCACCCCCAGTACTGTCCTGGTGCTGCTAGGGCTTGACCTGATGCAGTAACTATCCCTCCCCCACCTAAAGGTGGGTGCATTTCTCCAAGCTGCACTGGAAATTTCACCAACTGAGAGAGAAAAAGAAAAGGTATAGGTGGTACAAAATCAGTCAGTGAAAATTTAAGAAGTGCGCTACCCAGTGAGCTATCTCGCAGGCCTGGGCTTGTGAATTCAATAGGGTGACCTGCCACAAGGTGAAAACTACACAGGCTGCAAGGGTTAAGTGCACATAGTACTAAGCACAAGGACCCGCGCAAGGATCTGGGTTCAAGACCCATCTCCCCACCTGCAGAAGGGAAACTTCACAAGTGATGAACCATATTTGTAGGTGTTTCTCTTTCTCTCTCTCCCTCTCTCTCTCCCCCTCCTCTCTCTATTTCTCTCAGTCCTAGCCAATAAAATGGGGGGAAAGATGGCTGTCAGGAACATTCTTAGTGCCGGCACCAAGCCCCAGCGATAACCCTGGAGGCAGAAAAAGAAAAGAAATGATACAGGCTGCAATGAAATGAATGTGGATATTATGAACCCAGAACTCCTTTAAGCAAATGCTTCATTTAAGGAGGAGAAACATCTGTCTAGGACTGAGTGAAATTAGAAGTTGATTGTTGGACAAACCCAGGCAAGTCTGTCAGTAGCTCTGACAGAGAAGAGTGTGAGTGGAGCACCGGGCACTGGAGACAGATGCTGAAAAAGGACCTGAAGCAAGCCATGGGGCCACAAAGACCTCTCTCTACCTGGCCCGACTATCCTTCTTCCTTAAAATTAAGACGATAACCTGGAAGTTTCTACAATCCCCTGTCCTTGAAAAGAAGTCTGTATTCGTTCAACCCATGTAAGTCAAAGTTGAAGAGCATCAGATTTCTTTAATATTTATTTATTCTCCTTTGTTGCCCTTGTTGTTTTATTGTTATTATCACTGTTGTTGTTATTGATGTCATCATTGCTGGATAGGACAAAAAGAAATGGAGAGAGGAGGGGAAAACAGGAGGGGAGAAAGATACCTACAGACCTGCTTCACAGCTTGTGAAGTGACTCCCCTGCAGGTGGGGAGCTGCAGGCTTGAACCGGGATCCTTACGCTTTGTGCCACCTGTGCTTAACCTGCTGCGCTACCACCTGACTCCCAGGAGCATCAGATTTTTATATATATTTTTAATTGACACCAGGGCTATTGCTGGACCTTAGTGTTTGCATGATGAATCTACTGCTTACAGCTGTCTTTGCCTTTCTCTCTCCTTCACAGATACACGTGCACTCTACCAGGTGTACCATCTCTGCCCCCCCCCCCCAAAGACCAACTCTTCTGTGACACAGTGATGCAAGACGCCCCCCCCCCCAAATAAAGGTTGGTGCATTTGTCCAAGTTTCACTGACAATTTCACAAACTGAGAGAGAAAGAAAAGACACAAGGTGGTACAGAATCAACTTATAAAGGCTGAAAAGGACGAAGAAGAGTCCTTCCCCACTTTCACCCAAGTCAAAAGCAAGCAATTAGCCTCTTTCAACATCAAGACCCTTGCTGGGAAGTCCTGGGAACATTTCTGAAACAGTGCTACATCAAAGTCCCCTGAGCTGAAAACCCGATACATTAAAAAAAAAAAAAAAAAAAAAAAAATCACAAGGCAAATCTGTTTCTTGTGTGAGAGCCATTGGATTAGAAAGCCTGACAGTCATTGCCAAACAATATCTAAGAGACCACACACCAAGCAAGAGAAGCAGACCCCCACACCCGCCTGCCTTCGGAGAATTAACAAGTGTGCTTTAGACCAGGGCTCTGTGGTGCCAATAGTTGTTCTTATTTGTGGTTTTTGGTTTTTTTTTTTTACCTTTTGTTTTTTTCCTCCAGGGTTATCGCTGGGGCTCGGTGCCTGCACTACAAATCCACTGCTCCTAGAGGCCATTTTTCCCATTTTGTTGGCCTTGTTGTTGTCATTATTGTTCTTGTTGCCATTGATGTTGCTGTTGTTGGATAGGTGGATAGGACAGAGAGAAATTGAGAGAGGAGAGGAAGACAGAGGAGGAGAGGAAGATAGACACCTGCAGACCTGCTTCAACGCCTATGAAGGGCCCCCCCCCCCCTGCAGGTGGGGAACTGGGGGCTTGAACTGGAATCCTTACGCCAGTCCTTGTGCTTTGTACCATGTGCGTTTAACCTGCTGCACTACCACCTGACCCCCGGTGGCAGTGTATATATATATTCTTTTTGGTTGCCCTTGTTTTATTGTTGTAGTTATTGTTGTTGTTATTGATGTCACCGTTGTTGGATCGGGCAGAGAGAAATAGAGAGAGGAGGGGAAGACAGAGAGGAAGAGAAAAAGATAGACACTTGCAGACCTGCTTCACTGCTTGAGAAACGACTCCTCTGCAGGTGGGACGCTAGGGGCTCGAACCAGGATCCTTACATCAGTCCTTGCACTTTGCGGCACGTGCACTTAACCTGCAGCGCTAGCGCCCAACTCCCCGTGTCAGTGGTTTTATTGGGGTTCCCCACACAGTCAAATTGGCCAGAGCATGCCCAGCCGAGACAGTAGGTGGGTCCTCAATTAGCTAATCAATGTGTGAATTATATCCAGCAACTATTGTTCAGATAAGAGGAGAAGTTGACTTCATCATTTTTAGTAGCTGAGTAGTATTCCCCTGTGTATATAGACCACAATGTTCTCAGCCACTCATCTGTCCTTGGATACCTCTTAACTCTCCTGTCCCCCGCCCCTTCTCTTCCTCCTTCCTGTTCCTGTCCTCCTAATTCAGACCTCTTTGCCTTGCATTCCCACCGAGTCCCTGGTTCCCACCTGCAGGGGGGGTGGTGAAACAGACCTGCAGGTGTCTCTCTGTCTCTCTCCCTCTCCTCTATCAACCCCTTCCCTCTTGATTTCTGGCTTTCTCTATCCAATAAATAAATAAAGATAATTTAAAAAATTAAAGAAGCTTCAGGGATGCAGTCATCCTCTCTCCCTCTCTCTCCCTCCCTCACTCCCTCCTTCCCTACCTGTCTGTCCCATCTATTTATGGAGTAACATCTAACATGTTTATCATGTTTATTTTGATAAGATAAAATACCCACCTTCCTCATGCCTTCACCCCAACCCCAAACACAACAGCACACAGAGTGTTGAGAAGTTAATTCTCTCCATATTGGAGTGCCTTCTTGGGGGGACAATGCAGAGTTCTGCTCTTGTAAGATTTTTTTTCCTCCTTACTCTGTCTTCTGAGTCCTCTTAGTGACCAATTATTTGAAATATTGTCTTAATCTGTATATTGTGATAGGGTCACAAATTCCATGAGGACAGGGACCACAGTTTATTACTTTTTGATCAGTATTCAAAGACACATGTCCTCTGTATCACTCAGGGTTCTCAAGAAAAAGAGAACAAATGAAGACATATGGATGGATGACACACAGATAGGAGAGGAAAAGAGGACAAATAATAATAACCGTTATAGACATCTGTACACCGCTCCCCATTTCTAGAATGAAGGAACCAAAAACCAACTTGGACAATATGACAACTTCAACATGGGAGATGACACTCTTTGTTTTGATTGAAGCAAGGCAAAGCCTAACAACTTGCTAGTGTCCTAAGGGTCCCAGAGCATGGGCTGGACAGGACTGGTCAATGGAGCCCTCTTAGGCTGAGAAATCGCCAACACACACCCAGAGACATGCCCCAGAATGATACTTCTCTGCCATTGTCTAGATAAGGGACCCATATGTGTGATATGGGACTGTGTATATACACGGCGTATTCCTCAGTTACACATGCCCACCTCTGCTCCCTCATTCACATGCATCTGTTTCTTCTTTCTGGGAAGACTCTTAAATATGCATAGATTGCGACATCACCTTAACTCTACTTGGCATAAACCCAGACCCTCACTCCCTCTTCCGGAAACTTGCTCTACAGCCTATGCTGGCCAGACTCGCCTCCCTACTTACAGGTTGTTTTCTCGGCAATAAAGCACTTCTTTTTTTCTGTTCATTTCTTAACCATGATTTCTGGATGACAATAGATCAACTAGACAGGGGCAGGGGGGGGGAGAGGGAGAGGGGGAGGGGGAGGGGAGGGGGAGGGGGAGGGAGAGGGAGAGGGAGAGGGAGAGGGAGAGGGAGAGGGAGAGGGAGAGGGAGAGGGAGAGGGAGAGGGAGAGGGAGAGGGAGACAGAGACAGGCAGCCAGACAAGGTGATTGGTTTGTAAGGCAAGTGCATACTCCAGGCTGGAGACACACAGCAGAGTTGAACTTGCTCTCTCAGACCTGAAGGCGTCTGGAAGCAGAATTCTTCCTGCAAGCCTCCCTCTGAAGGCCTTCAAGTGACCCCACTCACATGGTGATGGGTAATCTCTTTCACTTAATTACGACTGATTTAAAATGTTAAATGTTTTTTTTTTCACTTTTCTAGTTTGAAATATACTTGTTTTACTTATTTTTTTCTTTCTTTGCCTCCAGGGTTATTTCTGGGGCTCGGTGCCTGCACTACAAATCCACTGCTCCTGGAGGACATTTTCCCCATTTTTGTTGCCCTTGTTGTTGTCGTTATTGTTATTGTTTCCATTGATGTTGTTGTTGGATAGGACAGAGAGAAATCGAGAGAGGAGGGGAGACAGAAGGAGAGAAAGATAGACAGATACCAGCAGACCTGCTTCACCATGTATGCAGCGACCCACCTGGGAGCTGGGGGCTCAAACTAGGATCCTTCCACTAGTCCTTGCACTTCGCACTATGTTCACTTAACCCACTGCAATACCACCCAACCCTCACTTGTTTTATTTTAATGAGAGAGAAAGAGACAGGGACACCAGACCACTGTTCAGTTCTGGTTTATGGTGAGGCTGGAACCTGGGACCTCAGAGCCTTAGGCATGAAAGTTTTTGTTTTGGTTTGGTGTGGGTATTAATTAATTAACTAATTACCTTATTTAGCATAGTCATTATGCTATCTCCCATACTAGTGAAGAAAGATTTTAAAAAACACCTGGGGCTAGGCAGTGGCACACCCAGTTAAGCATACATAGTACTAAGCACAAGGACCTGTGCAAACATCATGGTTCGAGACCCGGGCTCCCCACCTGCAAGGGGGTCACTTCACAAGCAGTGAAGCATGTCTGTAGGTGTCTATACCGCAGGTGTCTCTCCCTCTGGATCTCCACCTCCCGTCTCAAGTTCTCTCTGTCCTAGCCCATAAAATAGAAACAACAGCCGCCAGCATCAGTGGATTTGTGGTATCGGTGCCCAGCCCCACCCAGCCTCAGCGATAACCCTGGAGGCCGCGGGTGCGCGGGAGGGGCAGTGTAAAGCCCCTCACAGAAGGTTTACGCCCCCCCCCCCATCACCAGATGGAAGTACTAACCCCAGGAAACTTCACTAGCAGTAGAGCAGTGCTGTGGTGCTTTCTCTCAATGTCTCTCACACTCCCGTCTGTTTTTAAAATTAATTTATGTGTTGGATAGAGACAGAGAAAAATTTAGAGGAAAGGGTGAAATAGAGAGAAAGAAGGATATACGTGCATACTTGCAGCCCTGTTTCACCACTCCTAAAGCTTTCACCTTGCAGTTGGAGACCAGGGCTTTGAACCCAGGTCTTTATAACCCATGTGATTTTTCTTCTCCGACGTCTACTAATGGCATTGACATCAATCAAAGGAACATAAAGAATAAAATGAAGGGGCCAGGCAGCGGCGCATCTGGTGACGCGCACACACTACAGTAACACAAGGACCTGGATTCAAGCCCCCAGCTCCCCACCTGCAGGGAAAAAGGTTCAGAAGCGGTGAGGCAGGGCTGCAGGTGTCTTTCTGTCTCTTTCATTCTATCTCCGCCTCCCCTCTCAATTTTTCTCTGTCTCTTTCCAATAATAAATAAATAAAAAGATAGAAGAAGAAGAAGAAGAAGAAGAAGAAGAAGAAAAGGAAGAAGAGGAAGAAGACTCCAGAGATGTTCCCTGAAGGACAACCATTTCACAAGTTCAGCTCCACCTGGGGAAACTCCTGGCTGCCACAGTTTCCAAGGGCCATGGGGAAGGGGTCTTGAGGGGATACAAGGGGCAGTGGTGGGAGTCGGGCTGTAGCGCAGTGGGTTAAGCACAGGTGGCGCAAAGCACAAGGACTGGCATAAGGATCCCGGTTCAAACCCCGGCTCCCCACCTGCAGGGGAGTCGCTTCACAGGCGGTGAAGCAGGTCTGCAGGTGTCTATCTTTCTCTCCTCCTCTGTCTTCCCCTCCTCTCTCCATTTCTCTCTGTCCTATCCAACAATGACGACAACAACAATAATAACTACAACAATAAAACAACAAGGGCAACAAAAGGGAATAAATAAAATAAAATATTAAAAAAAAAAAAAAAGGGGGCAGTGGTCTGCCATCCAGGATGCCACCTTTGCCGTCTATCAGCATCTCAAGATAACTGCCTTCCTCCCACTTAAGGCTGTCTTCTACCCAGACACAAAACAGAGCAGCGAAAGCTAAGTACAGGTGGGAAAAACACAAATGCAGACAGTGGGGCTGTGTTCACTGGTTCTAGAATGAGTCCTCCTTCCCTCCCCGTCTTCTCCCCAACTCCACTCCCAGCCCCAAAACAGGGAGGGCCTGGGTACACAAGCTTCCCTCCAGATCTGAAATTACCACCTTCTCCCACTTCTAAAACAAGACTTTCAGCACACAGCACGGTGGGAGTGGGAATAGGGGGAGCCCCCCCCCCCCAGTGCAAGCCTGCTCCCCCCCCCCCCCCCCCCCCCGCAATGCAGCTGGGTTCCCAGAAATCCTCAGGAGAGCTGGAAGGATTGTCCCACACCCTCCTACACCCTGCTCATGACTAAGGCATCCCGCTGGGAAAGCAGGCAAGTGCGTGAGGACTACTGACCCAGCAGCTCCTAGCCACTCAGCTCTGCCCAAGCCCTGAATCTGGCCCTTCCTGGAAATGTTTACCTCTTTAGGAATATGAGTGCTGGGTGGGAGTGTGGAGGGGCAAGATAATTTGGGGACTTGGGACAAATCACTTCGTTCCTTTCTCTACAAGTGCAGAGACTTCCTTTCACTTCTATGTCGCTGCTGTTGTTGTTTACAATGGCATCTTGCAAATAAGGCACAACTTCACTTTTCCCCTTCTCTTTCTGCCACTGTCTCATTCATTCTATTCCCACTGGGGTTACTGCTGGGGCTTGGTGCCTGCAGGATGAATCCACTGCTCCCAGCAGCCTTTTTTGCCCTCCCTCCTTTTATTATTCGATAAGATACAGAGAAATTGAAAGAGGGAAGAGGACCAGATGGTGGCACACCTGGTTAAGTGCACACATTACATACAGTGCGCAAGGACCTGGGTTCAAAGCCCCAGGGCCCCCACCTGCAGTGGGAAAGCTTCACAAGTGGTGAAACAGGGCTGCAGGTGTCTCTCTCTGTCTCTCTCTATCTCTCCCTCCCCTCTCAATTTCTGTTTCTATCCAATAATAAATAAATAAATATTAAAACTTAAAACAAAGAAATGGAAAGGAGAGGGATAGAGAAAGAGAGATAACTCCAGCACTGCTTACCTGCTTGTGGTGCTTCTCCCCGGTAGGTGAGGACCGGGGGTCTTGAACCCAGGTCCTTACTGTGCATAGCAATGTGTGCATTCATCTGGGTACACCACCACCTACCTCCTCATTCTTTTTCTCTTAAGATAGATATACATATCAGAGCACTACAGTGCCATGGTTTTTACCATGAGGAGCCTGGACCACCACTGGCTGAGATCCACCAGAAAGCCCTTTCAAAATGCTGCAGGTGGCGCAGTCGAACTAAAAGCCCCAGGTTCTGAGTTCAGTCCCCAGCATTGCGTGTGTCAAAATGATGCTCTGGTTCTACTGCCCACCCCCACCTATTATGAGGAAAATGTTGGGCTCTGCAGAAATGGGAACTGCTGGGGAGAAACTGGGTGATTTTCCATTGCTAACAGCACCCGTGAGAGAAGGGGAGGGGCACTAATCAAGTACATTCACGCAGTGAAGCTGGAGGATCAAAATAGCCCCAGCCTTCCGGCTCTGTGATGCCTGCTTGCTTGGGCACTGAGAAACAGCACCGAGCGGGTGCAGCCCCAGCTATTGCTGGCAATGCCAGGGTGCCAGCTCCTAGCCACCTGCTTTGTTCTGACTCCCTCCCTCCACCTCCCCAGATCCCCCCGCACTCGGGACAGCAGCCTGCCATCTGTGCCTCTCCACCCATCAAGGTACAGAGAAGAGACAATGCTTCTCCCGAGGGCTGGAAGGTGGCATACCTGGCAGACTGCACACGCTACCATGTGCAGGGGCCAGGGTTCAAGCCCCTGATCCCCACCTGCAGGGAGGAAGCTTCACAAGTGGTGACACAGAGCTGCAGTTCAACCTGTCTCCCCCCCCACCTCGTCCCTCTCAATTTTTCTGTCTCTAACCAATAAAATAAAAAGAAATAAAAAAGTTTTTTAAAAAAAAATTTATTCATTTATTCCCTTTTGTTGCCCTTGTTTTATTGTCGTAGTTATTATTGTTGTCATCGTTTAGTTAGATAGGACAGAGGAGGGGAAGACAGAGAGGGGGAGAGAAAGACAGACACCTGCAGACCTGCTTCACCGCCTGGGAAGCGACTCCCCTGCAGGTGGGGAGCCGGGGGCTCGAACCGGGATCCTTACACCAGTGCTTGCGCTTTGCACCACCTGCACTTAACTTGCTGTGCTACCGTCCGACCCCCAATAGTTGTTTTTTTTTCTAAGAAAGTTTCTGCAATTACTGCTTCCTGGCCTTGATATCGAGTCCACTTGGCCTGAGAACAGAGTGCTGAGCTCTAGCCGGTGCTGAGTGACTTTCCTGTAGTGGGTGGTGTCTCAGGATTCCATGGGAAAAGGTAGGCAAATGAATTAAGCCTCCACAGAAGGGCTTAAAGGTTTCTCTCTCATTGGGAGGATGAGGAAAGACAGAGCCCCACCCCCACCCCAAGCGCCCAAAAAAAAAAAAAAAAAAAAAAGTAGTGTATCCAGCCAGCGAGACAGCTCACATATTGGGTTCAAGTCCCTGGTCTCCACCTACTGGGGGATAAAAACTTCACCAGCAGTGGAGCAGTGCTGCAGATGTTTCTCCTCTCTCTCTCTCTCTCTCTCTCTCTCTCTCTGTCTCTCTCCCTTCCTCCTTCCCTCCCTCCCTGTACCAAAAGCAAAACAGAAACCAGTGGAGTTACACAGGCACTGAACCTCAGCAATAGATAACCCTGGTGGCAAACAAACCAACAAGCAAAAGAGACAATGTAGCTAGAGCATTTGCTATGTCATGTGCACAGTCTAGGTTGGAGACCAGCCCCCACTGCACTGGAAGAAACTCCTATGTTTAGTATCATCGCCTTTCTCTTTCTCTCTCTCTCTCTCTCTTTTTGAGAAAAGTTGACTTAAAGCAGTGAGGCCTAGTCAGTAAAAAGAAGAAGGAGAAATGAAGTGTAATGTAGAGCCCTGCAAGTGGGAGCCGGGGGCTTGAACTGGGATCCTTGTGCAGGTCCTAGTGCTCCACACTATGTGTGCTTTTGCCCAGTACACCACCACCCAGCCGGGCTCGAACCGGGATCCTTGAGCAGATCTTTGCGCTTTGTGCCATGTACACTTAACCCAGTGCGCTATCACTAGCCCCCTATCATTATTTATTTATTGGATAGAGACAGCCAGAAAATGAAAGGGAAAGGGGTAATAGAGAGGGAGAGACAGAGAGACACATGCAATACTGTTTCATCACTCATGAAACTTCCCTTCTGCGGGTGGGGATTGAGAGTTCGAACCCAGGTCCTTGAGCCTTCTAACATGTGGCTTAGCCAGGTGCACCACCACCCGGCCCCTTGTCTGGTCAACTGTTAGGAAGCCAAAGTCTTGAAAGGAAGCACATGAAATTCACTTTTTTCCCTCCAGGGTTATCTCTGGGGTTTGGTGCTAGCATCATGAATCCACTACTTCCGGTGGCCTTTTTTTTTTTTTTTTCCATTTTACTGGATACGACTGAGAGAAATTGAGAGAGGAGGGGGAGATAGAGAGACACCTGCAGACCCGCTTCACCACTTGTAAAGTGTTCCCCCCTGCAGGTGGGTGTGGGGGCTCGAACCCAAATCCTTGTGCGGTCTTTGCACTTAGTACTATGTGCACTTAACCTGTTGCACAGCCACCTGGTCCCAAATTCACTTTCTTTTTTTTTTTTTTTAGTATTTATTTATTTATTCCCTTTTGTTGCCCTTGTTGTTTTATTGTTGTAGTTATTCTTGATGTAGTCATTGTTGGATAGGACAGAGATAAATGGAGAGAGGAGAGGAAGACAGAGAGGGGGAGAGAAAGACAGACACCTGCAGACCTGCTTCACTGCCTGTGAGGCGCCCTGCAGGTGGGGAGCCGGGGGCTCGAACCGGGATTTTTACGCCGGCCCTTGTGCTTTGTGCACATGCGCTTAACACGCTGTGCTACCGCCCAACTCCCCCGAACTCACTTTCTTTAACCAAGTGATCCCAGACCTTCTCAAGCACAAAACCTTATCTTGTGGGTTATGTGTTAACCTGGGTGTTTGGTGAGTACTTACCATGGGAAGCCTCCAGAGTAAAATGAACTCCCTGACTGACCTTGGGGTGCAAACTCCTTGCAGCAAAATGAAAAGCCGAGTGATCAGGGTGTTTGTCGAATCGGCAGTTCCCAGTCTCACTCCCAACACTGCCCTCCGCGGGTAATCTTTTCCATCAGCCATAAAAGCCTGACTCAGAGCCCGAGGAAGACTCATGATGAACCAGCGTCATCCTTGGCTCCCAGGTGCCTTACTCACTGAGTACAGATCAGATCAGACCAAACCCACCTGGGGTTCAGGACCTGGTGGCAGTTGGAGCCAGGGGAGCAGAGTAATGCTCTGTATGTATGCTACAACTGGAATATTTGTCTTTAAAATAAAAAAGGGGGGAGCAGACATGGGTGTAACTAGCTGACTGTTACAATGCGTAAGGACTCAGATTCAAACCCCTGATCTCTACCAGCAGGAAGAAAGCTTTGCAAATGGTGAAGCGGTGTGACAGATGGGTGTGCTTTGTTCTCCCTCTTTTCTTCCCAATTCCTCAGTTTCACTCAGTCCAATAAATAAGTAAGATGTTAAAAAAAGAAGCAATAAAAAGGGTAATGTTACATACAATCCCCCAAGCCAGGCTTCTTACAAGCTCTGCTAGAAGTGAGTAAGAAAAGACACAAATAATAGCTCGCACTGTGTTAAATATATCCATCCACAGAGTTAGAGGATGACTCAGAACAGAGGTGGCCGGGATGGTCTGCAGTGACTAGACTGTCAGAAGTCCAAGTCTGAGATACTAAGTTCAATTCCAGTGACTGCATATGCCAGAGTGAAGCTCTGGTTCTCTCACTCTCTCATAGTGTGTGTGTGTGTGTGTGTGTGTGTGTGTGTGTGTGTGTGTGTAAGTTTATAGTTGATATGGTTTTTAAGAATAAATGTAGATAGGGAGCCTGGTAGTGGCACACCTAATTGAGTTCACACATTACAATGCCCAAATACCTGGGTTCAAGCCCTTGGACCCCACCTGCAGTGAGGAAGCTTCAGGAGTAGTGAAGCAAGGTTATAGGTGTGTCTCTTTCACCCTGTCTCTCTCCCCCTCCCCTCTCAACTTGTCTCTACCCCAAACAAATAAGTAAATAAAATATTTTTAAAAGAATATATGTATTCATTCACACAGACACGCACACTCATTCACTCACACACATATGCACGTTCACCTAGGTTCGAGCATACGGCAGTACCAGGGATCAAACCTTGGTCCTTCAGTCCCTCAAGTATGCAGGTCCTGTGTTATAAAAAGGGATGTCTCCTTCAGTCTTGCAGATGACTTAAACAGCAACAATTCTTAGATTCAGCTTCTGGGTTTATTTTTTCTTGTTTGTTTATTTGTTTTCCTAGAGCACTACTCAGCTCTGGCTTAATAGCAGTGCTGAGGACTGAACCTGAGAACTCAGAGCCTCAGGCATGACTGTTGTTTTGCAGAACTATGATGCTGCTCCAGCCCTGATTTGGGGCTTAATACATCTCCTGATCACTTTCTTCCCATTAAGTAACACACAGCCATCCACAAAATAAATTTCAACTGTGGGCTTGCTGTAAAGTTTTAAACCGGATGCACCCCAGGCCCGGATGAGTTGTTCCTGACTAAGTGGTAACGCGGTGTGCATGTTTTACTCTAAAAATAATAATAAAAAAGACTTTGCTCTCTCCCTCTCGGTGTTAATCAAAACCACACCTTCTCCAAGTCTTCCCTTTAGGACAAAAGCAAACACAGCCCCACTTTTCAAGGGGCAAACCCCACCCAACAGACAAGCTGCTGCCCTCCCAGGCTCTCCAGATATTTCTGAGAAGCCAATTAACTGCTGACATTGGTGTGGGCTTCACAGAGCACACAAAACCGTCGACTGGTACCTCTTGTTGGGGCTTGTGCTGTTTGTCTGCTACGTATGTTCGATTTGTAATGGGAGTATGTCAGCCTCTTTTGTTTGAACTGAGACAATGGGAAAAGCCCTGGGGGGGGGGGTCAATTATTAATCTCCAATGCAATCTGAAGCAGGGAATGAACCGGTCTTGAGCAATCTGTGAAAGACACCCAACAGCATCCATCAAAAATGAAAGATGGTTCCCAGGCAAAAGCAGTCTCAAGCTCCACTGCATGTCATTAGCCAGTGAGTGGCCTGAAGGAGGAGACATCAACTCTGAGAAAGGAATTTCAGAGTCAGGCGGAGTCTGGTGGAAACCTCACCTCTATTAGTGCTCCAATGACAGTGAAGAGTTACTTCCTGCTCCTCTGCTTGGCAAAAGGGGTTGGGGGGGGGGGGGGGAGAGAAAGGAGCAAGTCACTGACATCATTGAATGAAAAACAGAATGAATAGTACTACTACAATGAATAGTAGCGGGGGAGGGGTGGGAGGAGGAATAACTGACTTCCTTCATTGCATCTATATTAGTAATTGATTGGTTAGTAGTCACTGGATAATTACCACAATCTCTGGGCTCCTGAGCCCTATTCAGAAGTCCTCAAAGTCCAGCAGCTATGCCAAGATGCTCTAAGACATTGGTATGAAACACCTGAGGGGGCTGATTAGTGGTGCAGCGGGTTAAACACACATAGTACAAAGTGCAAGGACCTGCCCAAGGATCCTGGTTCGAGCCCCGGCTCCCCACTCATGGGGGGGGGGGTCACTTCACAAGCAGTGAAGTAGGTCTGCATATATCTTTCTCCCTCTCTACCTTCCCTTCCCTTCTAATTTCTCTCTGCCCTACCCAAAAAATAAAAATAAATAAAAATGGAGGGGAAAAAATGGCCACCGGGAGCAATAGATTTATAGCACAAGTACTGAGCCCTAGCAGTAACCCTGGAGGCAAAAAAAAAAGAGAGAGAGAGAGAGAAAATAAAGAAAAGAAAAAAAACCACTTGAAATGTTCTATTCAAAAGACCACTACCCTGTAAAGCTCTTTTACATCCTTGCTAGATAGCTTTCTGAAAAGATGGTGATTACTCCAAAATGAAGCCTCTCAGAACTCTTCTTTTAAATTAAAAAAACCATACTTGATTATAGATAAGTAGAGACGAAAAAATGGAAGTACTTTGGAGAGAGAATCTTGCCAATAACGATATGTTACCCCGGGGTTGTTGGAGAGACACCAAGCACACATCAGATTTACTAAACAGAAATTGACTTAAGTACAGATGAGCAAATCAGATCAACTCTCGGTTTTACAGATTTTAAGGTTTCAGTTTAGTTTGAAAGCAAATTCCAGGCTGGGGGAGACCGCTTAATGTTTATGCTATGTCTGGGGCTCTGAGGTCCTAGGTTCAATTCCTAGCAGAGCTAAGCAGTGCTCTGGTTGGTGTCTCTTTTTCTCTGAATCTCTATCATTAAAAGTTTTTTCACCATGACATCATCTCCCCAGACAATAATTAGGATCCACCTGCATATCAGATTTCAGGCTCAGGCAAAACAAACAAACAAACAACAAAAAAAAAACTAGTATAGCTATAGGCCCTTTGAAATATAACTAAAATATGCCTACCAGCTATCTACAAAATGGAGGACCCTCAACACTTCATCTGCACTATCCCAGCCTTTAGGTCCATGATTGTTTAATAATTTGTTTGACTTTGTATATTAACTCTCTTTTCAACCACCAGGAAGCGACCAGACTTCCTGGGGCAGACGACCCCACTAACGTGTCCTGGAGCTCCGCTTCCCCAGAGCCCCACCTTCTACGGAAAGAGAGAGAGACAGGCTGGGAGTATGGATCAAACCTGTCAACGCCCATGTTCAGCAGGGAAGCAGTTACAGAAGCCAGACCTTCCACCTTCTGCACCCCACAATGACTCTGGGTCCAAACTCCCAGAGGGATAAAGAATAGGAAAGCTATCAGGGGAGGGGATGGGATACAGAGTTCTGGTGGTGGGAACTGTGCGAAGCTGTACCCCTCTCATCTTATAGTTTTGTCAATGTTTCCTTTTTATAAATAAAAAATAAATTATTAATTTTTAAAAATTTAAATAATTTAGTTTGGTGGGGAGAGGGGGAGTGGTGGCACACCTGATTGAGCACACACAGTACAATGTGCAAGGCTCCAGGTTCAAGCTCCCAGTTTCCCACCTACAGGGAGAAAGCTTCAAAAGTGGTGAAGCAGAGCTGCAGGTGTCTTTCTTCCTCTCTGTCTCCCGTCCTATTAATTTCTTGCCTCTAGACAATAAATAAAGAAAATACAAAATACTTTTAAAAGATAAGAAATAAATCAATTTTTTTAAAAAAGCAAATCTCACACCCTAATGTCAGAACATGCAAGAGATAAATAGGCTCTTCTCTCTCTCCCTCTCTCTCTCCCTCCCTCTCTCTCTCTCTGTCTCTGTCTCTCTCTCTCTCCTCCAGGGTTACCACTGGGGCTCAGTGCCTGCACTACGAATTCACTGTTCCTGGATGCTATTTTCCCCCATTTTTTGGTTGCCCTTGTTGTTGTTGGATAGGACAGAAAGAAATCGAAAGAGGAGGAGAAGACAGAGAAGGGGAGAGAAAGATGGACACCTGCAGACCTGCTTTACCGCTTGCAGTTGGGGAACTGGGAGCTCGAACCAGGATCCTTACTCTGGTCCGTGCACTTCACACCATGTGCACTTAACCCATGGCAATACTGCTTGGCTCCCTCTTCTCTCATTCTCTCTCCCCCCACCCCACTCCCTTCTCGCCCCTGAAAATAAATAACTCATTTTTAATCCATTATCAAAAATGCAAATTCCTGACAACTCAGGGAAGGAGGTACCCATGAAAAAATGTGACTCAAATATCTGACACAGAGTCAACCTGCCCAGCTGTGTATGGGAGTGGTGAGGAGATAGATCACGTGTGATTTTTAGAGGAGAGCTGATGTCTGGAGGCAAAGACTGTGTGACCGGGTCACTCTGTGTTGGCAAAATTAGGCCACTGAAATGATTATGTGTGAGACACTGTGAGCCCAGAGCTTAGGACTGGGAGCAGGTGACATCCTGCATCAATTCTGGTATCAGGGTCTTCATTGGTCTCTGCTTAGTGTCATCACCCCATCTAGAAGGACCCAGCTCATTACCCCAGACCTGGAAACCTGTAGGTGGTCCTATTTCCACGTGGTACCCTTATAAGAAAGAACAAGATTCAGAGAGCAACATTTCAAACAATCCCATGAAGATCCTGAATCCGATGTCTTCTCAATGTTCTTATTATGGCAACCCGCATTCAGGGGATACAGACAGGGGCATTAAACGAGGACAAGGCAGGGATGGAGAAGTGTCTAAGAAAAAAAAGTTCAGGGGGCCGGAAGGTGGCACACTGGGTTAAGTGTACATAGTACTAAGCACAAGGCCCGCGCAAGAATATTGGTTGGAGACGCGGGTCCCCAACTGCAGGGGCTGTGTGTGTGTGTGTGTGTGTGTGTGTGTGTGTGTGTGTGTGTGGTGTCACTTCACAAGCAGTGAAGCAGGTCTGCAGGGGTCTCTCTCTCTCTCTCCCCCCCCCCTCCCCTCTCTTTATCTTCCCCTCCTCTCTCAATTTCTCTCTGTCCTAGCCAATAAGATGGAAATGGCCACCAGGCACTGAGCCCCAGTGATAACCCTGGAAGCAAAAGCAAAAAAAAAAAAAAAAAAAAAAAGCACTGACGGAGCCAGATGCTGGCACTCCTGTTTAATTGCACACGTTACCACGCACAAGGACACAGGTTCAAACCTCCAGTCCCCACTTGCAGGGACGAGGCTTCACGAGCAGTGCTGCAGGTATTTGTCTCTCTCTTCCTCTCTATCCTCCATTCCTCTCAATTTCAAGATAAATAAATAGATACACTTAAAAAAAAAAAAAGCTCTGGTATGAATGTGAGGTAATATAACCAAAGTGATACCAGACATAAGTAGTTGGCTGGTCCCAGCTGACCAAGTGGTCAATTAAGCTCAGAGAATAAACACATAATTATTCAGTGTGTACTAGAGATGTCAAATTTCCAGCACACAGCTCGGCAAGGTTATCCAGACTCAGTCTGAAGAAACTTATGGACTTCACTCTTTGATTACAGAAGGGCACTGTCTCTGTGATCCTGAGAATGAAAATGATTTATAGTTAGTAAAAGAAAATGAAGTCATTAATTAATCAATCCCTCTTTGGGGAAAATGAGTAACAAGAAAAGGTATAAAGTAAATGCATGGGGCGTGGGGGGGGGGAGGATATTCCAAATTCTTACTCACCAAAAAAGTCAGACAAAAATCTTCATTTGACTGTGAAGGTTACAAACACTTTCACACACTCTGTTAACTCCTAAAGCAAAGAAACCTTGTTTTCTTTTTCTGTTTCACCAATTTCCCAAGAAACTCCTGGCCAACTGGAAGCTATCCTAGCTAAGGAAGTAGCAAAGATGTAAGGTAGTTGGGGATACCAGGCATAGAAAAAATAGAATTGCGGAAGGAGATAGAGGAGGTGAGGCTATCTTAAAGAATTAAGGTCCACGGGACAGGTGGTGGCAGACCTGATTAAGTGCACACATGGCACTGCAAAAGGACCCAGGTTCAAGCCCCTGGTTCCCACCTGCAGGAGTTTCACGAGTGGTGAAGTAGAGCTGCAGATGTCTCTCTGTCTCTTTCCATCTGTATCTCCCCCCTCCCTTCTAAATTTCTCTGTCTCTACCCAATAATAATAATAGACTTCAGGTCCAAAATAACCCAGGATATGCCGATTCATTCCCTCTGTTGAATTGTCCTGGGTGATTTGTTACTGGAAAGCCATCAGGACATTGTGCTTTCATGAACCCCCTTGTACCAGGCACAAAACTAGGCTGTGGAGTGGGGGGTGGGGGGTGGGGGGATGTAGTTCAATTCAGCCAAACAAAACTCAAGTGTCAAAGGCAAAAAGGTTCTTGCAATGGAGACAGGTGGCAGATCACCTGGTAGAGCTCACACATGACCATGTGCAAGGACCTGGTTTCAAACCCTTGTCCCCACCGGTGTGTTATGTGGGGTGGGAGGGAGGTGGCAGGCCTTCCCACGTGGTGGAACAATGCTGCAGCTGTCTTCTCCCTGCAGCTGATCCTCCTCTCTCTCTCTCTCTCTCTCCCTCTTTCCCTCTCTGTCTCCCCCGCCTCTAGCAAAGAAAAAGTTTCGGGAGTCGGGCGGTGGCGCAGCGGGTTAAGCACAGTTGGCACAAAGCACAAGGACCAGAGTAAGGATCCCGGTTTGAGCCCCTAGCTCCTCACCTTCACAGGCAGTGAAGCAGGTCTGCAGGTGTCTATCCTGGGAATTGGGTGGTAGCACAGTGCGTTAAGCGCACACTGTGCAAAGCGCAAGGGACCTGCAAGGGACCTCCGTAAGGATCTCAGTTCGAGCCCCTGGCTCCCTACCTGTAGAGGAGTCACTTCATGGGTGGTAATGCAAGTCTGCAGGTGTCTATCTTTCTCTCCCCCTCTGTCTTCCCCCCCCTCTCCATTTCTTTCTGTCCTATCCAATAATGACATCAATAACAACAATAAAAACTACAACAATAAAACAACAAGGGCAACAAAAGGGAATAAATAAATATTAAAAAAAATTTAAAAAAAGAAAAAGTTTCACTGGTAGCAGTGGAGTCTTCCTGCAGCCATCAAGTCCCAGCGAGAACTCTATTGGCAAAATTAATTAATTATATCATGAAAAATACGGAAGAAGGAAGGGGAGTTAAGGCTTCTGCAATTGCTTCCCCACTGAACATGGGCGTTGACAGGTCGATCCATACTCCCAGCCTGTCTCTCTCTTTCCATAGTGGGGAAGGGGCTCTGGGGAGTCGGGGCTCCAGGACACACTGGTGGGGTCCTCTGCCCTGGGAAGTCAACTGGACTATTTTAGAGATCATTGTCCTTGTCACTTAAGTGTGAAATACAGTAACAATGCAAAACAAGAAAGAGAAAAAGTGACTGTACAAAAGTTAGATCAAGGTTAAGCTTTTCTTTCAGGTTTTTACAAAATGTATTTACTTATGAGGGCAGGGAGAGGGGAGAGGGAGAGGGAAAGGGAGAGAGAGAAAAGGAACCAGAACACTGCAGCCTTGGCATACGGAGGGGCCATAGAATTGAACCTGGAACCTCTGGAGGCTGAGGCATGCAGATCTGGTACTTAACCACCATGCTATCTTCCCAACCCAAGATTTTTTTTGGAGGGGGTTGGGAGTGGGGGTGGAAAGCATAGAACAGAGAGAAAACAAGATGCAATAGGGAGGAGGAGGAGAGAGACACCTGCAGCACTGCTTCACCACCTATGAATCTTCTCCCTGGCAGGTGGGGACCAAGGGCTCGAGCCTGAGTCCCCATCCCTGGTAATGTGATTACTCAACAGATGCAAGACCATCACCCAGCCCCTTATAAGTCAAGATTTTTTTAAACACAGGTGGGGTTACTTAAAATTAAGAGGACAAAAAGAACTTTGTTCAGGTCTTAGTAAATTTCAACAGCAGATTAGAATCATATGTCACTGACATACTTTGAATTTCTAAATGTACCTGACTGGGGTCATTCATCACACTGGCCTCTGTTTGAAAGCGAGAGCTTATATTTTTAAAAGAAACAGTATAACTTTTAAATAGTCTGCTGTGACAGAAATCTGCATCTGAAAGTGTTCATTAGGATTCTTGTTTCTTGAAAACATTCCTATCTTTTTATTTTTTTTCCCCAAAAATAAAATTCCAAGTCTTGTCTGTTTGAGGGCATGAGTTCAATTCTAGCACCACAGAAACTTTTTTTTTCCTTCAGGGTTATCTCTGGGATTCAATGCCGGCACTACAAATCCACAGCTCCTGGCAGCCATGCACTTACCAACACCTTTTTATTGGGTAGGACAGAAAAAAATTGAGAGAGGAGGGGGAGACAGAAAAAGAGAAAAAGACACCTTCAGACCTGCTTCGCCGCCTGTGAAGCATCCCCTCTGCAGGTGAGGAGCCGGGGGCTAGAACCCAGATGCTTGCTTGGGTCCTTGTGCTTCCTATATGTGAGCCTAACCACCTGGGCCCCCACAAACACAATTTCTAAAGGGCAGGTAGACTGCTATTAGAACACTAGCTGGCACAGCTGAAACCCCAGAGCCCACACACATTCAATCCCCAGCACCATCTTATGCCAGGGCTCTGTTCCTCTCCCTCTCCCTCCCTCCTCTCCCTCCCTCCTCTCCCTCTCTCAAACACACAAATCAGAAAAAAAAAAAAAAAAAAAAAAACAGAAAAGAAAAAAGGAAGAATGAATCTTACAAAAAAAAAAAAAGTGGTGGTATAGCATAGTGGTTATGCAAAGAGACTTTCATGCCTGAGGCTCTCAAGTCCCAGGTTCAATCCCCCACACCGCCATAAGCCAGAGCTGAGCAGTGCTCTGATAAAAACAAGCAAGCAAGCAAGTAAACAAAAACTAGGAACTTCAAAAATATTGGCCTATAAACAATTCAAATTGTACTTGGAGCCAGGAAATGTCACTGGTAGGTTTAATGTTGCAAATTTGTTGCGTGGTCCGAGAGGTGGAGCAATGCATAAAGCATCAGACTCTCAAGCAGGAGGTCCTGAGTTCAATCCCCGGCAGCACATGTACCAGAGTGATGTCTGGCTCTTTCTCCTCCTATGTTTCTCATTAATAAATAAATAAAACATTTATAAAAAAAAAGAAAATGAAGTGGTACAATGAGGGCCTGGTTACATAGCAGACACAAAAAGCAGGCTCCCAAAACTGAGAAGCAAAAAAGGAACAGGATGGATTGGGGCAGACAAGAAGGCAAAGGAGGGTGAAAAAAAGGAACTGAGTCTCATATCTTCTCCTGCTTTAAAAAATAAACAGTGGGGTTAAGCGCAAGTGGCACAAAGCGCAAGGACTGGTGCAAGGATCCTGGTTCGAGCCCCCAGCTCCCCACCTGCAGGGGAGTCACTTCATAGGCAGTGAAGCAGGTCTGCAGGTGTCTATCTCTCCCCCTCGCTGGCTTCCCCTCCTCTCTCTGTTTCTCTCTGTCCTATCCAACAACGATGATATCAACAATAATAACTACAACAACAATAAAAAAGGGCAGCAAAAAGGAAATAAATAAATTTTTTTTTTAAAGTCTGACAAAAAAAATAAATAAACAGTGGTCACAGTTGAAACAGTCTCCCAGGCTCCTCTGCTCCCCACCCATGGGGTGTCACCTCCTGTCTTCATCCACCCTCCTAGAGAAGCTGTCCTCTTATCTCCTTGGTGATCTTATCAGCACGCAAGTGGAGAGGAACAGCCATGACACCATTTCCAGATGTGTTTGTTCCAACATGACGAAACTTCTCCAAAGTCTTTTCCTAACTGGTCTAGAATGTGCCACAAGGCATAGGAGTCGTCCTTTCCAGGCCCATCTGCAAACTCCACGAGGGTTTTCTCCTCGTTCAGTCAATTAAGAACAAAGTCAACTCAACTCATCAAAGGCCTGTGGTTGAGTGACCCCAAGATACCCAGGAAATACAATGTGCTTTAAAGCCTGATAGTGGTGGGAGGGGGTCTGAAGGGTATGAGAGCCCAGGCAAGGTGGGGTACATCTCCAGAGAGGGGAGGTCAGGTGGATTGGAGGACCAGTCAGAGAGAGGAGTGGCATGGGAGGCGGTGCAGTGGATAAAGCCCTGGAATCTCAAGCATGAGGTTCTGAGTTTGATCTTTGGCAGTACAAGTACCAAGGTGATGACTACTTCTCTCTCCTCATTCTTTTTTTTAAAAAATATTTATTTTATTTATTTATTCTCTTTTATTGCCCTTGTTGTTTTATTGTTGTAGTCGTTTTTGTTGAATAGGACAGAGAGAAATGGAGAGAGGAGGGGGAAGACAGAGAGGGGGAGAGAAAGACAGACACCTGCAGAACTGCTTCACCGCCTATGAAGTGACTCCCCTGCAGGTAGGGAGCTGGGGGCTTGAACTGGGATCCTTCCGCCGGACCTTGCACTTTGTGCCACCTGCGCTGAACCCACTGCGCTACAGCCCGACTCCCCTCTCTCTTCTCTTAACCCTCTCATTAACAATCAAATAAATTCAATCTATGCTTTTAATTTTTTTAAAATATATATTTTTAAATATTTATTTTATTTTATTTATTCACTTTTGTTGCCCTTGTTGTTTTATTGTTGTAGTTATTATTGTTGTTGTCGTCGTTGTTGGATAGGACAGAGAGAAATGGAGAGAGGAGGGGAAGACAGAGAGGGGGAGAGAAAGACAGACACCTGCAGACCTGCTTCACCGCTTGTGAAGCGACTCCCCTGCAGGTGGGGAGCCGGGGTTCGATCGGGGATCCTTATGCCGGTCCTTGTGCTTTGTGCCACCTGCACTTAACCCGCTGCGCTACAGCCCGACGCCCGCTTTTAATTTTTTTATGTTTATTTTTTGGATAGAGACAGCAAGAATTTGAGAGGAGGGGGTGATAGGGATAGAGAGAGACACCTACAGCACTGCTTCACTATTTGAGAAGCTTTCCCCCTGCAAGTAGGGACCAGGGGCTCAAGTCTGCGTCCTTGTGCACTGTAACATGTGTGCTCAATCAGGTGCACCACCACCCAGCCACCAAATAAATGAAATCTTAAAGAAAGAAAGAAAGAAAGAAAGAAAGAAAGAAAGAAAGAAAGAAAGAAAGAAAGAGGAGAGAAAGGCACTTGAGAGGATTCCTCCCTCTCCACTCCCAGACTTGTCCCAATAATCAAGGAGAGCTTGAGTTTTAAAAGAAAAAGACTAAAAGTGGAATGAAGTAAGAAAACCCAACTCCACTGTGGCATATATACACAATTTTTATATACACAATTTTTCATAACTACTCAGTTATGAAAAATAGGGATTTCACTTTCTTCACCCCATCTTAGATGGAACTTGAAGGAACCATGCTAAATGAGATAAGTCAGAAAGAGAAAAATGAATATGGATGATCACACACACACACACACACACCACCTGACAAAAAAAAAATTAATGCAGACTCAAGATATGAAGATGCCTGGTAAAATATGAAAGATTTCAAGTGCTTTTTAAGATGAAACAGCTAGGGACTGTTTATAGAGGGGAAAATGCTTGCATTGGGGGTTGGAGGGTATTATCACAGCTGGAATTCACTTTCCTGTGCCAGGGAGCCTGATTATGGTCCCCAGAAGGCCAGAGATGATGGCAGAGGCTGGGGGGATAGGGGCAACTCAGAGCTGTTTTTCTCAAGAACACACAATAATTTAGTCTCCTAACATTTAAAACTCAGACTTAGGGGCCAGGCAGTGGCAAACATGATTGAGTGCACATGTTACCATGCACAGGGACCTGGGTTCAAGCCCCTGGTCTCCACCTGCAGGGGGGAAGATTAATGAGTGGTGGAGCAGTGCTACAGGTCTCTGTCTCTCTCTCTCTCACCCCTCCTTCTCTCAATTTCTCTCCAACCTATCAAATATCAGATTAACATCAAACATATCTAATATAGACGAATGAATAAAATAAAATTACTACAAAAAAAAAAGGAGAGAGAGAGAGAGAGAAGTCACATTTGGTGACAAATTCCAGTGACAGTCTGGGGGCAATGAGCTCTGGGGGAATCTCCGAGGACCATCTACAACACCAAATTTATTTATTTATAATGCATCACGCATGAGCAGATATTTATTCTGACACTCTAGGCAAGTTATATACATACAGCAATGAGCAAAAAGCTCAAGTCCCCAGGAAAGCACTCTAAACATAAAACATAAAAAAATAATAATAATAAAACAGGGAGTCAGGTGGTAGCGCAGCAGGTTAAGCGCACGTGGCCCGAAGCCCAAGGACTGACGTAAGGATCCTGGTTCAAGCCCCCGGCTCCCCACCCGCAGGGGGGTCACTTCACAGGCGGTGAAGCAGGTCTGTAGGTGTCTCTCTTTCTCTGTTCTTCTCTGTCTTCCCCTCTCCATTTCTCTCTGTCCTATCTAGCAACAATGACATCAATAACAACAACAATAATAACTATAACAATAAAACAACAAGGGCAACAAAAGGGAATAAATATTTAAATATATATTTTTTAAAATAAATAAATAAAATAAAACACCCCCAGTTCCCTTCTCCATTTTAGAAAGACCATAAAAAATTTAGTTAAAAACAACAACAAAAAAGACTTGAAAAAAATCCAGAATTCAGACTAAATAAATACCTAGCTACCCAGTCAATTGACTTGCCCTCTGAGGTTCCCGTGAACTAGAAAGTGAGGACACACTTTCTCAGCCTGGTCACGTCTAGTCAGAAGGCACACTGCGTTACGGGCAGTGGAGTGAAAAATCGACATTATTATCTCCAGTGTTTCCAGAGGCCACATCTTACGTCTTGCGGGAGGACTCCCAGGCATTGTCTGTTCTTTACTTGCAACTGTCAACACAAAGACACCAAAAGAAAAGACTCACCTGGGGGTGGGTGGTAATGCACGGGTTAAGCGCGCATGGCGCAAAGTGCAAAGACTGGCATAAGGATCCTGGTTCGAGCCCCTAGCTCCCCACCTGCAGTGGGGGTTGCCTCACAAGCGGTGAAGCAGGTCTACAGGTGTCTATCTTTCTCTCTTCCTCTCTGTCTTCCCCCTCCTCTCTCCATTTCTCTCTGTCCTATCCAATTATACCACAACAAAATAGGGAAAATGTAGAGTAATGCACACAGCTATATACAAATAATGTCAAAGGACATATAATGGTGATGTTGTGTATGAGATAGCAAATCTTTTCAAAGTTAACCCAATTGCCAAATAATTTGATGACAGCAATAACTATCTATTGCCTTCTTAAACCCTAAGACCCCAGGAACCTCCCACTTCCTCTATAGAGCCTATATTTCCCTCAGTCCTGGAACCTCTAGGGTGGGACTCACTTTCCTGCATGCTTCTCTCAGTTCATGCCAAATGATATTACATCTGCTGATCTCAAATTAATCAACGCAATGAGTACCACCTCAGCATGCTTCACTACAGACTGTGTCCAGAGACGTCTGACATGGAATGTCAACCCTTCACCCTCATTACTCAGGTGAGGCGCTTCCTTTCATAGGATTCTCTAATTCCATTTCAGGTGGTTCACTTCCTAACAAAGTCCCAAAACCTATATATAGACCAGGTCCCATGAGATAGGGCATATGTTCCCATGTATCCATAATTTAGAGCAAAATATATACCTGAAAGCATAAATGCACAGCAGTCTGCAGTGAGTCAGTATATGCAGCAAGCAAGTAGAAAGACCTAAAAAGACATCATAAAGTTCCTAATGAAATAGTGTCTACTTAGAAGTAGATAACCTCCTCATCTACCTCCTATTACACTTCCCTCAGTCACTCCAAAGCTAACCTTATCAAAGTAGGTACTGCAAAAGCTGAATAAGGACAAGAGACTGACAGACTTTAACGATGACTCTTTAGTCACTATCAGGCCACCCATCATCTGGAGCCCTAGTCGGGGAGTTCTGAGATTCCCACACAGACAAGATGGACCTAGACCTCGAATAGATTCCTCTCCACTGTTACTGGTCATCGCTATCAGGAACAACACAATAGACCCTCTGTGGGCCCCCATAGAACCTTGCCCTCAACATGGATGAACCACGGTAGAGAATGTTCCATCCTCCAAAGGGAGGCTGAACAACATACTCTATCTTCCACCTGAGGAAGATGGGTTCTGATATTGGGGCAGCTTAGAGCATTCCTACTCATGACCACAGAATGCGAGGTCAGATCTACAGGGATGCAGAGGTCACATAGGCTTCTAAGCTGAATATGGGCCCCAGATCACATCAAATCAATGGGATTTACAGTCAACAATATTTATACATGTTTCCCATAGTTGGGAGCTACTCACGTCCCTGATCCAGCTTTCTGGTCCTTTTTCCAGTCATGATATCATCTCCCCAGACAATAATTTGAGTCCACCTGCATATCAGATGCCAGGCTCAGTAAAGAAAACATTAGTATAGTCATGGGCCCTTGGGAATATACCTAAAATAGGCCTACTAACTATCTACAAAACAGAGGACCCTCCCCCCGATCTTCATCTTCACTAATCCAGCCTTTAGGTTCATGATTAGTCAACAATTTGTTTTGCTTTATATGTTAACTCTTCTTTCAGACACCAGGTTCCAGATGCTACCATGATGCCAACCAGATCTCCCTGGGCAGACGACCCCCACAAAGTGTCCTGGAGCCCTGCTTCCTCAGAACTCCATTCCACTAGGGAAAGAGAGAGGCAGGCTGGGAGTATGGCTTCACCTGCCAACGCCCATGTTCAATGGGGAAGCAATTACAGAAGCCAGACCTTCCACCTTCTTCACCCCATTATAACCCTGGGTCCATCCTCCCAGAGGGATAAAGAATAGGAAAGCTATCAGGAAGGGAGATGGGATACGGAGTTTTGGTGGTGGGAATTGTGTGAAGTTGTACCCCTTCTATCCTATGGTTCTTGTCAGTGTTTCCTTTTTATAAATAAAAATTATAAAAAATAAAAATAATATAATATATAATAAAAATTTTTAAATGGGAAAAATGGCCTCCAGGAGCAGTGGATTAGTAGTGCTGGCATCAAGTCCCAGCGATAACCCTGGAGAAAGAAAGAAAGAAAGAAAGAAAGAAAGAAAGAAAGGGAGGGAGGGAGGGAGAAAAAAAAGGAAGGAAGGAAGAAGAGAGAAAGAGAAGAGAAGAGAAGAGAAGAGAAGAGAAGAGAAGAGAAGAGAAGAGAAGAGAAGAGAAGAGAAGATGGCGAGACACTAGCACCGACTCCTGGCATCAGCTCACCGTAGAGTAAGACAAGGGCACCAAGGCAGCCAGTGAGCAAGAGGCTACTTAGATCTGGGGTTCTATATCACAGGAGGTGATACAGACAAAGTCAGCTAGGGTGAATGCTTTTTAGTGATATTTTCCTTCCCTTCCCCTCCCCTCCCCCTTCCCCTTCCCCTTCCCCTTCCCTTCCTTCCCTTCCTTTCTTTTCCTCCAGGGTTATCACTGGGGCTCAGTGCCTATACTATGAATCCACTGCTCCTGGAGGCCATATTTTTTCCATTTTATTGCATAAGACAGAGAGAAATGGAGAGGGAGAGGAAGATAGAGAGGGAGAGAGAAAGAGAGACACCGCAGGCCTGCTTCACCACTTGTGAAGCATCTCCCCTGTAGGTGAGGAGCCGGGGGCTCAAACCCAGGTCCTTGTGCTTAGCACCATGTGCATTTAATGGGTGTGCCACCACCTGGCCACCCTTTAGTGATATTTTCTAGGGTGTCACAAAAGACACCCTTTTTTGTATCTGGTGATTAAAAAAAAAAGTCCATGGAAACTTCCTATCCTGAGGGGAGAAGCTTCTGCAGGTCTGCAGGTGTCTATCTTTCCCTATCTATCTACCTCCCATTCAACTCTCGATTTCTCTGTTTTATCAAATAGGCTAAATAAATAATTTTTTTAAAGGGGGGGAATGGATGCCGGCTGGAAGAGGTGGAGCACTGAAGCAGGTCTGCAGGTGTCTATCTTTCCCATCTATCTATGTATCTATCTATCTTCCCCTATCTATCTATCTATCTATCTATCTACCTATCTATCTATCTATCTCCCATTTGACTCTCAATTTCTCTCTGTTTCACAAATAGCTTAAATAAAAAATAAAAAAAGAAAGAGAAAAAAAAAAAAAGGCTGCCGACTGGGAAAGATGGATTCAAAGGGCCGGCACTGAAAACCAGCAACAACCTTGGTGGCAAAAATAAAAAAGAATATGGGAAAAGAAAGATGTACATCAGGTAAAAGGGGTCACACCCAAAGTGAGAGACAGCAATCAGAATTTTGAGGGGTGTGTGTGTGTGTGTGTGTGTGTGTGTGTGTGTGTGTGTGTGTGTGCGCGCTGATTTAAAATGCTTTACACTGGAAACCTACAGAAACATCATTGACTAAAATGACTTCAACTAAAAAATATATTCCTTTTTCTTAAACAACTTCTTTTTATATTTTTATTTGTTATTGAATAGAGACAGAGAGAAATTAAGAACAAACAGGGAGATAGAGAAGGAAAGAGTCAGAGAGACACCTGCAGCCCTGCTTTACCACTCGTGAAGCTTTCCCCCTGCAGGTGGGGACCCGGGGCTTGAACCTGGGCCCTCGTGCACTGTAATGTGTGCATTCAACCAGGTGCACCACCACCTACTCCTTTCCCCCGCACCCCCCCAAAAAAAAAACCATTCCTAATGATTCTTCCTAATAAAACTTCGCCCCCCTCCCTTTCAGATAAGACATGAAGGTTAGATGGGAGTTAATTGGAGAACACATAATACTGAGCTACGGGTTATAAAAGACAATCAATAACAGCCACACCGTATATCACCAGAATGTACTATGCAGCAAAGAGCTGACACATAAATCCCAGGAATTCTAGGACTTGTTCATCAAACACACTCCCTGCCCTACTAAAGAATAAACTTCAGGCCCACTTGCAGGTGTTCATTTATTATTATACGCTTTTTCTTGGGGCCTAGGAGGTGGTGCGGTGAAGGAGTTCTGGAGCTGAAAGCAAGAGCTTCCAAGTCCCATCCCTGACAGGCCAGCAAAATAGCTCACCTGGATAGAGTGTTCCTTTGCTATGTATGTGACCCAGGCTCAAGCTCAACCCTCACCACATTGAAGACACCTTCGGTAGTGTGCTACCTCTGTCTCTCCCCACACCCCCCACTTCTTTCTTGCTTCTATCTAAAAGAATAGGGGAAGGAAGGAAGGAAGGAAGGAAGGAAGGAAGGAAGGAAGGAAGGAAGGAAGGAAGGAAAGGAGGGAAGGAGGGAAGAAGAGAGGTTCAATCCCTGGCATCTCATATGCCACAATGTGACACTCCCCTGCCCTCAGTAAATAAAATAAGGCTTAAAAACATACTTTTAATAAGGACCATACACTTTTGAGACTGGAGCATTTGCTGACCTCATAAATGATAACAGACCTATTAGTTACATAGACAACTGAAGTTTAGAGAAGTTCCAAGTGAGTCTTCAAGCTCTGAAGTGTGGCTGGGCAGAAATTCTTAGCTAAATCTACCTGACCCTGAACTTGGAATAGAATTCTGCCAGATAGGGGGTTACTTGACAAATGATGATCTTTCCCCTCTTTATTTCCCTCTCCCCTCTCAATTTCTCTCTGTCCCCCAGGAGTGGATACGTAGTGCTGGGACCAAGCCCCAGCAATGACCCTGGACAAAAAAAAAAATGATTATGGGGGGCTGAGCATTGGAGCCCAAGGTAAAGCACACATGTTAGCATGCACAAGGATGCAGGTTCAAGCCCCCACTCCCCACCTGTAGAGGGGAAGTTTCATGAGAGTTGAAGCAAGTCTGAAGATGTCTGTCTTCCTCCCTCTCTATCAATTTCTCTGTATCTGTCAGAAACAATTTTTTAATTTTAAAAATGAAATAAAAAAATGTCAGGGAAAGAAATGAAAGGAGGTAGAACAAAATACAGAAAAGAGGGAGGGCAGGTATGATTTTAAGCATCACAGCTCTGCATTTGACTCCAACCCTTACCACACACAACCCTCCAATTAAAGTCACTATTCCCCATTTACTGTAAATCCACAGTTTGGTATGAAGAGTCCTTAAACAAATAAAAATAGAATTTCCTTATGACCCAGCAATACCACTGTTAGACATTTATCCAGTGGACACTCAAGCATTAATTAGAAGGGACATATGGGGGCCAGGTGGTGGTACACCATGTTGAGTGCACATATTACAATGCGCAAGGAGTGCTGGGCTAGTGTGAGGTGTTTCTTCCCAGGCACATGCTCGCTGGGTTGGAGAGAACTCGACTGGAGCCAACCTGAGCTGCTGCTTACTCAGCGATGCAGGAGAGAGACCAGGAAGTCGTGGCAGAGCGGGAACACAATGCGTCTTTATTGATCAGAGACAACGCTTTTTATATCTTAGAAACCGGAAGTGGCAAGTCGGAAAAGGAAATGGCTAGGAAAGGGGGTGGAGAAAAGGAAAGAGTGGGCTAATGGTAGAAACTCCCTTAGCCACTGTTGCGAAGGTTTTAACCGGTGGGATTAATTAATACCCTGAAGGCAGGGCAGGTCTCGACGTAGAAAGAAGATACATCAGGCAAAACAATGATTATGTAAACAGGCCATAGTGTCAGCAATGTAGGATGGAGCAGGGGGGCTGCCCGACCCCCGGGTTCGAACCTCTGATCCCTACCTGGAGGGGGAAAGCTTTGTGAGTGGTGAAGCAGTGCTGCAGATGTCTCTCTGTCTTTATCCCTCTTTATCACTCCCTTCCCTCTCAGTTCTGGCCTTCTCTATCAATAAATAAATAAAGATAATTAAAAAAATAGAAGGGACAGGGAGTCGGGCTGTAGCGCAGCGGGTTAAGCGCAGGTGGCGCAAAGCACAAGGACCAGCATAAGGATCCCGGTTCAAACCCCGGCTCCCCACCTGCAGGGGAGTCGCTTCACAAGCGGTGAAGCAGGTCTGCAGGTGTCTATCTTTCTCTCCTCCTCTCTGTCTTCCCTTCCTCTCTCCATTTCTCTCTGTCCTACCCAACAACGACGACAACAACAATAATAACTACAACAATAAAACAACAAGGGCAACAAAAGGGAATAAATAAATAAAATAATAAAACATTTAAAAAAAATAGAGGGGACATATACACCCCTATGTTCATAGGTACATTATTCACAATAGCCAAAGAGTGGAAGCAGCCTAAATGACCATCCACAGATGACTGGCTAAAGAAGTTATAGGATATATAGTCCATGGAATACTACTCTGCAATCAAAAAGATGATATTGTGTCCTTTGGGACAAAATAGATGGAACTGGAGGTAGTGATGTTTAGCAAAATAATAATGCAAGACAACTACTAGATGGTTTTCATTTGTATGCGGAATCTAGAGACCTGGTGTACATGAACTTGCCAATATATATATATATGGTGGTTCTCTTTGGGAGGTGGGAGGGTAGGGATACGGAACTTTGTTGGTGGTGTGTGTGGAACTTGCAAGCTTGTCACAACTATTAATAACAATTTTTTTAAAAAGTGCAGTTGGCCCTAAATATATCATTCTGTGAGGCAGAACACACTCCAGCTTACATCTTGTCATGAATCTCTAAGCTTAGTGAAGGGGCGAGGTTTCCACACGTAAATGATCTCATCTAAGGAACCGAATGCATCTGTCTAGGGAAGACATTTGTTTTGAGTCTGCTTGATTATCCTGAAAATTCAATAAACTTCTGTCCTTAAAGATTAGCAGAAGGAGTCGGGCAGTAGTGCAGCGGCTTACACACATGTGGTGCAAAGCTCAAGGACCAGCGGAAGGATCCCAGTTTGAGCCCCCAGCTCTCCACCTGCACGGGAGTCGCTTCACAGGCAATGAAGCAGGTCTGTCTGCAGGTGTCTGTCTTTCTCTCCTCCTCTCTGTCTTCCCCTCCTCTCTCCATTTCTCTCTGTCCTATCCAATAATGAAGACAGACAACAATAATAATTACAACAATAAAGCAACAAGGGCAACAAAAGGGAATAAATAAATTTTAAAAAACTTAAAAAAAAAGATTAGCAGAATGCCTACAACAAAATACCGTGAAGAAGTTAAAATACCAAGAAAATTACTTAGCTCTCTGTGCATTATTTTTTCTTTTCTTTTACTCCGCTAACTTTAATAACAGATCCTGACAGTTGCATTTTCATGGTATTCTGACTCTTCGGGGGAGATTCCCATCTGGGCTCCAAATATTGAATATTTGCAACATTTGTAAGTGAACAGAATGTTAGTTCATAATATAGAGAAAGGGAAAACAGATTGTTCTTTTAATGTCATGTATGACGTATGTGGAGCAAAGTAATTTATTTTTTTTAAAAAAATCAGAAGTTAAATAGACTCATCTGCTGAGCTAATGGGATCAGAGCCAGGACAGACGATTCAGCAGATTCTGAGAAGTCAAGAGTCTAAAATGTGACTCGTGGGTCAGGAAGGTAACTCAACATATCAGTGTGTGAAGCCCTGGGTTCAGTCCCCAGGACTTCAGGTGACTGTGTGAGACTCTGGTCTCCTTCTCTCGTAATAGAATTAATTAACTAAACGTGAACAGACATATTGCAACTGTTCTTGAAAAATAATGGTTAATAATTACTGAGAATTTACGCTGGGTACCACACAGACATATAAACCCAGAGTTTATATCCATATGTAAACGTCACAGTGTTAGAAGAAGAAGGATGTTACTTTATAGAGGCCATTTTAAATATGGGGAAACTGAGACTGGGGACTCTTAAGTCTCTTGTCTAAGGTGGCAATGTGGCAACCAGGTGAGAACCAGACTCATGCTTAGCCAGAGAAGGAAAACAGAGTTTGAATATTTAGAATACTCAACAGTCTGGAAGTGAGGGAGATAGCTAGTGCTTACATAAAAAAGATAGATCATTGTTAAATCAATAGTAAAAATTACAAAAAAAAAAAATTCATGCCAGAGCCTCTGAGACCCCAGGGTCAATTCCCTGCTGATCAGAAGCCAGAGCTGAGCAAAGCTCCAGTACAATCACTACCACCACCACCACCACCATCATCATCTTGGATGTAAGCTTCTTGCCATTAGGACACTTTTTAGAAGAAACTGTGGCTAAGTGATGTCTTGGGGTAGGGTGCTGAAATATAAAAGTTATTGATACTAATAAGTTACATGGAAGGGGCAAACATAGTTCAAAGCCATTGTCAACAGAAACGATGTATTATTTTTATTATTCCCACAGCCCTAACTATATACTAGAACAAGCAGAACAAAACTGTTTTGCCCAAACTAGGAATATACATACATAAACACACACACACACACACACACACACACACACACACACACACACACACACTGGATCCAAACTATGAAGCTTGTTTTAGAACCCTCAAAAGGTCCTGTTCTTCAGTTCAAATCCACTGCTGAGACAGAAAGGATACGTCTGCACGTGGAGGTACTGGATTTACTTATTTAATTTTTTAATGCTCTTGCGTTTGAAAAGTCGAGTTCACAGAGGTTTAGCCACTTGAACAACAAATGTGCACGGGTCCTGGTTATGGGCCTGAGAAAAGGGCTTTAGCATAGGCTCCATGGAGAACTTTCACAGGTCCAAAAACCTTCTGGAATTAGATAACTGAGTAGAGAATTAGGTGCCTGGACCTGTCTGAACTTGGATATGATGTGGTTCCACAGCTTGATTTAACCGGCTTTTCAAATGAGCGGGGACCAGGAAAGTTTTATGTTAGGAATGAAATTCTGTTGTGAGGGTCACCAGCCCTGAGGACAAAAGGACCACATGAAATTTCTCCTCCATTTCAATGACACTAGCAAGTCATGAGAGAACCAAGATGGCCAGCAGACAAAGAAGAGCAGTTCTGCCTGAAGACATATTGCATCCATTCACTAATGTACTTGGCAAGCTGGTGCCTAAGGAGTAAGTAAATATGTCCATGTAGTGGGTATTAAAATGGCTAGGGGAGAAGCACTGAGGAGCTCAGGTGGTCTTTGCCAGGACATCAAGTTACTACAATCTGCAAAAGTGGCTCAAGGAGACAACTCGGTATTAGTGCACAGGTTCTAAAAGTCCCACGTTCAATCCCCAGGACCACCGTGTGGCATAGCCCTGGTCTCTATAAACATATTTGCAGGACCAAGGAGCTAGCACAATGGTTAGGCAAAAGACTTCGGAATGTGTCCAGAGACGTCAGGCGTGGAATGTCAACCCTTCCGCTTCATCACTCTGGTGAGACCTTTTGTAGGACTCTTTAATTCCATTTTGGGTGACACACCTCTTAATAAAACCACAAAGCCTAGATATAAACCAGGGCCCATGAGACAAGGCATATGAACATGTACTACATCTATACATTAGGGGAAAAGATATACCTTAAAGCAAAAGTACATAATAATTTGCAGTGAGTCAATTAATGCAGCAAGCAAGTAGAAAGACATAAAAAGACACCTTAAAGTCCTAATGAGACAGTTTCTACTTAAGACATAGATACTCTCCTCACATACCTCCTATTACTCGTCCCTTAATC
The DNA here is from genome assembly GCF_950295315.1 of Erinaceus europaeus. Taxonomy (NCBI): domain Eukaryota; kingdom Metazoa; phylum Chordata; class Mammalia; order Eulipotyphla; family Erinaceidae; genus Erinaceus; species Erinaceus europaeus. Next base: position 118,397,953 of record NC_080170.1, read on the forward strand.
ACTCCAAAGCTAACCTTGTCAGACACAGTAAGGACTACAAAAGCTGAATAAGGGCAAGAGACTGGCAGACTTTAATGATCACTCTTTAGTCACTATCAGGCCATCCCATCCCCTGGGGCCCCGAATAGGGAGTCCTGGGATTCCCACGCAGACATGATGGGCCTAGACCTCTCTCTAACAGCTCCCTCTCGACACTGTCACTGGTCATCTCCATCAGGAACAACATAATGGACCCCTTTGTGGGCCCCTATAGGACCTTGGCCTCAATGTGAATCAACAACGGTAGGGAATGTTCCGTTCTCCAAAGGGAGGTTGGACAACATACTCTACCTACTACTACCCGAGGAAGATGGATCCTGAAATTAGTGCAGCCTGGAATTTTCTTAGCCGTGACCATAGAATGTGAGCTCAGACTTACAGGGATGCTGCGGGTACATAGGCTCCTGTGCTGAATATGGGCCCCAGATCAAATCGATGGTGTTTACAGTTAACAATATGTATTTACTCTGTTTTGGTCACAACCTCCAATGCTATATATATATATTCATATACAGTTAACAACAACTTACAATATATAGTAAACTTTTAATAAACCAATTTCACTGGTTGTCAGGTACAGACGTGTCTGTCTTTCTTGTTTGGCTCAGCCCTGTGTAGGACAAGAGTGTCTCATATCACAAGCAGCTCAAGGAACTGGGGGGCACAGCTAAGTGACAGAGCACATCTGCCCACATGTGTAAGGCCCTGGGTCCCACTGCCAGCACCAAAGCAAAAAACAAAAATCAAGTCCCAATCAGCTGAGTCCTCACCATACCATGGAGTTCGGCTGAGCTGACTACACTCCAAATATTGTGCTTGACTCAGGATTTTCTCCCCAGTTTCAGGATCAATCAAAGGTACTTCATCCAACAACCCGAGCACAGAGTGACATTCTCACATAGCTCCTCAACAGCTGAGAAGTTCCTGGAAACCCAAGCACTAACCCAACTCAAAGGGAGATTCCAGAAAGGGGAAAAAAAAATATATATATATATATATATATATATATATATATATATATATTATTACCTTCATTGGATAGAGACAGCCAGAAGTAGAGAAGGTAAGAGGAGACAGAGAGGGAGAGGGACAGAGAGACACCTGCAGCACTGCTTCACCATTCACAAAACTTTGCCCCTGCAACTAGGGACCGGGGGCTCAAAGCCGGGTCCTTATACCACCACCCAGCTGCTCATATGTTTATATATTTCTGTGTGTGTGTTTTTCTGATACACACCCTAAGGCTGTAAGTTCAGAAAGAACTCTCAATAGCTTAGTAGGCAAGCAAGCGACTCTACTCTTGCAGTGTGGCTAAACCTCACACAAAAAAAACCGATGTTCTGGTTTCTGTTCAGGTTTTATTCTTCTCAGTTCTGATCTCTAAAACCTGTCAATTTTGTCAGAGTTCAGTCAACACAATTAAATACTTATGTGTCTCGGGGCAACAGTTAGAACACTGGACACACAATTCATGAGGTCCCGAGTTCAATCCCCAATACTGCGTGTGACAGAATGATGCTCTGGTTCTCTCTCTTTATTATTCATAAATGACTCTTAAAGAAAACACACACACACATACCCTTGGGAAATAAGTCTTTTGGGGTCTGGAACTGGGAGGAGTTCCATCTATAAATCTTTTTGACGTTATCCTGTCATCTTACAGTGTTACCACCTAGAGCAGACTCATGCCTATGTGTCACTGAGAAAGTTTCCTCTGAGTCTTTGACATCAGAAGATGACCTCTGAGACTTGAACAAAAACGTCTGTCTTCCTGAAACCTCGAGGTCTATCCACGTGGCTTTGCCTCATTACATCAGTATAAACATTGGTGGGCTGGTTGTATTTTTTCCTGGAGCTCTAATTTCTGCAACAGGCTAGGAAGGCAACAAAAGGACGCCATCCTTGGAAAGGAAGAATGGGCAACAATAGCAGGCACTCAAAAGGAAGCCAGTTAGGGGCAATTCTGAATCCATTTTCAATCAGAGACAGACACGGGAGAGAGGAATGTTATTATTCCTCAAGAACAGTTTCTGTCTGAGATGATGAGAACATTCTCGCAACAAGTAATAGTGACGCTTGCAAAATTATCAGAAACATACTCGGTCCTGATGAATTGCGCACTTAGAGGTATTTGAAAGAATCCATCTGATGCTGTGTCTATTTTGCCACAAAAGAAAAAATAAAACAGCAGATCGGTTTCAATCACCTGGTGCTTCGCAATACACCTATTCAAGAATATAGATGCAACATAAAAAGCAGGCAGTTGGGGGTCGGGCGGTGGCGCAGTGGGTTAAGCGCTTTTGGCGCAAAGCGCAAGGACCGCAAGGACAGGCGTAAGGATCCCGGTTCGAGCCCCTGGCTCCCCACCTGCAGAGGAGTCGCTTCACAGGTGGTGAAGCAGGTCTGCAGGTGTCTATCTTTCTCTCCCCCTCTCTGTCTTCCCCTCCTCTCTCCATTTCTCTCTGTCCTAAACAACAACAAACAACATCAACAATGGCAATGATGATAACCACAACGAGGCTACAACAACAAGGGCAACAAAAGGGGGAAAAAATGGCCTCCAGGAGCAGTGGATTCATGGTGCAGGCACTGAGCCCAGCAATAACCCTGGAGGGAAAAAAAAAAAAAAAAAGCAGGCAGTTTGGGACAAAGATGACAGTCGGGTGCCACCATCAGGTGTCTGGCCATGTATAAGGACCCGGGATCAAACTACAGGTCACCACTTAGGAGCACCTGCAGGGGGGGAATCTTCATAAGAGGTGGAACATTGCTGCAGTAACTCTCCTTCTTTCTTTGTTTGTCTCTCCCTCTCCATTGCTCTCTGTCTCTTTCTCTATGTAGAAGCGGAGGGGGGGGGATAATCGCGTTAGGACCAATAGAGTTGTACAGGTGCCTAGTTCAAGTGATAAGCTTGGTGGTCAAAAATTAGAGAGAGAGAGAGAGGGAGGGAGAGAGAGAGATGGAGAGAGAGGGAAATCAGGGCATCCCAAGGTAGGTGGGAGCAGGAGAAGGCATTGAGGTCATGTGACAAGCCCAACTCTCTACTGAGGTACCTGCAATGGCTGATGCTTCCTTCCAGTTCTCAAAGTCACATGGCGCAGGGGTCCCAATATGAGAATGACCCCAGTCGGATGTTTCCGCAGGGAAACTTGAAGTTGCACACCTGAAATGCTCACTGAAGAGGTGAATTATGGGGAACACTCAGGCTTAGCCAGCCAGCATCACCCCCCCCCCCACTAGGACCACAGCCTGGTCCCCATGATCTGAGCTCAATCTAGACCCTGCCTCTCCCCCTCGATGCCTAAGTTCTCCAAGCTCTTCAGCATTGCCCCTTCAGAAACACAGAAGAAATCAAACAGAGGTGGCCGGTGGTGGCACACCTGGCTAAGCACACATGTTACATGCGTAAGGACTTGGGTTCCAGTCCCTGGTCCTCACCTGCAGGGGGAAAGCTTTATGAGTGGTGAAGCAGGGCTGCAGGAGTCTCTCTGCCTCTGTCCCTCTCTATCTCTTCCTCCGCTTTCAATTTCTAGCTGTCTCTATCCAATAAATAAATAAAGAGAATTTAAAAAAAAACTGAAAGAAGAAACTAAATATTCCCACCTGCAGGGGAAACTTCACAAGTGGTGAAACAGGGCTGCAGGTGTCTCTCTGTCTCTCTATCTCCTCCTTCCCTCTTGATTTCTAGCTGTCTCTATCCAATAAGTAAATAAAGATGATAAAAAATAATTTAAAAAGAAAGAAAAGTGGCTGGGTAGTGGCGCACCTGGTTAAGCACCCATGTTACAGTGCACAAGGACCCAGGTTCATGTCCCCAGTCCCCACCTGCAGGGGGAATGCTTTGCAAGTGGTGAAGCAGTGTTGCAGGTGTCTCTCTGTCTCTCCCTCTTTACCACTCCCTCCCCTCTCAATTTCTGGCTGTCTCTGTCCAGTAAATAAAATAAAGATAATAAAAAAAAATTTTTAAAAGAAAGAAAAGAAACCAAATGGATGGGATTCAATGTAGGAACGCATTAACCTCCCCTGACATTCGTCAAGGGCCAACTCAGCAGAAGGTGAACAAGAGAAGAAAACAGGCCCAGTGTGAATCGCACGGTGCCTCTGGAAATAGGGCGCTGGGCAGTGTCAATTGTCCTCTTTTTGCCAATCTGTAGATTCTAATTTCTTTTGCAGTGAATGTGCAGTCTCGTTTAAATATTCGATGTGCAAAAGAAAAAAGAAAAGAGCTCAACTGTTCTCAAGACTTCCTTTCCCTTATCCACTAGTTTAATAGTCTCACTGTGTGTCTGTTAAAAAGAAGAAGAAGAAGGAGAAGGAGAGGGGGAAGGGGAAGGGGAAGGGGAAAGAGAAGGGGGAGGGGGAGGGGGAGGAGGAGGAGAAGAAGAAGAAGAAGAGGAAGAAGAAGGAGAAGAAGAAGAAGAAGATGGAGGAGGAGTGTATTGAACTGGAGTGGGTGTAATGCACCAAAGTAAAAGACTCTGGGGTGTGTGTGGGGGGGAGGGGGGGTTTTCAGGTCCTGGAAGATTATGGCAGAGGGCCTAGTGAGGGTTGAATTGTTATGTGGTAAAATGGGAAATGTTATTTATGCATGTATAAACTATTGTATTTACCATCGACTATAAAACAGTAATCTCCCCATAAGGAATTTAAAAGTGTATATACACATATATAGATATGTAGGTATATATCATATCTAAGATGTATTTATTTACACAAGAAAGGCAGAGACCATCACTGCAGTGCATGTGATGCGGGGATCGAACCCTAGCCCTCATGCCTACAAGCCCTGTGCTCATTCTGTGTGCTCCAGGTGCCTGATCACGACGGAGAGAGTGGTTCTGGGTGACACTGACTGAAAATGGATGAGGAGCTGTTCTTAAGTCCTTCCACATGCTAACCCACACGCTGCCCACAAGAACCGCATGCGGTGGGTACCAAAACCATCACCATCTTGCAGGGAAAGAACTGCAGCCCTGAGAATGCTGGCAGATTGCTCACAGGTGCTTAGGTCGCCGTGACAGAGCTGAGCTGGGTTACCGTCCACCCAACATGACTCCCGATCCCATAGCTCTTAGCCCCAATGCAATGTCCTCTCCTGCAGGCATTGCTATTGTCCTTGCCTTTATCAATGTCACCCTAAATGGACTTCCCTGACATGGAGGCCAGTCTGCTCAGTGCCGTGCCCCAAGGCTAATGTATCTGATAGTCACCCGCGCTTACATCAAGAGAGTCTCTACTTTTGTTCTCAAGGGTGAGAGATGAGCAGCCACTGATGGCCTGAGCAGAGGATGGTCCTTTTGACACTTCTACAAGGTTCAGGCATAGTTCTCGTGACTGTAAAGTAATTGGTCCCATGCCTCTGCAGGGAATTCTGGGTAGCTGCTGAGTAAACTTCTGGCCCTCACAGCGAATGCCAATGGAGGCAGGGGGAGAGAGAGAGATCCACAGAGAAGTTAGAAAGATGAGTAACTATAGAAGCACAAGGAGAAAAGCAAAAGTCAAGGACCCAGCAATTTCAAATGCCACGATGGCCACACACAGTGGTTACGGGCGATGAGACTCCACTGTCACAGGCAGGAAAGCATAGGAATAGGTTTGGGGAAATGTGTAAAACCTGCAAAGTCTCAGTGGAAGAAAAGAGGCCCAGGTGGTGGGTGGCACACCGGGCTGAGCGCACATGTCGTCATGTGCAAAGACCCAGGTCCTAGGCCTCAGGCTCCACTTGCAGGGGGGAAACTTTGCAACAGGTGAAGCCATCCCCCCCCTCCCTATTTCTCTCTGTCATATCAAATACAAAGAAATTTAGGGAGTCGGGCAGTAGTGCAGCAGGTTAAGCACACTTGGTGCAAAGCACAAGGACCGGCAGAAGGATCCCAGTTCGAGCCCCTGATTCCCCACCTGCAGAGGAGTCACTTCACAGGTGGTGAAGCAGGTCTGCAGGTGTCTATCTTTCTCTCCCGCTCTCTGTTTTCCCTTCCTCTCTCCATTTCTCTCTGTCCTATCCAACAATGATGACATCAATAACAATAATAACTACAACAATAAAAGGGGGGGGCAACGAAAGGGAAAATAAACTTAAATTTTTTTTTAATTTAAAATAAATTAAAGGTGTCTGTCTTTCTCCTCCCCTCTCTGTCTTCCCTTCCGCTCTCCATTTGTCTCTGTCCTATTCAACAACGACTACAACAATAAAACAAGGGCAACAAAAGGGAATAAATAAATATTTTTTTAAAAAGGAATATATGTTACCATGTTCAAGGGTCCAGGTTCAAGTTCCCCAGCCCCCAACTGCGGGGGATAAGCTTCATGAGCAGTGAGATCGTACTGCAGGTCTGTCTATCTATCTCTATCTCTTCCTATCTTTCTTTTCCCTCAAATAAAAATTATACATACATATACATACACACATATATATATATATATATATATATATATTTGCTTCCAGGGTTATAGCTGGGACTCAGTGCCTACACTATGAATCAATCCACTGCTCCTGGAGGCTATTTTTTCCTATTTTGTTGCCTTGTTGTTGGGCTTGTTGTAGTTGTTACTGTTATTGTTGTCACAGCTATTGTTGTTGTTGAATAGGACAGAGAGCAATCGAGAGAGGAGTGGAAGACAGAGAGAGAGACACCTGCAGGTCTGCTTCAACGCTTGCGAAGCCACCCCTGCAGGTGAAGAGCTAGGGCTCAGACTGGGATCCTTACGCCAGCCCTTGCGCTTAGCGTCATGTGTGCTTAACCCACTGCACTACAGCCCGGCCCCCCTAAAGTATTTTAAAGAATTAACTTGTGTGAAATAATGCACACATACCTTTGGCATGTGACCATCACGACTATCTTTCTACCTGTTGAATTCTCAAGATAGAAAGAACCCAGAAGTCCCTGGGTCGTAAGTGTCACATGAAAGGGACGCTCTGAGAACTCCTGCATCTCCCTATCTCCCCATCACAGTGTCAACTCCAGATACTGAGTCTAGAGACAGGCAAAATTCTATGATAAAATCACTAACACATTTTGGCATTTGGGTGTTTTCTTAAATAGAGCTAAGGGGTCTGGTTACAGAGACCAAAAAACCCCAATTCCTTTGCCAACTAACTGTGAGACCCCACCATTCATCACACACACACACACACACACACACACACACACACACACACCTGCCCCTCCACCCACACTGAATTCTTGACACATTCTTGAAATGATCTAGCTCTCACTGCGAGAGAGAGACTCCACAAACACACTCTGAGCTCAGTGACGGTCTGATTTTAACTCCTCACCACAGGTCAGCAGCAAGCTTCCTCACACATTAAGGGCAAGACTCTTAACCATTTTCTCATTGTTTCCTTCACCCCACCTCATCTTTCAAAGCAAAGCTCCCGCTGACCATGAACAGGCTCAAGGAGCCTCTTCTGAAGAAAAACAACTGTGCCTGGCCTCTGTGTGCTTCCCACTCCCTTGAGAACTGTACTAAAGAGACAGAGTGAAGGTGGGAGAATGAGAATTAGCCGTCACCAGCTTGGAAGGCAGCTAAGATTGACAATAGAGGGAGTCGGGTGGTAGCGCAGCGGTTAAGCACATGTGGCGCAAAGCACAGGGACTGGCGTTAAGGATCCCGGTTCGGGCCCCCAGCTCCCCACCTTCAGGGGAGTCACTTCAAAAGCAGTGAAGCAGGTCTGCAGGTGTCTGTCTTTCTCTCCTGCCTCTGTCTTCCCTTCCTCTCTCCATTTCTCTCTGTCCTATCCAACAATGATGAATCAATAACAACAACAATAATAACTACAACAATAAAAAAACAAGGGCAACAAAAGGGAGTAAATAAATAAATATTTAAAAAAAAAGATTGACAATAGAAATTCCACACCTGCCAAACCAGGAAGATGGCAAGAAAGCCAAACAGCCTTACCAGTCAACTCTACCCCATCATCAGTGGCGGCTCCAAATGACCCACTGAATAAAGCCAAAGCCCATGAACTTGAGAGCAAAGGTTCCTACAACAAGGGTGTTGAGAAGTCAAGGCAAATCCCAGGATTTCTGGAGATTCCCAGGCACTGGAACACTCGGTAGCGCAACGGGTTAAGTGCATATGGTGCAAAGCACAAGGAACGGCATAAGGATCCTGGATCAAGCCCCTGGCTCCCCACCTGCAGGGAGTCACTTCACAAGTGGAACATTCTCAGTGCAAAATGCCACTTACCACACAGGGCTCAGCGGCTGCCCCCTCAGCTGTTCACGCTCAGTGGTGATTCAATCCATGCCCTCCCAGGCTTCCCTACCTTCCAGGGGTGGGAGGCTTAATGAACGTGTGTTTGGAGTTTTAAGATCCCCAGATGAAAAGAGGACCAGATGAGAAAGTTATTATTATTCTGTTCAAAGGACCTGGGCACGGGAACATCTGTGGGCGAGTTCACCACATGCCACTGAAAGACGCAAGACCAAAAAGACCTCAGGCTGGGCCTGGTGCAGAAAGGACTCAGCCCAAGATGTAGTCCAGGACACAGGAAAGACGACCTTATGCAGGACGAAGCTAAGCAGGCTGGATCACAGCAGTCAAACAAGAAGGAGGGGTCAAAGTTTTCCCTTTTTAAAAAATGAAGGAGTCAGGCGGTAGACAGCGGGTTAAGCGCTCATGGTGCAAAGCATAAGGACCGGCGTAAGGATCCCAGTTTGAGCCCCTAGATCCCAATCTGCAGGGGAATCTCTTCACAAGTGGAGAAGAAGGTCTGCAGGTGTCTCTCTTTCTCTCCCCCTTTTTGTCCTATCCAACAACGATGACATTAATAATAACAACAATAACAAAACAAGGAAAGCAAAAGGGAATAAATAAATACATATTTTTTAAATGTATTATTTATGAGAGAAAGGGAATCAAGAGGGGAAGTAGAGATAGAGAGGGAGAGAGAGAGAGAAAGACACCTACAGCACTGCTTCACCACTCATGAAGCTCCTTCTCTGCAAGTGGGGAGCCGGGGCTTGAACCTGAGTCTTGGCACAGGGTGACATGTGCACTCAACCAGGTGCACCACTGTCTGGCCCCTGAAGAGGCAGATTTCACTCCAGCAAAGAGAGGGCTCAAAGAAGCAACACGGAGCTCAATTTGGGGAAGAGGACCTTCTGTTTGGAAGGTCAGTGAAACTTGAGGGCGTAGGGGACCCTAAGGGATCTCTTTCCAGCA